>NC_138884.1:24212663-24812663 GCF_965194825.1 Balaenoptera physalus | reverse complement strand
AGACTGTAGTCTTGATTCAGAAAGTAACACATGCCAGTTTGTACTTTCAAAATATTAACTAACAATACCATGCTTAAATCGATTAAGTCATCAGTTGGAGGGTCATAAACAATATGTACAAAATCTGCCTACTTTGAACTAGGGCTGATCTTAACGTCTGATACTACTTTAGATGATCTAAAATCAACCTGGAAAATGCGATTTTGGAGAACGTCTGAAATCATTTTAGTTTCTCTTCTGCTCCCTTCTCACCCCAGCTATTAGCTCTTCATTCCTACCTAGAAACAGTTTGCTTATTGTTCACCCTTTCAAACTAGCTCCTTTGCCCTAAGGGAGTGCTTAAAAGTACTTGGTCTACAAGGTGTTTCTCTATAAATAAAGTACATGTTGTGCTGTCAACAGTTTGCCATTAAGCAGATTTGATACAGTCTACCCGTGGAGAGTGTTTTTGCTTAACAAACACCTTACCCTTCTTATCTGCCAGGTACCATTTCAAGTACTTTACAAATACTTAATTGTAAAGTACTTTACATTTAGTCTTATGAGGTAGATAGTGTTATTATTCACATTGTGCAGATGAGGAAACTGAGGCACAGGGAAATAAGTGGGGGAACTGGGATTGGAACTGAGATGGTTGGACTATATAATCTTTGTGTTGTGTTGCCTCCCTAAGACAAGGCTCAGTACCAAAGAGAGGTATGCTAATGTTCCATAATGTTGACAACATTTTTCCTGGATTAGCTTGTATTGAATAGATAAATGAATCTTTTTTTTTTTTTTAAATATTTATTTGGTTGCGCTAGGTCTTAGTTGTGGCAGGCAGGCTCCTAAGTTGCAGCTCACGGGCTCCTTAGTTGCAGCTTGCTGGCTCCTTAGTTGTGGCTTGCCGGCTCCTTAGTTACAGCACATGGGCTCCTTAGTTGTGGCAGATAGGCTCCTTAGTTGTGGCATGCATGTGGGATCTAGTTCCCTGACGAGGGATCAAACCTGGGCCCCCTGCATTGGGAGCGTGGAGTCTTAACCACTGCAGCACCAGGGAAGTCCCAAGATAAATGAATCTTGATATGATTACTTCATTATCCTATACTTCTTGTATATTCTAGGATGAGGCAGTCTATCTCTGGAAGGTGCTCAGACTTTGGTGCTTAGTAGAACTGGGATTAAATCCTGAATACTACTTAGTTATAATTCTTATAATTACTTGTAATTCTAGGTAAATGTCTTCAAAGGTAAAATGGAACTAATAATACTTCATAAGTTAGTTATAGTATTCAATGAGATAATGAATGTGACAGGCTGTTTATTAAAGGCATTCACTAAGTGGTATGTAGTATTATTAAGTGCTATCATTAGAATGATAGAACTAGAAGCCCTGTAGTGGAGGAGATCAATCCAAAAATAGAGTTTCAATATTATTATATTATTGGCTAAGGACAGAGAGTGAGGTATCCACAGGCAAGTGTCAAGATACCTAACCGAACTTGCAGGTGTGTAGAGTGTGGTGTCAGGGAAGTCTTTTTGAAGCAAATTAGGCCTAACTACTAAGAAAGAAAATGTCATTCCTAATTATTAAGTGAGTTCATAATTATTACATTATTATATTATTATTAGGAATGACTAAGATAATAGCAGTATGTTGGGTCTTAACTTTTTGTTTTAGAAAGGTAAATTGTATCAATGAACAATGTCAACATTTGTTTAGCCGCAGCGTTTTTGTTATTTGTGTTTTTTGTGTGTGTTTAATTTTTCCCACAACATTTTGGGTGCATCTTTTACCCTTGTTTGTGCTTTAGCTACAGTGTATCATTCCATGGGGAGACTTTTCCGCTTAATAAACAGCAGGAAGCTGTCCATTTCCAGTGGTGCTGACTCATGCAGTAACAGGAAGACAAATAATGTCTGAAGATGGGGGAGGGGGGATAAGATCCCCTTACCCGCAAAAGGGGACAGATTCAAGCCAGAATTAAAAAGCAGTACATATGATAGATAAGTAACTTACAGGTCTGCAGTTTTTGTCCTTATTTGTGGCATTTTTATTTGTGTTCCATTCTTCCTCCATTGGCTTACCCATGAAAAAATTGTTAATGCTTATTACCTTTTAAATTTATGGTTGCTTTCTTCAATTAGAAGGTGAACAAACAGGGAATATCATATATACACATAAAATATTAACTTCAACTTTTAGTTGGTGTAATGTGGGAAAATAGGTAACTACAACTGACCAATCATGGTTGGCACCAGTAAATTCTTATTGGTTGAATAAAAGAAAGAATTGTTGAATGGATTTTAATTATACTAGATATAACTGTCTAGTTTAATGCATGAATTGTAAGTATTTGTCATGAGCTTATTGTTGACTAAAGCTGCTTTTTAATTATTGAGGTTTAGAAAACATGGAATTTTATAAAGAGAAATCTAGAGGACTTGAAAAGATGTATGGGGAGTGCTGGTGTTTGGAGAATGGCATGTATGAGAAGTTAATTCTCTGAGGGACCTTGAGGAACACGCATATGAGGTGGCAGGTAGATTTGCCAGTGGCTAAAACCAGCTGCCATCACTAATGCTGACAGAATCATCTCTATTTTTGTACCTTTCAAGTACAGAATTACTTCTGTTTCCCTTGTCTGATTTTTATAATAGAATGCATATTATATTTTATAAATTTAGCCATAAAATAACTTTTACAGGGAAGGGTGGCTTGTTATAGGTAAAATGAGTAAGTTTTATAGTAAATTTGATAAGACCACAGGTCTTTCCTGTTTTGGAAGCCAGGAACTTGGCAGTTTTATAATGAAGGGGTCTAACAAAAAATTATTAGAATGATTTTTACATGTAGTCTATGGAACTATTCTTAAAAGTTCATAGAATCACACTATATTTAATCTATTTTGGAGTATAACCTTATAAAAAGGACTTTTAGGCCATGATTTATTTGAATGCAAATGACAATGCTACTGCTAACTAAAAATGGATCTTATCCAATTGTTAAAGCTGATGTAGGGAATCAGGGACTGGACCAACCAACCTGTAAATTAAGAAATAAAAACTAAGTTAAATAAAGTGAGTATTAAAGAATTTGGACGGGTCCTTTTTGCCAGTATGCAGGTGTGCTATTTCTCCGAGATATACCTTAGTATGTCCATTTAAATAGACTAAGGTCTACTTGAAAGGGGCTTTTGGAACCTCTTTTAGCATAGTGCATCTCAAATAATTGGCAGGCAATTGCTTTGTATCAGTAAACATACTTTTAGAAACTTACAGCATTATGCAGTGAGCCTTTCCTATGCATCCCTGAGTTTGAAGGAAGCTCAGTTTGAACATCCTTGCTGGTAACTGATAGTGGACATTCCTCTATGCCTTGTGATAGGGCAGTAGTTTGAGATGCACACTTATCACAACTAACAAACTGTACTTTTAAAATGTGCGTTTGGTGGTTTAAGTGCATATGCACCTGTATGAATGGTCTGTGTTCTTCATGGGTCTCAGTGCTTCTTATTGTGCAGTATCTGTAGCCACTTCATAAGTTACAGATGTGAGATAATAAAAGTACTATAAATTCAGCACCTTGTCTTTTCACTTCGACCTTTTGTTTTGAAAATTGCTGTCTTTACACAGTATTCTTCAAGGAACTTGATTGCTATGTAGTGTTCCCTGAACCACGTGAAGTGTATTTTTCTTCCGCTATGTAGTGTTCCCTGAACCACGTGAAGTGTATTTTTCTTCCTATCTCACACGTTATGTGCCCTTAACTCCATTTGTAGGAACTCCTCCTCACATTTAATGAAGTCCTCAGCAACTAACTCTATGCCATGGAGATTACTGTGGGAAAATGAAAATTTATGAAATATTAACATGTTCTTGGAGAAAACTGTGGCCAAGTTATGGAGGCTGGCTAATAAGTAAAGGCCCTCCTTCTACTGACATCACATTTCTGGAGTACTGCCATATTTAGACACTTATCTTACAAATACTTGTATGTTATCATACCTTGTTACTTGTACCTTCTGTGTTTCCCAGCTGTAAAGCAAAGTGGATTATCACCACAGCATGCCTGCATTTCCAACAATCCAACTTAATGAGTGCCTGTTAATACCAAGATGTTTTCTGGGTTCTGGGGATATAGCAGCTAAAAAAAAAAATAAAGCAGTAAAAATAAATATATACAAAATTCCCTGTTTGCATGGAACTTACACTCTTTTTTTTTTCTACTTTTGATTAGGTTATTGATTCTGTGGGTTGTGCATTGAATGATTGTTATTGAACAGTCTTTCTGTTTAATGTCACCTTTGTGTTGGATAGGAGAGGGAAGAATGAATAACATTTTATCCTGTAATCACCTTCATCAATGGAAATAACAATTTAATATTGTTTATTTGAATTCTAGAATATAAGTTAGAGAAAAATAGATTTAAAAAGGTAGTTTGGGGCTGTACTGTGCAAAGCCTTGAATAACAAACTAAGAAAACTGCACTTAATTCACTAGAGAATGTGGAGTTAGTGAAGATTTAGAGCAGCATAGTCACATGATTGCTGCTGGGCTTCTGGAAGATTATTCTACCATTAGGATATGGGGCAAATTGTAGTATAAATTGTAAGTAAGGAGTGGTCAAGTTTGTGTCTGGAAAGATTTATTATAGCATGTTGTAGGCAATCAAGGTGGATAGACTAGTTAGGAGAGTTTCACCATATTTTAGGTGGAATTTAAAAGCACCCAAAGCAATGTACTGGCACTGAGAGGTATATTTGAGACAAATAATAGAAATATCAACTAAATATAAGACCTTAGTAACTGACTCCAGGCATAAGGTGACAGAACTGAATAGGTCTTGAATGACCCTAAGTTTCTGACTTCCCAGCAGATAGAGCAGTGGGTGTGTGGAAAAACAGGAAAGTGAGGCGTTAGGAGAACATTTTAAGTGAAGTAGAGATGGCTTAAGCAGTGTACCCAGGGTTAAGGTGGTGGGTGGGAAGTGAGGAATTAGCGGGCTGGGTCAGTCTCATTTTCAAGACATTCATAGGGGAGGGGGAGGTATTGTGTTGAAAAGGAACAGAATCAGAGGAAAGGTTTTTCCTTCCTCCCTTCCTTCCTTCCTTCCTTCCTTCCTTCCTTCCTTCCTTCCTTCCTTCCTTCCTTCCTTCCTTCCTGCGTGGGGAGGCCTGAGACTTTTTGTAGCAAGAGGAAAAGAGCCAACCCACAGGAAGAATCTGAAAATGTAAGAGAACTCTTCTGCTTAATTGATTTAAAAAATGGACTGCTAGAGAGGGCAGTGAGGCACTTTCAAGAAAATGGGTAGAAGATTCACCTTGGCAAAGAGGAAGTATGCTTAAAACTCAGAGAAGGGAGTGGAGAGGGAATTGAGGAAGTAGAGGGATTTTGAGTTGGAGAGGATGGTGACTGTGGAATCTTACAGCATAGATGCTCCATCTTCTTGGCAGAGCTTTTGAAGGCAGGATTTAGCATTGCTAAAAGGTAACAAAAAAAATGAAAAATGCTAATTTGGTAGTAGTAGACATAATAAATGAATTTGGTGACTGCCCTCCTATAATTTTTATAGCAGTTTGCCTCTGGGCTGAACAAATAATGTTTATGAACTTTGGGCAGCTAATATTTAGCAGGAAGTCCCATAAGCCAACTCAGTTAAAAGAAACAAGTGCCAAGATTGGGTTCATGAACATGACATAGAAATCAAATCATGGTAATGCCCTTGGCTTTTGTCCCATAGCTGTTTAAGGAAGTTGTCTTAAATACACACATGTCTTGGACCTTTGATTCATAGGTATGTTACTTATATGTGTGACATATGTTAAGCCTATTGTCTCAGCACATTAATGTAAATGATATACTATTAGGATATTATGGGATTTGAATCTTCCTTAGGTTTTTCTAGGTATGGAGGGGAGATAAGTTTGAAATTTTATTATCTTTAGTTCATGAAGGGTCAGATGATTGCAGTGATGATCTGTGTGTTGTTGATTCTGTCTTGCAGCTCTCTATAGTGGTGTTGGCATATCTAGGGCGCTGCTGTAGATGAAGGCGGTTTTGTGTGTTGGAGTTGATGCCAGCCTTGTGGTCACTGTGGAGTCAGAGTAAGAACTGAGAGTTCAGAATTCTCCCCCCACCACGATTGCTGAAGCCTCACTAGTCAGCATGTACCACCTGAAGAACGTAATCACTAAAATGTGACAGTCTTGCCTCCTTTTCTAAGATTTCTTCCCCTGATGATTAACCGTGCAGATATTTTTACAGAAAAGGGGTAATGTCTCTTTCCCATTTGCTTTAGTTGAATATTGACTAACTAATGAAAATTTATAGATTTTTTTCCCCTCCTTCATATCGATTTGATCCAGGCCATTTCAGGTATCCCTGAAAAGAGGAGACTATTTATTTAAACTGAAAATGTTAAAAAAAAAAACCCTTAAAAATGTTCTTGTATGACTCGAGTTTCTCCTACACTGACTGCAGTTTTCTCATGCAGCTTGTCACTCTTCAGTGACAAAACTGTAGTTGTTCTCCATTAGCTTCTGAATGAAATTAAAGGCATTTTATCTCCCATTCCACCTTATCATTTTTTGTGCTGACTTTTTTCTGAGACTGAAATCATCCTGCTGTTAGAAGGAGCTTCAGTTATTTGCTTTGCCAGAGCAGGCCCTGTGCTTTCCCGTATCCCTGTTTCTGTGCCTTTGTTCATCTTGACTGCACACTCCCACCCCAGTTCTCAATGTTTTTTCTTTTTTCTTCAAAACACACTTCCACCTTCAGAAAATATTTATATTTGTTGGGTCAATTAATAACTTAATTAGAAGTGGGGGTAAGACTTTAAATGATTAATTGGAACTTGATTTTAGATGTCATGTGGATTTAGCTGTTAGTTCAGTATTTAATGTACAGGCAATATGAGGCAGTGCAGTAGCTGATGTATGCCATTTAGAAGTAGCCTTGCATATTATTCCTTTGCTGAAAATCTTTCGGTGGTTTCCCTTTACTTAAAGGATAGAGCCCAAGCTCCTGTTTCTGGGTCTCTATTTGCTTCTGCAACAGACCACTGTTGCTTCAGAGTCTTGCACATGGGCTTCCATCTGCCTGGAGCACACTTCCCTCCACTTCTTTGCCAGATTGCTAGATTAGATGTCACCTCTTTAAGAAACCATTCCTCAAATACCCTTACACCTTCCTCTTCCAGTCTCAGTGTAGCATGAGCTTCAAGTACTTCCATTATTAAACCTTGTGCTTATGGCCCTCAAAGCAGGCACCATAGCACAGTTTCTGCACTGTGATTGATTACTTGTCTTTCCCACTAGATTATGAGCACCTGAAGTACAGGGACATTGTTATCCCAAGTATGTAACACAATTCCTAGCAATTCCTAGGTCCCGAATAAATAGTGATTGAATATTCACATTTATGGATAATTCATACGTATTATATATTACATTGACTTATGAAAACCTTTTGGTTTAACAGAGGTAGAATTTTATTCAGCTGTTAAGTGTGCCATTAGCTTATTCTATTGATATATCTAATGTATATTCTGTGCATTACGTGAATTATCCACTAATATTTTTCTAACAGGCAACTGAGTTCCATTTTCTAGAGCCCTTGCACTCGGTATGTGGGTGTGGAAGTCTACACGCATACGTATGATTTCATCCCTAGGTAACCGGTGAAGCCCCAGGGCAGAGGCAGATTTGTAAGAAGGTGTTTATCTGACTTCACATGGTAGCCTGATCAGTAGTCTGAAAAGGACAGCCAGGGGCGGTGACGTGGTACATGGGTGTCTTGTGTTCTTAAAGCATTCGGCTTATTTGAGGGAAAGGTCAGATCCTATAGATGAGAGAAGACGTCAGTAACCAACAGTTATTGAGCATTTACTATCTCTTCCCTCCTTTCAGGATATCTGTTCTCTTACTTTTCTTCTGTGAATGTGTTTGTGTTTGATACAAATTACTCCTAATTTAAATCCTTTCACTGGTGAGACTCAGGTTCAGTTGGAAGACTTCGTTGTGGACTTACTCTTATTTCTCATCGTATTGTCTCTGAGTCTATTGCTGTAAAGCCATTTTCTTCAGGTTATTCCCAACCGACCTTGAATTTTCATTGAGATTTCATTAGGTAGTTCTTAGTGATAGGTTTTTAATTTTGTCCTTAAGCTGTGGTTTGTATAGACTGAGTTAATAGCACATGATTTTAAATGAGAGACCTTAGGTAGTCACTCAGTTTATAATAGTGAAACTAATTTTTTTAATATATTAGTAACTATCACATAACCAGGGCTATATCTGAACTTAACAACTTTATTGAAAAAATATACTTACCTTATAATTGTATTTACTTTTTAAAATACTTTTGATATTACATATATATCATAAAAGTGTAGGGATGTATGTAACTATTTCTATTATTTTCTTCCTTTTAGTTATCAATGATTTTATGTATTTTGACAGAGTTTAAGGAGAGAAATAAGAGTATGGGGACTGATGAAAGAAAATACAGGATTTTGCTGAAAAGTACAGTAAATGAAAGGAGTCAAGAAGCTTTAAAAACAGTGTGGAATTGTCAATTTTTATCTAAGGCACTTGGTAAAAAAGAAGTAGACTTATTGAAGTATAAAATTATTCTACTTTCTCTTTGTGTATATAAAGGTAATTCATCCACAGGCAGAGGTAACATGTAAATTCCACATTCCCTCCTGTATGCTGTCACAAATACATTTGTAAAAACACAGTTTTTTTTTTTCCAGGTAGAACATGCAAATTGTATCACTCTAGAGATATTTATCTATGTCTCTTCCCTTGATTTATTCACCTGTATTACATAATTAAGTCCTTCTCTATTTTATGAGCAATTGACCATTGACGTTTGTCAGATAGTTAGTTTTATTCTTTTGGAATCTTGTGAAATGGATTATGTTGGGTTGGGGGCAATGTTTGTGTATCTGTTGTTGATCTGGTGTGATTGTAGGCTCTCCTTACTTTTCATTCAGCTTCTCCCCCGAAATGTGACAAAAACAGAGAGCATGAGTGAGCAAAAACTCACTGTTTATATTTATTCATGTTTCCAAGTGATTCATGTTTAGTTATCCATTCTCTGAATCACCACCATTCATAAAAAAAAAAAAAAAAGAGGTAAACAACAAGGTCCTACTGTATAGCACAGGGAACTATATTCAATATCCTGTGATAAACCATAATGGAAAAGCATATAAAAAATAATGTATATATATATATATATAACTGAATCACTTTGCTGTACAGTAGAAATTAACACAACATTGTAAATCAATTATACTTCAATAAAATAAATTAAAAAGAAAGGGTCAGTCTTCTTTCTGCCTATGCTGTGTATCTGTTGGAACATTCTTAGGGGTTCAGACCAAATTAGTTAGAAAAACTCAAGATGAAATTTTGAAGAAAGCAGACTCTAAAGCATTACTGCATATGGGTTGACAGATGTAGACTACAAGAAAACAAAGTTCAACAGAAGGCTTATGGAAAACAGTAATATGAATTTTTATTCCTCTCCTGAATTATCTTTATTTTTATCATCTACATCAGCAGGCTGATGTAGCAGGCCGAAGGCTGCCTCCCAGCTCTGAGAGAATTATTTGGTCTACAAAGAAATATAAATAGTTTGCATTCGTTTCCAACATGTAGGATTCAGAAGTTTTCACGTAAAAGCTGACTTTTAGTAGCTGCCTCTTCTTGGTAAGGGCATTATTGCCAGAACCCCATCTTGTCCCCTCTATCCTCTCCTCCCTCCATATATATACACATTCAGTTATTTTGTCCGCTTGGCTCCTATAGGTATTCGAGTTGGCTTTCTTGGGTGATTAAGTGAGATATTTGTTTAATGATTATTTGAATTGTGAGAAATTGAGGGTCATTGGTCTGCTAGCCTGTGCAGCTGGGCATTTAGAATTTAGATTAACTCTGAGACTGAGGCACAAAGGTTAGCACAGTAAACTGGATTTTATGTGCATTTGTATGTTGAGCACTTTTCTATATGTTAAATAGTAATTGCTTGCTGGTTTTGAAAAAGTAGTTCATGAGGAAATTTTTTCTTTCCTTCATAGCCCTCAGAAGTCGTTTCAGTTTTTGTTTTAAATATTAAAAAAAACTCAATTCCTGTTGACATTAAAAACTCCAAAATTCAAATGTAATTGTGAACTATAGTAATTTCTCATTTACTAATCAAGTATTGGGTCATTTAAAAAAAAGAGAGATAAATAGAAATAGTATTTCCCTTGCAGGAACTCATTATATGGACAAAAAGAAGTGAAAAGAGATTTATGCTTTATTTGATTTATTTAATGTAAATAAAATACTTTATGTGTAGGTATATAACATTTTTCTGCCTGTTTGCCTGTTTCAAAGTCTGTACTTATGGGCAAAACTGCTAATTAGTAAGAGAATCAGTACATTAAGATAATTGTGTGGAAGGATAGTTGGATGGAGACTCTGCCCAGCAATTGTTGTGTCATATCAATGAAAGAACTCTCTTCACTATTTTCTGTGTCAACCTAACTGACCTCACTTAGTAACTTGGTAAAGTAAGAAGAGTGATCAGAAGAAGATAGTTTGCATTAGCATATCTAGATTTCTGCTCCATTTTTATAAAACCCTTGAATGGTACCTTAATGGGCACACTGTACATTAAAGCTAACGTGGGTTAGATGATGACGTGGTTAAATGGATTTTTCCCTGTTTGAACAAAGGAACTGACAATTTAATTAATGGATCAGTGTCAGTCCGGAGAAGTGCTTCTTGTGGTGAGCAAGGGGCCTCTGACCTTTGTGTATGTTTGTGAGGGTGGGATGGGGGAGGTGTTGGAATTTAGTCATTAGTCATGGGAAAAACAACAAAAGAAAACAAAAAACCAAAGTAGAAATGTAAAGTTGACAGTGAGAAATACAAACATAATTTTAGAAAGCTCCCCTACTTGAAGGTAAGAAATACATCTGATCTCTCTCTTTGTTTTTTAATATTCTTGACGCCTATCATACCTCTGTGAAGGAGGTATTTAAAAACATGTTTGTTGATTCAATCATTGAAAGAGATGTAACATGTATTTTGGCATAACAGGGACAAGAAGGGCACCAATGCCTAGACCTCGCTCTTAAAAATTCTGATGTAATTGATCTCGGATGTAGTCCAGGCATTAGTGCTTTGTATAAGCTCCTCAGATAATATGTTCAACCAGGGTTAAGGGTTACTGGTTAAGTCATTTACAAGTCTAAGGTTTTTTGAGATGGATCAAAGATTGCCTGTTCCCACATACTGTGCAATAGCTATTGCTTAGTGATATATACTTGTCCCCAGGATTTTGCTTGATAAGATTGAGAGCTGAAGAAAAGGAAAATATCCCTACAAATATGTCATATAAGTCTCCAGCGTAAATGTATTTTCCCAGGTACATACACACAACACATCCGGGTGCATGTGTGGCTCATTGTAAGTGCATTGACTTTGTGTGTGCTGCGGATTATAGTGGTGTGTTCTCAGCCTTGTGTCTCTTTGGTTTCTTGTTTTCCAGCAGCCTGTCCTCCCCTCAGGGTCCTCTGAGCCCACACTGCCTAAGAGAGCATACCAGGGCCACTGGGACAGCCATGGGCATAAAACTCAATGTAAATTTTCTTCTCAGCGAAGTAGCTGGCCCACTAACTATAGGAGTAAGGTGGTCAGGAGGGTAGTTATAGCTAACATCAGCCTGATTTGCATTTTTCTAATTACTCTTAGAAGGCATTATGTACAGTTGAAAGTTATGGGGCATGCTATGGTCCCAGGAAATTAAAACCGTGAGAGTCAGGAGACCTGCATCATAGTCTCAGAGGTTTAGGGGCCCCTTAACTTTGTGACTTGCATCAACTTATTTACCTGCCTTTGCCTCCTTTCTCTAAGATGAGGAGCTTGAATAAGGCGATCACTAAGGTTCCTTCTAGCCTTTAAAATGCAACATGCTACTTTTATTATTAGTTTGAGAAAACATAAGCATTCATGTGTAGCTAAGTACTGTTTTCTCATCATAAAAAAAATATCCAGGTAAATACAGCACTGTGGTGAGTGATCTTGGTAATGAGGAAGGCTGTGCATGTGTGGAGGCCAGGAGTAGTGGGAAACCGCTGTACCTTCTCCATTTTGCTGTGAACTTAAAACTGCTCTACAAAAATAAAACCTTAAAGAAACAACCAAAACCAAAATAAAAGTTAAGGACGTCAACAATTTATATAATATCTTGTATTCCCTTAATATGGGGGTATTTTAATTGGAAAGTGTCTTAGTGTTATGAATTAAGACTACACCAGTCTAGAAATTTTTATAATCTGTGAGGGGGAAGGCCATGGGTGTATGTGTGTACTCTTACTATTGACTTCACTTAAAGTGCTTCTGTAAAATATAGATAACATTGCCTTTGCCTATCTGTAGAGTGATTATTTGTCAAGTGGGGAGTGATTGGTGGATTCCTCCTTTTCCAATAAAGGAAAAAGAAAATTTAATATAAAAATGGTTATGGTAAAAAAATCAGTCTTTATATTTTACCCTGGCTTATGGTCAGTATTTAACTCACCAAATAGTTGTTAGGAAAATCTTTGAAAATCACTTTTTGTTGTTATTATATAGCAAGGTTAATAATCTCCCTGCATATTCCGTACTTTAATCCTATAGAAATATGTAAGTAGAGTAGATTAAGTAATTCGGGGGAGAGCAAACATTAACGCTTGATTCTTTCTTTTGATAGCTTTTCTGCGGAGGTTAACAACACACGTGGATAGTTTTAAGTATTTTTAAAATGTTCTCTTTAGAAGAATGTTTGAGAAGATTCATGATGATTCTATAATTAATTGGGGAATTTGCAATGCTCATAGTTAATTGAATATTTCTAAACCAGTATGTAAATCTCTGGCCAGTGCTTTGCAATGGGATCATTGACACCTTTGCAGAAAATAAAATTCTGATTTTTCTTTTAAGTGAAAAGAATTTTCCTACATTAGTAATTTATAAAAGGATAGAGCAGGCTTTTTTTCGGACTGATGTACTGAAAGTAATTACCTTGTGATGTTTGCAAATGCTTTGGAAGAAATGCGGTTGTTTGGGACATGCCTTTAAAAAGTCTGGAAGAGTTATAAAAATTGTGCAGTGATAATGTTACATCAAGATAGACAGAATATCTTGTTATAAATACTAAAGTGTAAAGAAAATCATACTGTGGCTTCAGATTTAAGGGTATGGTTCTGGAGTGCTCAAGGTTAGATATTTATGCTGTTGCCTCCTTTTGTAGAATTATTGGCAATATCCTTTCACTATGACTGAAAACTGACTGTAAGACTTTTATCATTCTTGGAGTTACCCCAGTATGCTGTAAGAGAGAGCCCTGACTCTGACACTTTTACCTGTTTTGATCTTGGTTAAGTAACAAAGCTGCCAGACCTCAGCTTCCTTACCTCTAAATTGGAGATGTTAATGGTACCTAACTCATAGAATTTTATGAAAATTAATTAAAACAATACGTATAAAGTGTTTAGCTAGAGAATGCTCTATAGTAAGCACTCAGTAAAAGTTAGTGATAATGTTGTTCTCCTTCCTGTGTGCTAAAAATCATTTGTTCCTTTGCTACTGGCTGATGCTTTCTCTTTGACAGTAATGCCTTTGACTGTTTTTTTTTTCCTTTTAAGATCTCATGTATCCCTGGGACAGTGAAAGTAATTAAGTGGTTTACTTTAATGGGTCTTCCTTTCTAGCTCATTCTAGATAGGAATAATCAGAAAGTAGGTGATAATGTTAATTAGAAACAGAAATTAACATCTTTTATGAGGCTAATTTACCTGATGACAGTAATTGAGAAGTGACTGTAAGATTGTCAGAGGGCAGTTTATAGGATGGTTACTTTAGTTGAGCAGAGGTGGTTGTTTCAGAGGAAGAGGTAGATAGTTTGGACTTACATTTTAGAGAGATACAGAAAGCTACAGTGTGTTGCTGGCATTCACTCTTTAGTTAATAATTTGGCTGATCAGAGTCATACCTAATGGTTGAAAGAGAACTTGCCTTTATTGATAAAAGACCGTTTGAACGTTCTAATGTAAAAGATTATTTAGATGACATATCTATCATTCTAGAACGATTTTGGGTAGTCTCATATGGACCAGAATAGTACTAGGAAAGTAAAAGACTTCCAGGGAAACCAGATATGCTGTTTTGAGGAATGGGTTTATTAGGTCATTTAAATTTTGTATGACACTTTGAATTCTCTCTCTCTCCTTCCACCCCCCCCCACCCCCGCCTTTGGTTTATGAAGTGCTCTGTAAGACCAGAAAGGAAGCCAGCATATTAAGAAAGTTTTAAGTTACTACATTTCTAATACTACATATACCCACCACAATTTCTTTGTTGTCTCAGAATTATCTGAGGGAAAATTTGAATTAGAGACAGCATGAAATTCCACGAGGCTAAGATCTTTATTTAGAATGGCAGCTTTGCACCTTTCTTGTTGGTATGATTTGCCTTGTCTTCAGGAGCCTGTGCAGCTGAAGGTGAGGCGTGAAGAGAAAGTAGCATCAGTAAAACTGCATTTTTACAATAACGCTTTCTGAACTGGTCATCTAGCTAAAATTGGCTGAGGCTGAAGAAAGCAGTTTCTGCCTTGAAAGGAAAGAGTAATTAGTATTAAAGTTGGTCAGGAAATTTCTTATGCTTTGTGCCTCGACAGCTCTTAGCATTTTATTGGCATATACTTTGGAAACGGGTTGTGTGGATTACGTAGTAGATCATAAGGACATGAGGCTGATAGAGCAGTAACATATACAGCATATTCTAGTCTCGGAGAAGGGAGCATAGGACAGAAGATTCATATGCTTGCTTCAATTTGCCAGTGATCTCCTGCCCTGATAAAAAGTCAGCATCTTTTAGGATGGTGTGGTTGTTTTTTTATCCAAAGAATCTAGAAGACCTTTCAGAATTTGTACATTGTTATGAATATGATTTCAACGTAGCACTGTGAATACATCTGGCAATATAATGATGTGCTTTATAGTTCTACCCAGGTTCCTTTTATATCATGTCAGATATACTCAAGTGAGTTCACTTGTTAAGCTAGTACTCAGATACCTCATTATTAGTTCTCATGAGAGAAGATTCTTACCTGGTATAACGATCCCTTAGCTCTAAGGGCATGGTCTGCACCGTGGGCACTGGTCTGGGGGGATGGAGGGGGGGTTGAAGTTACTGGCATTTATTGATCTTCCTGGTGATCCTGGTCAGTGTGGTGTCCAGGCTCGTTGCGATTGCTTACCTGTCAACTGGGAGAGGAGGCAAGAAACCATGAAATGGAAAAGAAGATGCTCAGCAGTAAGATTTCTTACAACTGGGTTCATGACCCATATTCTGACTAGTTTCCAAAATTGAACTTATCTCAAGGGCACATGAGAGGAAACAGTTGGCGTGTGGGGTGGTGGAGAGTGATGATACAGAAGGGGGAAAAAGTACTTGTAGTGCTATTTTCTCCAGAGTAAAGACAAGGAAGTGTTAAGAGTAATAAAAACATTTAAATATAAACTGAAGAAAACCTCTGGTTCCTGTTTTTGGCAGAGGGGGAAACCCAGAGCAGAGATTAAGAGGTATAATCTGTTCTCCCTGTGGAGTCCGCTGACGACTCAGAAACCAGGTCTTCTGACTCTGGGCATCGAGTAGGTGCTCCCTTCAGCACTGTGAAGACTTGGGTGAAAATCCTAACTGAGAGTGCTTTCTTGGGTTTCCAGAATCAACAGTATGCTTGTCTAGTTTCTTCTCAAAGAGACTTAATTTCCCAGAGATTTAATTGTCAAGAAAGGAAACCGAAGACTTCATTGCCAAGCTCGAGAGAAGAGCCAAGCTTCCTCCTTTCTGAGTTTTATCAAAGGAAGGCTCACTATGACTCTTTGGGGAGAGGGAAGGATAAGAGGAGACCTGGAAACGACTGGTGACAGAGAAACGGTTTAGCCCAACAGTAGGTGAATAAGAAAGAGACAGAGTTCAAAGGAGTGAACAATACCTCAGGGAGAGAGATTATGGTTTTGGAAATCACACCTTTCCCATCAAAGCGAAGGAATTTAGATGGTATCTGCTATTTCTACCTGGGAAGTTAGGGTCTAAAACACTGACAGATTTTAGGGAACATACAGATTACCTTCTCGTCCAAGAGGAAGACTTACGTGTGGGCAATGTAGCAGCCCTCTGACACACTTTTCTGTTTCTTTTGCTTTCTGTTGGCTCATTGGTTCATCAGAAAATTTGGGCAAATTGACTGTGGAGGTGTGGACCATAGTTCTTTCACTTCAGTGATAAACCCATTTGGATAGTTCCTTAAGTATCCTCTACATTAGCCACTTTCTTTGGTGAAGTTTTGTGAAAATTTTCTTAGCTAATATATTCTACAGGTTTTTTTTTTCCATCAACGTATTTATGAGAATTTAGTATTTGTGCTTCAGATTTAGTGTTTTTGATTGAAGTTGGGGTTTTGCTTTTCTAGTTGATTTTGTGTTGTTTTGAATGCTTTACTACTACTGGGATCATGTCTTCTTTTTAAAGAATTATTCATTTATATACTTATTTGTTCTTATAGTAAATATTCATTGAATACCAATGGCCTGTAAGCAATTTTTTATGCTTTTCTGCCTCTTGATAAGTAGGACATGATATTAATAAATTTGTTTTGAATACTGCTTTATTTGTTTGCATAGTTTTAAAAAGAATTGTTTCTGGTCACTTTTGGGAAACAATGATAATACATTCTGAACTTTCTAGATAGAAGATAGAGAAGAAAAGTTGAAAATGTTCTTGGATATATTTTGCATACTCAGTAATTAATGTTCTTAGACTAAAAATAAATAAATAAAAGGTATGTTTGTGGTTAAGCCTGAATCCTTTTACACAGCTGTTAATATTGTCTGCCAGGAATTATATAATGTTCTATAGGTTTCATGGATGAAGGGGTACATTATCCAACATGATAAAAATAAATAGTACTTTATAGATCATGCTGCATACCAGATACTGTTCTCAGTGTTTTACATATATTGATTCATTTAATTATCAGAACAACCCTGTGTAATAAATACTGTTTCTGTATTAAACCGGTAGTCCCTGATTTGCACACTGTAGATGAGGTAACACAGCCCACAAGCAATAAGTGTTTGTGGGCTTCACAACAAACTGATAGCAGATTCTAAATGTCGAATAAAATGGCTGATAATCTTCTCGTTGGATTTAGTCACTGAACCTAGAGCACTGACAAAATGTCTTCTCTCTGCAGATGGAGACCTAACTCTTTAGCTTGAGGTGAAGGTAGCTAACCAACCCATTTCTTTAATGGTTTTTCCCTTTGTAGCATTAATACATCTTATCTCTATTAAGCAGCCCTCCACCATGCGTTTATAAAGGCATAAGAAAGAAGACAACGAAATTAAAAGAATCAGGAGTAAGTAATAACATGGAAGTATCTTTGGAACTCAGTGTAAAGATGTGGAAACCGAGTCTCAGAAAAATTAAGTGACCTGTGGAATGGCACACAGCAGGGCTCAGATGTGTTCTCTAATCACAAGTATTTAGATTCAAATCCAACCCCCTCCCACTTGAGTGGCCCTGGAAAAATTAATCCTTCACAGCTTCTGTTTCTTCATGTGTGAAAAACATAGCAACGATAAAATTTACAGCATTAATGAGAATACTAAGCAAATTAATATAGTACTTGAAAATATCTAGTTCAGTGCTTTATTTTATAATAGACACGTGATAAATACCAGTTTTCCTTGGTCCACACTGTCTCACTCTTCGTGATTTAATCTGCTACCCTAGGCCACAACCCTAAGATTACCATGCAACTCATGGGGCCAGGCAATCCCACTGGCAAACATTGCCAACATACACAGCTGTTTCATAACAGGTCTATTGACTCCTTCCATCATTAAAATTCTGCAATCATCATATCTCAGTTTAACTTCATCAGACTTCTTAACAATCACTTAAATGGAAATTGCTGTTGTGGATATGGTTTATTTGATATCAGTGAATGCTGACACTGGTGAACAGGCAGCCTTACTAGCCAAATATTTGCCTTTGGAGTTGGCCAGTGATCATGATTGCTCTACTTTTATAGCACATGTGGTTCCACTTCTAGCAGGTGGACATTTGAAATTTTTAGCAATATTTATGAGCCTTTATATAATTACCAACCTGTTGTAAATCATCCAGTCAGTGGTGATTTGCCAGAGTGAACAATAGCTAAGATTGTGCATTGCTGACTTTTAAATTGTAACCTGAAAGATAACATCCTTTTTCCTGGTTGGTATGAAACTCTTCTGACATGAGATGATTTTTAAAAAGTTAACTCTCGTGATTCTGACTCTGGTTTGAGAGCAAAATAATCTAGTGTCCATGTTGGACTAGAAACACATCTCTATTAAGAATCCATATGTGTACTTTAAAAAATTCTTAATACATGTTTTCAATAAAAATCTTGATACAGCAAGAGTAGTGAATAGAAGATCAGTGCCAGGTCCAAGGGCAGAAAGGAATATAAATTGTTAGACATATTGGTAATTCACCAATTATTTTAACCATTCAGTGACCATAGTGTAGACAGAAGAGAGAGGAAAATGATTTTAAATGATTTGTTATCCTACTTTAAAAAAAAGGGGGAGGAAGAGAAAGGTAAACAAGAGTAGACTTGAAGATTATTTTATGATTTCCTTGTGAAAAAGTAACATTAACATAGTACCAACTGTGATTACAGTAAGAAAACAAAAGGTCCAGCTAAACATACTAATTATGTGTCTGTACACTTTTGGGACATCTTAGGGGAGCTTAAGAGAGATCTTAGAGGATGGGCCTCTGAAGACGGATTTGCAGTGGGTTAGGGCAGGGTAATTGGGGGATAGGGAGAAACAAAATTGGAAGTCCTGAAGGATAGGCTTTTCCATTTCAGTGATTTCAGATTTGTAAAATTTGAAGGTTTCTGGTTCCTCAAAGAAAAAAAAATGAAAGAAACATATTCCTGTACAACTTTACATCTTGATCCTGGGACTCATGATTTTTTAAAAAATTTCCTTATGCTTTCTATGTCTATGGTATTGTGGAGTGGAGGGATTTCTTCATTCCCATATGGCTCTTTTCCTGCAATTACATATAAGGCTCTGTATTTTGCATGATGGAAGATACAAAGATTAATTGGACAGAGGGTTTGTCTTCAAGAATGGTATAATTTTGGGACAGAAACAAGCTAAGGTCATTAAATGTTGTTTGAGTGACTAAATGAAAAATTTTATGACAGTCACAGTGGCTATAGGAGTGAAACTTGTGAAGGGCAAGACTCAATATTTAACATTTAGCCTAACTGAGGGAATGGTCAATTAATACTTACTGATTTATCTTATTAAATTTACTAAATGAAGTTTGTCTTCAAAGTCCATTTAGACAGTGTTCTCTCTGATTATTTCTATGTGAATCATTGAACACTGTTCCAGTTTTCTAGTGGTGAGAGGGTGTGCTTTTCCTTTTAAATACAAATTATATCATTTAATCTTTATTCATAGAGACCTTGCCAAGAATTACCAACATTAACTATTATAATAATTAACGTTTTGGAGTTGAAGAAAGTTATAGAGCAATCACTAAATCAATGATTCCTGATTTTTAAAAATTTTAAATGCAAGGCAGTTTTAGTGATTCAGGCAGATATATAAACTAATATTTCTAGTGCAATTTGCTAAATTGTAACTGGAAGAACAAACTCTACTGGGAGTTGGAGGAGATTGAGTCATACTGAGTAGGTCAATTTGGATACGTATCTTGAAACATAGAATGATTTTTAAATTTTATCTGGCATGGGTATGATACAACTCTATAACTCTGAGTTACTGTAGAAATTAAGTTGAACGGTTACCAATTGGACAGGGGGGCGGCAAAGGGTGACCACAGCAATAAAGTGACTGCCTGTACTTTAAATAATTTTCTGGAGTATGTTGTTTGCCATATTCCCACCAAGAAAACTGGCATTGATTTCTCTTTTTCTAAGGTGGATCCTAAAAGAGAGGTGTTATCTTTTCCCTTCTTCCTTTCACATCTACACACTGACATGATACAAGACTGATTCATTCATTGGAAATACTGGGATTGTGGCATAGGGGATTAAGTGCTAGAGCTCTTATTTCAATCATAATGCTATCATAAACTATTCATGAATGTGTTAATCAGATAATCTGCAAACTTGTAATTTAAAGTCTGTGGAACAAATCAGATTTGTTCAATAAATATTTATTGAACAAATAAATGAACAGATTGGGACATTGGTGTTTTTTATTGGTATAAGTGATGGGGAAATTAAGAGGAAACTCTATAATTAGAATGATTATACCAGGTGTTCGGGGTCGTAGGAGATAATGGCCAGGAAGGAGGAAAGGCGTACAGAAAAGAGGTGTGAGAGCGCCAGAGAGATGCCATATGGTTGCTTGGGTTCAAGTACTGATGGTTATTTTCGTGTTTCTGAAAATCTTGGAGTCAGGCTTAGAATGCTGTTTTGGGACTCAGGTATTCATGTATATATGATATTAAATATGACTTATCAGACCTCTGAAATTCAGGTATCAATATATAAGGTATATATATACTGCTCATGCATATATCATAGCCCCCTGCCCCTCTCTAGAAATGAAATCATCAAATTTCTGTATCTGGGTCTTATTTACTTAAAGGAATATGTTTTAGAATTTTTTCCTGATGTATGTGTATGTGATTTTATAATAAGTATTTGTATATGTGCCTTTAGATTTGGATAGACTAGAGATACTTGATTAGAAATAATAGACTAAACAGATTATTATACACTAAAAATATATTACTTTAAATTCCCTTTTAGTATAGCATAAAGGAAAGACCCTAGAGTCAGGATTGCGTTTAAATCCTGTCTGAGTTTGAATCCTGACTCTGCCACTTATATGCGGGTGACTTAGGGGGAAGTTAATAATATTGTCTATGCTTCAGTTTCCTCATCTGTAAAATGGAGATAGTGTTTCTTTTTCCGGTCAGGGGGGCAACATCATGGGCATTCAACGAGTGATATGACACATGGTCTGGCACTCAGCATCTGGCCCTGCGCTTGTTGCTTAATGCTCTGTGCTCACCATCTTGACATCTTTAACAATTTTTACTTTGGATTTCTCTTTTGTAATGAAGTCAGATGGGACAGTGTCACTTGCACTGGGACTTGCAGCCTTGGCTCACGTGTGGTCCCGTCTGCTACTGCTTCCCCACTTCCCTGGAGGGGTTCTGGGCTGCCCCTTCTCCTGCCTCCGCTGCCTCGCTTTGCCTCCAGTGGGGTCTGGGCATGGGGGCCAGGGAAGTCTGTTCAGCCAGTGGTGCATGTGCTGAGTGTCAGGGACAGGAGAGGGCCCAAGCACCTGGGGAGATCTGCCTTCACCCTGCAAGTATCTCATGAGCTGTTGCGAGAGAAAGACCATGGAAGACAGGGAAAAGCTTTTATCCTGCAATTTTAACAAGGGACCCTGCATTTTCATTTTGCATTGGGTCCTGCAGGTTACGTAGCCAAGCCTGGAGGACTGAAGAACTAACAGAGATAAAGCAACTAGAATGATGCCTGGCATAGAGTAGGCACTAGAGAAGGCTTTGCCATTACTGTTATCTGGCATATTCACATATCTAGCATATCATCTAGTTAATTTATATTATATGTATTATAATACATTTATATCACATCGTAATTTTATAAAAATACAGAATTAGTATCATTTCCTTGTACACATTGTCATGAGTAATATTTATTGCATTTAGATGGAAATAGATCATTTAAAAATAACAGGTAGCCTCCAATTAGTCTTTAATATATGAAGTCTAGTAAGTATTATAGATTTCATTTTTGCATTTTTCAGTACAATAGCTGTAAAGATATCTGTAAGATAAAAGTTATATGATGGTGCAAAATATATCCACTTTTGTACTACAGTTAGATATGAAGCCAGCATGTTGCAGATGTTCCTTCATTAGCATCCTTTATGCTCTCTAGTAGCAAACAAAAAACAAACTCAGCACGAATATTTATGCTTTGTTGTTTTTCTTGTTCTATATCCTCTTGTAGTATGTGCAGTCTCTTTTCTGTATCCTGTTTTTAGCTATTTAGAAATTTGTTACTCCTTTTTTTTCTTGCCCAGGAAATACCTGTGGGATACTATAGAAATGAATGCTTTTGTTTAGGTTTTATTTAATAGAATGAGATTCAAACAGATTTTCTAGGTCATAGATGAGCTTTTACCCTTGGAGGTACTTGGTGTGTGTGTTGCCAATGTTGGGATTGCTTAAGGAAGGGGAAGGAGGCTGCTCTTGGCTTCAACAATATCATTGTCTGTCTTTAGTCTTTAAGCACCACTCTGAACTTGACGAGCTGTACCAAGAGCAGATGGTGGAATGGTGCCAAGCTGACATTCACCATCTGCTTCTCACATATATAATTTTGTATGGTACAAAATAATACAGCAGGGATCTTCTATTTATTGGTTGCTGGTTAGAGAAACTGTACCATTTGGGACAACCCTACTTCAGCATGAATACCTTCATTAAATAAACCTAAGCAAAAAAACGTGTCATGATAGAACTCAGTATGTGGTTTTGTCTGTTATCTGCATGTATGAAATCTCGTTGTTTTTGATCAAAACTTGATATAGGACCAGAAATCATAGAAAGGTATATTTGCCACTTGGTTGAGTTTGACCAAATGCCTCGACAGATTAAAAGATGTCTTTGTCCTAAACTGGTAACAAGCTTTTTTTACCACCCCCCCCCCCAGGCTTAATTTAAACTGGGATGGAAGGAAAGAAGGATTTTGGTCAAACAACACGTAATTCTTACACATAATACGCAATAGAACAATAGGGGTTTCTGAACAAAGTTATCTCAGAGTTGATCAGGAACAAACCCAGGCCATCCTATTATAGGAAAAGTGGGGACGGGCGAGGAGAGCTTAGATTAACCCTTGGGCCCTACTGGCTTAGTCAGGATGGGTTTCCCAGTCCTTCAGAGGGTTTCCCAGAGTCCTTTTCCCTCTGTGTAGGAGCCACATGCCTTAGCAAGAGGCGCTCTGCAGGTAACAACCTCACTCCTCCACTGCTTCATCTCATCCCAGTGTTAAGTGTGGGCTTGATGGTAGAGTGAGACTGATGTGAGAACAGCTATCTGTTAAATAAGGGAGATATATCATTGAGAAGTGCCTCAGAGGAGGGGAAAAGAGACATAAGGAGTTAATAAACCTCTGAGCCAGGCTGCAGATGTATAAAGAATAAGTTAATAATAATAATAACTGTAACTTGCCTTGAACTTTCAAGTATCCATAAAGCAGGGTTATATTATACATGGACCTATATGGAGCCAATATATAATCTTCAGAGGGTCTAAGAATTACAAATATCCATGCAGCATTTTTTTGTTTGTTTGTTTAGATGCACACAGTTAAAAACCATTACCGTGGAGTTACAAATATGAATAGAGTGTTTTTCACCAGTACCACACTGGTGTGTCTTAGTTTTCATTGTTAATCACCAGCCGGGGAGAAAAAAAATCACATATAAATCCGAGAAAGAAGTGAGAGAGTGGCATGGACATATATACACTACCAAGTGTAAAATAGATAGCTAGTGGGAAGCAGCCGCATAGCACAGGGAAATCAGCTCAGTGCTTTGTGACCACCTAGAGGGGTGGGATGGGGGGGTGGGAGGGAGACGCAAGAGGGAGGGGATATGGGGATATATGTATACATATAGCTGATTCACTTTGTTATACAGCAGAAACTAACACAACATTGTAAAGCAATTATACTCCAATAAAGATGTTAAAAAAAATATTAAAAAAAAAGAAGAAAAGGTGAGAAATAATTATATTCTGATGGATGTTTATAGTCCTTTAGTAATTCTCTGCTGTATTTACAACCCTGCCAAAGTCTATATTTAGTCATATGACAGACAAATGAACAAATAGGTTATGTTTACCTTACCTCCTTTGAGGCTAAGGTAGAAAAATAAGACTAATTAAAAATGGCAGGATACTGGTAATATGGAGACTGGGATAGTAATGTTGGCTAAGGACATGGGCTTAGGAATCCATGTCTAGAGTTTGGGTGTAGATTCTGTTGCACATTACTGATTGTCTTTGGACATGTGGGCAGAGTCTTCAAAAGTGGACTTGCAGTCAGTTTGCTTACCTGGAAATTGGGGATAATAATATTTATTCCTCTGAACCGATCTTGTCTTAAAGCCATAGTTTCAGGGATGAGAAGTGGGGACTATGGGTGCACACCTTTTTCAGCAAGGTGTGACCTTTCTGAAATCAGGACTTTTCTTGCAGAATCTGGTTCTGAGTTTCTGAAGAGACCACTTTGATCTGGGAGATTGGCTTAGGACTATCCTTTGATTCTCATTATCTCCACAGACACTACCCTTGGTATTTACATACATGCCTGCCTATAGACAGAAGCTGAGACCCTATTTTGCTTTTTGCTTTTGGGGACGGTAAACATTTCTTGTAGCTGGCTATTGATGTATACTGCATCTTTGAACCTCTTGGGAAAGGAAAGGAAGGTGGTATTAGAATGTATATTTGTTGAAGTTGTAATCTTTATTGTACACCTTTATTTCATCTGGGACTTGCACATTGCTTTTAATCTCTACAACATTTTTGTTTCCTATTATTCAGGAAGAGCATTAGAGAATCCCCATGGTTAGTAATTATGGGACATTTAATAAATGATATGTGATTCTAGAGGGTGAAATGTCAGTGAACTGTATCCCAAAGGAACAGTCATTGTTTGGGCCAGCTTATTTGTCCTGTGTAACTTGTGTGGATGTTTCCTTTTACTTTTAGCAACTAGGGACACTGTGTCAGTCACATGTTCACATAGTAGAAAAATATCTGGAATTGAGTTTTGTGGTTAGCAAAACATAAGTGAAAATGTCTAAGGCCCTTCATTTGTAGGTACTATGGTACTATAATGAAACAAGTTTATTTATCTTTGGGAGAACATAGAAATTGAAAAAAATATGTGTACATATTTTATTATGTATTGTTACATATATTCTTTTTTCTGATAAATGAAACTATATAGGACTTTTTCCAGCTCTCCCCTGTTATTTTCTTCTCACTATTCCACATTTTTCTCCATATGGACGTCATTTTATGATACTTTGAGAACTAAGAACATCATTGCTAGTTCTTCCTCATAAGTTGATATTAACGCATAAAAAAAGAAGGTAAGTAATACGAAAACTTTCTTTTGATTAAGTGGAAATGTAGTTTCTCTTATAAAATTGAAAGCATTCTTCTCTTACAGGCTGTAGCTAAAGATTATTTGAAAGAAAGAACAACCTTTTTTTTTTCTTTTCTTTTTAAACCATTGTACTAACCTAATTGTTCAGGATAAAGGCCACTTGGTAATCACAATTGAGACATTTTCTTGACTTAAAAATTTTTTATTTCCCCTTAGTATAAAGGTCAGCAGTCCATTGTATTTACAAAGAGCGTTACACTCACTCATTAACCCTATTAAAAATTTTGCAGTTGGAAAAAACTTAACCTCACTCAGGGAAAAAGAGCAGAGGCTAGTTAATAGAATGGAAAAGCTTTATTTAAGTCACTTCAGATTAACTAATTATGCTGATTTGATATGTAGATAGCAAAAGTACAGTTTCGAATTTATGAGATTCATGTAACTGGGTTGAGTTTAAAACTATATGAAAAAATATGTATTTTGAATTTTAAGCAACTAGAAAGTTAAGCAAAATATTATGTTGGTGACTTATAGACAAGAAAGTAAGAAATTTGGATTGTATGTGGCTATTTCTTTAATAAAGCTAGAACTTCACATATGTTTACAATCTTTTATGTACCATAATACTCTATTCAATTTAATTGTCACTGCAACGTAAGAAATGCTTATTACTATGTCCTTTTTACAGATGCAGAAACTAAGGCTGTGAAAGATAAAGTAACAGGTATAACATAGCACAGCAAAGGGTGAGCTTGGATTAGTATCCAGGTCTGTCTGACTCTAAATTATAAGCCTTCTCACTATACCACACTAACTGTGTGACCTTCACCCGGGCTTGATTTATTTAGGGAATAGTTTCTTAATCTATAAAAAGAAGATTTAGACTTATTTATATCAGAAATCTCATTGCTTCTCAAATTCTGACAACTTAGTTTTATTCCTTGTTTTTAAAATTTTGATCATAAAGTATTACAGAGGTTATGTATTACATAATATATTCAATAAACTATTACCTTGATACCTTACACAGCACTTCAGAATCACAATCTATATTCATCCAAAATCGAATGTTAAAAGGCTATTCAGTTGTATGTTAGCACTGAGAAGATTAGAGAAACAGTCATTTACTATATAATTTATGAAAAATTAACTAGAAAATTCGTTGGTTTATATTTTGTATTATGTTGTAAATGTATTAAGGGGACTCTTCAAAATGTGATGTAATATAAACCACTAAGCTTATTTTGCTTTGTGGTAATTTAGCTTTGTCATATTTAAGCTGTCTTTGCTAATATATCATACAAGTAAACAGGGAAAGTTGATAATTTGTCATCTTTGTCCTGTATTAAAAATAAAGCTTAATAAATGTAAATATTTTAAAAGCCTACCTGTATAAAATGAAATTAAAAGCTAATGTCTACTATAAGTTCTTTGTCATGTTCTTAAGACTATATTAGTTCTGATAACTGAAGTGAGTTTATCAAGAAATTGCAAAGTTAACATTACTGCCCTCACAAAATAATAGCTCAACTTCCATGCTTACTCTTTTTTTTCTATGTTTAACTTTGGTGTTCAATGAGGAACGAATGCAGTAAAACAAAAACAAAAACAAAAAAAAAAGAAAGTAACACCCATCTTTCCTCTGGCAGTGGATGGAAAATTTCTAGCAATCTTGTTCCAAAAGAGTTTGTCATACTTTTTAATGCATGGTTTACTATAAGGAGAAATGATAGCATATGCGTTATTTTATATGACATAAAGTAAAATTTTAAAGCTAAATTTATGTCTTATTTTTGCTAACAGTGCATTTAAAGTTATGTCAAAAGTAGATACATGTCTATAAAAGAGGAAATTGAAATCATCTAACTTTGTAGTAACATCTGCATTCTTTTAAAATATATTAAGAGCAATAATTAATTTTTTTTCCTGTTAAGTGTTGCTTAACACTTAATTTCTGACAGATGTGTTCAGGATATTTCAATTCCGGTTTGGATTACAAAGAGTAGCTGCTAATGAGGGACAGATAGAAGAAAATAGGTAGAATTTCACTAATTAGAAGTCTGAAAGTTTTGGCAGTATATAGCCATTGGACAACCAGATCATCATTAGTGCTTTTGGAAAAAAGGGCAGAAGATACTTTGAGATGAGTATAATATATTAAAAGAGACTGGGCTGTCCATGTCAGAGGCAAAGGAAAGTTATGGGAAACAGGTGATTAGGGGTTCATAAAGATGGAGAAGGGAATTGAAAACTAGAGAGGTGTTCTGAATTGATACATGATAATAGCAATCCCCACATTGCTCCAGTAATGGGTGGGTCCCTTGATAAAACAAGTATGGAGTATGCTAGACTAGAGAAAGGTAAACTGATTTCTGCACCTCAAGACTAAAGAGATTTTGGGACTTCCCTGGTGGCGCAGTGGTTAAGAATCTGCCTGCCAATGCAGGGGACACGGGTTCGAGCCCTGGTCTGGGAAGATCCCACATGCAGCGGAGCAACTAAGCCTGCGAGCCACAACTACTGAAGCCTGCGTGCCTAGAGCCTGTGCTCCGCAACAAGAGAAGCCACCACAGTGAGAAGCCCGTGCACCGCAATGAAGAGTAGCCCCCGCTCGCTGCAACTAGAGAAAGCCCGCGAGCAGCAACGAAGACCAACGCAGCCAAAAATAAATAAATAAATTTATTAAAAAAGAAAAAGACTAAAGAGATTTTAATATGTTACTGTACAAGGTGAAATTCCAAGAGCGGGCTATAGCATGCAGAATATCTCGAACCTTGTTGGTCACGGGTGCTTTTTTTTTTTTTTTCATTTTATTTATTTATTTATGGCTGTGTTAGGTCTTCATTTCTGTGCGAGGGGTTTCTCTAGTTGCGGCAAGCGGGGGCCACTCTTCATCGCGGTGCGCAGGCCTCTCATTATCGTGGCCTCTCTTGTTGCAGAGCACAGGCTCCAGACGCGCAGGCTCAGTAATTCCGGCTCACGGGCCCAGCTGCTCCGTGGCATGTGGGATCTTCCCAGACCAGGGCGCTAACCCGTGTCCCCTGCATTGGCAGGCAAACTCTCAACCACTGCGCCACCAGGGAAGCCCCACGGGTGCTTTTTAATTTTTCTTGTGACAAATAGGATTTGGGAAATATTGTAATAGAACATAGATGTAACCAGTACAGGTTTTAGAGGACATATTGAATAGTGTTTTAGGAAGATAAGTCTTCTAGAGATAACTGGGTAAGTTGAGGAGTAAAGGATAAAAGCTCTTGAAATACTTAAAGGGAGCATTGAAGAAGATCTGGTCTAGGGTGGCAGCAGTGACTTTGGAGGCTAAAGGTAAATTCAAGACCTTTTTCAGACAAACAAGCAAAACCCCTGCAGGATGTGGTAGCGAATTGAATTAAATAAAGCGGTGGTAAAAGTATATGTTATATAGATATTGAACGCAACTCTTGTCACTATTAGTGATAAAAAGGTGAAAAATCAGAAACCAGTTCTATATGTTCTATTTGAGGGGATTGCAGGTACGATGGCACCCTCACTAAGACTGAGCTATCAGTGAAGAGGGGCTCGAACTATATGGGAGAAGATGGTAAGTTAAACACCAGGGAAGCAAGTGCAGTTGGATGGTGAGACCAGGTCAGTGTGGAGCTCAGGGTTGTAAATGGTCCTTGTCAGTCTGTGAGCCTTCTCTTTTGTATAATCAGAGTTGCATCTCTTATAAAAAGATAAACTTTTAAAAAGCCTTGATGGGAATCCATTAAACAAAAAATCTATTCAAACAAATATGGAGAAAGTACTCACCAATCTCATTAAGTTTCACGAGATTTCTTTGAAATATACGCAGGCTGATGAGTCATGATAGTCTAATTTCATAGGTAGAGCCAGTTTCTCTCCCTTTTCTCTTTTGTCAGCGTCATAAAATTATGACCTAGCTTGGATATGTTTTTTTTTTGGGGGGGGCCGTGCCACATGGCATGTGGGATCTTTAGTTCCCCAACCAGTGCCCCCTGCAGTGGAAGCACGGAGTCTTAACTGCTGGACTGCCAGGGAAGTCCCTGGACATGATTTTAGATAGTTTTCTTTAAAGCTCTTTCTCACAGAGCCGTGTACTTGGCATCTCTAAACATTTTACAGGCAGGTACAGGGTACAGAATAGAGAGTTCTGACTTGGTGCCAGTTTGACTTGAACATCCATAGTAACCGAGTCCATACTTAACTAAACTGGATCGTGTGTGGTACATCTTCAAGGGACAGCTACTGAAATATTTTAAACTGTTAAAATATAGAAAGCGTGTGTCACATCAAATAACAGGATCTATTCTCTTTTGTTTTCCTGCGTGACTTTAGTGTGTCCCTGTGCAGGTGCGCTGTTGGCTTTCCTCTGTTTGCCTGGGGACGGTGTCCTCTTTCCTTGTGCTCAGAAGCAGTGTGGGGAGGAAGTGACTTCTCACTTCCTCTTATTCCATGGACTTGATGAAAGTCAACAGGTTATGTGCTCTCAGTTACGTATTCGTGTCCTGACTCTTTTGTGTGCTGTTTCTGGGTTGTTCAACTTGCAGATGGAAGGTTAATTATACAGCCTCCCTGTTTCACTCTTCTCTCATTAACATTACAAAAATGATTAAGCAACAAAAATAGGAGATCCTGTAAATGTATATAGACTCTAAGTTACTTTTGGTGGAAAGTAGACTTTGTCTGGTGGAGAATAAAGAAATGCGTAGTATTGGAGGTTGGCCCTGGTGTGACTTTTCTCCAAAAGGTATTTTAAGAAATAAGCTTGTGTACAGGAAGCATGTTTTAAAATAACACATTGGAACAAAAAATCAGATAGTTCGAAGGCACAGTGATTAATGTGTTCCTCTAATGTTTCAAATGTTACCAGTATTTCAGAAAGTGTTGTAATCTTGCCTTTGGCATAGGGAAGCCAACATATTACTCAGTAAGAGACTATGATCCAACCATCATGAGACAGAACATTTTTGATCCTATACAAAAAGATATCAAAACCTTATCCTATAAATCAAAACTGTTGCCTTCCTCTGAATTCACTTTTTTTCTCTCAAGAATGAAGAGTTTTGAGCTGGAAAATGAATTAGCTATTTCTTCATCCAAGATTCAGTGAATGAGAAAAGTGAGGGTCGGAAAGATTAAATAATCACCCAAGACCACACAGGCATGAAGGGAGGAACTGGGATTTGATTCAAGATGTCCAGCTCCTGGCCAAGAATTATTAACCATACACTTCTTTCCACAGCCCTGTTCTGTAACTCACTGTGCTGTGTCTCAGCCTAGAGCTTATATTGGTGGTTCAGAATGGATGGTATTTTCTGTAGCCTTTGGTGTTTGAATAAGAGCACGTGCTGTGTCTGTGAGGGTGTGTGTGCACAGGTGTGTGCATTAGTGTGTGTGCGTGCGCATGTTGTAAGAGTCACGCCGGCAGTGCCTGAAACGGATGGGCAGTGGTGGGAGTTGGGCAGTTTTAGGAAAATGAGCAGAAAGAAAACTCAGAAGAAGATTCTTCTAGTTTGTAGGTTGTGAAGGTTGGGATATAAGAGAAAATGGTCGTTTTAAGTGTTCTCCAAATTTCTGAACCAGTTCTGGTTTAGAGCCACTGTCAACCTTTCTGCTCACTTCAACCCAGTAATATTCCATTGCATGAGCTGCTTCCATAGTAGTGGATAATACGATACAGATTCAATGGCAGCAGGAGCTCTTGTTCAAGGGATCAGAAACAGACTTAATTTCATTCCGATAATGACACGTACAGATAGCCTAGAAGTCATGTAAATCCATGATGTGAGAAATGGCTGGAGAGTCCAGTGTTACTATTTTTTTTATTAAACTTACATTTTTCTTACTGAACAATCTCAAATACATGGAGTAGTTATAATTAAACTTCATTTCTGTTCTCTGGCAGGTGTGTCCCCCAAATTTGACCCTTTCTATTTCTCTTTAGAACTTTTTATTTCAACTAGTAATGTATCAGTTTTCAATTGAAGATAAGTAGTTTTGTTTTTTTTTTAATGTAGTTTAGAGGCCATCTTACATAAATATGTTGTGTCTTAATTAGATTTTAAATATTAATTTAGATTATGTCTTTAATTGCTAGTCTGTCCCCATTCAGTAGCTAATATAATGCTTATTGCAGTCAGTAGTAAATAAATTATTAATGAACTAAAGAGTATCTGTAAACATTCATGCAATCTAGATGTTTCTACTATGATTCTTTTTTTTAAAAAAATTTATTTATTTATTTTTATTTGGTTGCACTGGGTCTTAGTTGTGGCTTGCCGGCTCTTTAGTTGTGGAATGCAAACTCTTAGTTGCGGCATGCATGTGGGATCTAGTTCCCTGACCAGGGATCGAACCCGGGCCTCCTGCATTGGGAGCATGGAGAATTAACCACTGCGCCACCAGGGATGTCCCCCTACTATGATTGTGTGTTTATGAATTCCGCACGTTGAAGAGTTTTCACATCTACACAAAACTACTTGAGATATGCCATTGCGAGTATATCTGGGGATTGGGCAAAGACGTATTTTGAAGCAGAGAGAAGAGTGAAACAAGGAAGCCCATATAGTTGATGTGATGCCCCATTGAGTCAGCTCCAGAATAGAAGGGAATTTTGACTGTACAGCACAGTTAACAGTGATCCTGAAATGAATTTATCTGAAAATACTATTTTAGTCATGTACTGTAATGTTTGTACAGATATGCTTACCGATTTGCCATTGAGTATATGTGTTAATAAATTCATTTTAGTTTAAAAGCATGGTTAGAAGAGCCAGATTTTTTTAGGTTTGAATTCTTCCACTTACAGACTGTGATTTTTGATAAATTATTTAGCCCTGTGTTTTGAATTAGGTCATTTTCTTTATCTGTAAATAAAGGTTTATAGATGAAGTAGATTCTAATAGTAGATTCTAACTCATGGAGCTGTTGTCAACTTAATATTTCTAAAGTCTTTAGAAAAGGGTTTGGCAAATAGTAAGCACTGGATTCATATTGGCAATTAATTGTAGAGAACTAGAACATTCCAGAAGCTAATGTTAAATATAATGTTACCTATTGGAATCATTTGGTGATTTGGTCTTGGGTTTTAAAAATTATTTTAAAATGTTCATTCTTTCATTCAACAATTATTTGTTGAGTATTTGCTTTGTGCTGGAAATAGCAACAGTGATACTCCCTCTAGTCAGTGCTACCTTTTATCTGCTTCATGCTCTTACCTTTACAAGGCCCTTCCTTATATTATGTGGCTTTTCTGTCAAAAGTATGAGGTAGCTGTGAAAAGTTATATTGCCAGTTTCTGGATGAAGTAACTTTTCACAAGGGTGCAAAGATTTCCCTCATTACAGGAAGTACAGTCTAGGTAGTTTCCTTTCCCTCTGCCATATCATTTTGTTGTAGGAAGAGCCTTGCTTACTCACATTCCCATGGAGCTTACTGTTTGTCGCCTCTGCAGGTTTATACGCGGATCACTTGGACCTAGGGCAAGCACCCGTGTTGGTTTGGATTCTTCTAAGACTGGACCACAATAATTCCATTCTTAGGGTTTTTTTTTTAACTTTTAGAAAGATTTTTCTGAATATTACGAATATTGCATTTTAAAAAATGCATTGAAATTATTTGATTTATTCAAAAACATTTTAATATTTCTGTTTCTCTTCATCCTTTTGTGTCTTTGGCTTATCCAAATCTTGGTTTCCTTTTTACTTTTTTTACCTTTTTGCATATCTGACTTCCCAACATTCCAGATTTAAATTCAAAGACCAACCTGCTTATTTGTTCTTCGACACAGACAGAAATCTGAATAGGAGGGGAAAAAAAGTAAAGCTGCCCATCAGACATGTACTGGGCCTCTCTAATAGACCTGATTGAATTGATTACTCTAGCAGTTTACCGGGTGGAATAAAAAGCGTAAAGCACTCATCATTTAGTTATAAATGTATTCATTGCAAAGAGCCACATCCCATTAATTTTATGTAATTCGGTAATTCCCAGTAGCTGCTGCTGAAGAATGTGTTCCCCCTTGCTGTCGTGTAGCTCTCTGGAGAGAGGAGAACTCTATTGTGTACGTAAACTTTAAAGGGCCAAAAGATTTTCAGAGCATTCACAATTTTAACTGTTGCTTTGATCACGCTTATAGTCTCACTCTTAAAAATGCTTTCCTTTCCTGTGTTTCTAAACCCAGGTATGTGTAGGACTGTAGAGTACCATGATGTGCAAACCAGTTGTTCTTGTGTTCTAGTAGCTATCCAAAAAAGTACTTGCTATAGCCTCCTTTTAGCCTAAACCTCTTTAATCAAACTGTCCTAGATCACATTCATTTAAGATCTAGCGGATGTCAGTGTGCAGGAAAATGCGTTAGAGCTGACCACTGCCACCGTCACCACCACAGGGAGCTGCATTTTAACTCTCAATATTACTGTGCCTGAAGAACGAGGTTTTGGCCTGGATTGCCATGCATAGAGAATCCCTGCTGTAATCGATTCCCTAAAGGAGTGATAATTTTGACAAGTTAGTTTTAGCCTGTGTTGGAATATCAACTTGTACTGAGCACCTATTCTGTGTCCAAGGCCCATAGCAGCCTTAATAGGTCTTTGTATTTTATCTTCATATATGGTATGTTAATATATGATATATAATAGATGGTATTTATCTTAATATATGATCTTAATATATGATTGGAGAAGAACTGGGAAAGCAGAGATGAATCATTAAATGATCATCATTTTTTGCATTCTACTCACGAGTTTGTATTTAACTGTTACTCTCATGTTTATCATCTACTTGCTTATCTCCATTGCTGCTTTTTGTTTCCAAATTGTGATAATTAAATATCCTAAATCTCTCTAGATCCTCTCCTGTATCTGGATAGAATTATTTTCTTCTGCAATTGCTTTTCTTCTGTGTGTAAAGACAGAATCTTAAATTCATTTTTTTTTCCTCCATGGTATGTTTGCTTTAGACTACTGAGATTTTGACATTACTGAGAAAGAGAAAGGGAGTAATAAACAGTGACATCAAAGTGCTTTTGAGTTTTAAGGAATGATAGTAAACAAAATGTTTAAATTTTGTTGGAAAGCAGAATTCAGTGAGACTGTGAATATTTAAGAAAATGATTTATTTATTTGCTTCTGACAAAAGTGAGATGTTTGGTTGATATTTGCATATAGTAAGGTGCAAGGGAGGACCAAGCAATCTAAGTTATATTTGTAACTTTTCACAGTAATTGGCAGAAATAAACTTTTGTTTAAAGTTCTGCTTATGGGATTCAGTTAACTCCTCACAGTCTGTTTCCTGACCCTCAGTAAACTTTCTTTGAATAATAGTGTTTGGAGATAGAGAAAGTTAATTTAATTGTCGGTGATAGATGTGTATGTTTCAGTTATACTAGGGAGCGCTGGCAAGCGGGAGGATGGTTACATTAGAGTTTTGACCCTATAAATAATTATGAGTCATCAAAGTGCCAGTAAAGTAATAATTGTGTAGGACATTCAAAACATCTTAGGTCAGAGAGAGAATTAAGTCTCAGAAGGCTAGTTGAGGAATAGATGATAGGATATATTTGAGAACATAATTCTAGTTTCTGGTGAACAGAGTAGATTCTCTTTTTACATCCATTAAAATTGAAGGGCTTCCCATCAAAACAATTAAGATTCTAGCCTGTGGTTTGAAATAAATATTGATTTTTGAAGTAGAAAAACTCTGATTTTTGAACCCTAACTCTTTAAGCTATGCACTTTAAGACTGTAAATAGCCCCAGGAGAGTTAAGTATTTTATATAGGGGAAAATAAACTTGAATGTATTTCCTGAACCTCCATTTTCAGTATTTTTCCCTTATTTTTTGATCTTTAAACTAAAACTTTTAAATTATATATTTAATTTTTTATCATTTTATATATAAAATTAGAATTATACTAGAGAGTTTGTAAGCTGCTCTTTTAACTTAAAAATAAGATATTAACTTGTCTTAACAAAACTGAATTCTTTATTTCTTGAATTAAATCATTTTTGCCTGTAAGTAAACATTAGGTCTATTCTTAAGAAAAAAAAAAGTAGTTGGGTGTGGAGGTTTTAAAGAAATGAACTGGTCCCAGACATCTATTTTAACCATACATTATTTTCTCTGTAAAAATAAGAATAATTTTCTTGAGATACCTATAGAACTAATGTCATCAGCCTTTTAAATGGTTTGTGGTCTCAGAGTGAAGGACAAGATATTAAATCACTTCAGGTAGTAATTATTTTATTTGACAACTTAACATAAAATAAAATAGTGCAATGGAAAGATGACTGTGTTTTTAAAGCTTACTCACATATCTTTATTATCAATTTATCTGTTGGCTTATGCTTTGGATGTGATCTTGTTTTGAGAGAAGGTATGTATGGCTCTAGTGGCAAAATCATTCATTTATTCTACAGTATTTGTTGGGTGTTGTCTTAGGGCGAGTTGCTGGGGAACAGTCTGAAATTTGTGTGCGGGAGGTCTCCTGGTGAGCACGCTCAAGATCTACACCTGTGGGGGAGTGAAGGGAGGGAGGGTTGGAAGGAGGGAGAAGTCGCACCAGGATGCAGTTTCAGTAGAGGTGTGAGCCAATCCTGTGGTGAGCTCTGGAACTAGATGGCCCTGCACAGTTGTCCCGTACGGAGACCAGGCACTGGGTGTGTGCAGTCCCGCATCAACCAAAGAAGTGGTGCAGCCTTGGGTGGTGCGGTTGTGAGTAGTCAAGAGCCAGTACTCTTGGAAGCTGGGGGGAGGAGAGTAAATTGAGTCTTAAGAGGGAGTCCTATCTGGGAGATCTGGACAGTGCGCCATAGCGTCTACCACCACTGCCCACCAAGAATCCAACTTTGATCTAGGCATTGGGGACACCATGTTGAACAAAAGCTGACATGATCATTCTTTCAGGAAGTTGAGGTCTATTCAAAAACCACAGAAATAAAAGCAAAGTTTGGTTGTTACAGAGCTAAGACATAGTATTATGAAGGCCTATATTAAGAAGCTAAGAAACTGTTCATGAAGCTATGGATAAAATACTTTTTTAATGTATATTGATGGTAGTCAACCTAGTCTTTTTGCAAGCTCATTACTGGTTTGCCTTCTCTCATATAAGCTTATCTTGTATTATATTTTTCACGCTATTTTGCGTGGATATTGTTTGACTACTCAGTAACTGAAGCTCCAAATTAACACCCAAACCCTCCACTTCCCAGAATGCTGGATAAATGTAATTCAGGTGATTCAGCTGACACAATGCTGATGTTATATTCATATGCTTATGGAAAAGTGTTACTATATGCACATTAGATTTGATTAGTTGGGAAGCCACAATTGCAGTTGTGATATTTTCTGTTGGACTTGAAGTTTTCAGGAGAACTTTTATTTTCTAACTAATAGAAAAAGAGTAGCCAGTAAAGGAAGACTTCTGAGGCTGCTTTTAATAATAATTATAACTAAAATAATAATAACTATTACTTCTGATTATAATGATCTAGTTGCCAAGTGCTTTATATGGATTATCTTCTTTAATTCTTATTAGTCTACTGTTCTAAGAGGTTTACACAGATTATGTGATATAATCTTCATAATATCTCTAGGAAATAAGTTCTATTCTTATCCCAACTTTACAGGTAAGGACACTAAAACTAGAGTCTTTACAAAACTAGTAAGCAGAAGAGCCAAGATTTAAAAAATTGACATTCAGAGTCCAGAGCTTTCCTTAGGGACATATTGATTATGTTTATTTTTTTTATTTTTTATTTTTTATAAATTTATTTCTTTATTTATTTATTGGGTGCGTTGGGTCTTCATTGCTGTGCGAGGGCTTTCTCTAGTTGCGGCGAGCGGGGGGCCACTCTTCATCACGGTGCGCGGGCCTCTCACTGTCGTGGCCTCTCTTGTTGTGGAGCACAGGCTCCAGACGCACAGGCTCAGTAGTTGTGGCTCACGGGCCCAGTTGCTCCGTGGCATGTGGGATCTTCCCAGACCAGGGCTCGAACCCATGTCCCCTGCATTGGCAGGCAGATTCTCAACCACTGCGCCACCAGGGAAGCCCGATTATGTTTATTTGAAATAATGTGTTGGTCATAGAAAAATCATGGGTGGTTGAAAAATGAAATGTTCAGCAATTCAGAGGAAAAGAAACAGCTTTAAAAAGTGCTCCCTTCTTATAGATATAGAAACCATCCGTTTCCATACTTGCTCCCCACTCTCTTTCTCCACGTGGTGAGGAGGGCCATCTGTGGGATCTTAGTAGTTCTCTGCTTAAACCCTTTGATGGCTTCCTGTTGCCCTTGAATATATCTTCTTTGCTGCCTACTTCTTCAGCCACAGGTGGTGTCTCCACCCCAGCCCCCTTCAACTTTGCCCAAGTCAACAAGGTTTCTTTCAGTTCTTCTAAATGTTCATCTCTTTCCCACCTCAGGCTTTTACTCTTGCTGTTTTCTGTGTCTAGAATGTGCTTCCTTCTGCTTTTCACATGACTGAGTTTTTCTCATCCTTCAAATCTTGACTGACATGTCAGTTCCTCAGCAGAACCTGCCCCGACCATAGTATTGAAAGCTGCTTTCCCCTTTCACTCTCTTTGTATCCCATTTCATTCATTGTTCTTGCCATCATTTGTGATTCTATTATTTGTCCCTTTGGTTGTTTGTTGTCTAGGTACTCTACAATACTACAGATGCTGAGTACAGGGCTAAAGTCTATCTCATTCCCTTTGTTTCTTCAGTGCCTGGCAGACTCCATGTTCTTTCTGTGTTGTTTGAATGAATCATCAGCTGTGGACATCTAGTGCTCTTTATAGTCAAGCCTTGGTGAACTGACTTTTTTACTCATGTCCTTTTTTAGTTCTTTCAAGGTAGAACATAGATTTAAGTTTAAATACAGAAAAATTGTCAGTTTTATTGGAAAGTCATGTGGGCCCTGCACAGTGCAAAGGGTGTATTGATGTTAAAAGAGTTAATGTTCATTTTAGTTAAAAGTTTATGTATTACCTTCTATTACATCAGTGGGGGAAGTACCTTTCTACATATAAGGTAAAACAGTTTTAGACAAGTTGGCTGTTAAAAACAATTATACTGTGCTATTTTGGGGTAATATTACCCCAAATAGCACAGTATAATTTTTTTGCAACCAAAAAAACTATTTCAACTAGTTGTTAAATAAAGTACTAAAGTGTTCACTATTTATGATTGTTCCAAAAGCAAGATTTCAAAGGCCATAATATACTGTGTTAATTAAACCTGTTTATTGAGCATCTACTATGTGCCCAGGCACCTTTATAGGCTTCAGGGATTTGGCAGAGAAATATAAGCAACCCCTGTCTTCATGAAGCTTATAGTCTAGTGAGGGGATAATTGTTTTAATTAGCAATCATTTTCCATTGCATATGATTTTACATTCATTTCAGTGCTAACCCTGATGCAAATGCACATATTATATATTTGTATAGTTTGTATGTGGGTGCGTATGATTCTGATATTATTTACACAAATATAAGTCTGGTAACCCTTTCAAAAATCTGAAGTGACATAGATTGAAGCTGACTGATAGGGAGAATGGTCAACCTCATTACTGTTCTTTGAGCCCCAAATGAGATGCCTTAAAAAGCTATTTTCATTTAAATTTTCTCCTAAGGCAATTCAACCCCCCACACCAAATGAGTTAGACAAATTTAGCTTGTTGTAAAAGGATTTAGTTTCTTAAATGGTATAAATTATGTATATCTTGGGCAGTTTAAATTCAGGTATATACTTTAAAAAGTTTTATTATTTTGATAATATCTCACACAGTATCTTTCATGCATTAATAATTTGTATGTTAAAAAAGCCAACTATTCCTATGATTCATTCACTAGTAATATATGTATGATTGCAAAGTTTGTTGTAAAGAAAGCCTGCTTGCAGTAATTATTTGTAAATAACTCCATGGAAAGCTTCACATTTTTTTCTTTCTGTTTTTAACGTCTTTATTGGAGTATAATTGCTTTACAATGGTGTGTTAGTTTCTGCTGTATCACAAAGTGACTCAGCTAAACGTATACATATAGCCCCATATCCCCTCCCTCTTGCGTCTCCCTCCCACCCTCCCTAACCCACCCCTCTAGGTGGTCATAAAGCACCCAGCTGATCTCCCTGTGATATGCGGCTGCTTCCCACTAGCTATCTATTTTACATTTGGTAGTGTATATATGTCCATGCCACTTTCTGACTTTGTCTCGAAAGCGTCACATCTCTTTTAAGCAGATTAATCCTTTGCCTCTTTAATAATTTGAGAATAATATTTAGACTGTGAATTCATGATTAGAAAACAAACCAGAGGAGAATTTGGTTTTTAGGCAAAAAGCTATGACTAAGTGAAAGGTAATCATGCCATGCTAATATTTACCTTTGTACATTTTTCACTTTGAACATGTAAATTTCTCACTGCCTCAACTATGAACTGCCTTAACACATGTTGAAGTGGACGGGCTTTCTATTACTTTTAATAACTTGCCAAGCAATTTAGTACCACTTTGTGATACAAAAAATAAAAATTGATTAATGGGAACTCTACTTAACCTAAAGCATTTAATAAAAAAAGACCTAGATCTCTTTTTTGACCCACCTCTTAGAGTAATGGAAATAAAAACAAAAATAAACAAATGGGACCTAATGAAACTTAAAAGCTTTTGCACAGCAAAGGAAACTATAAACAAGACGAAAAGACAACCCTCAGAAAGGGAGAAAATATTTGCAAATGAAACAACGGATAAAGGATTAATCTCCAAAATATATAAACAGCTCATGCAGCTCAATATTAAAAAAACAAACAACCTGATTAAAAAATGGTCAGAAGACCTAAATAGACATTTCTCCAAAGAAGATATACAGATGGCCAAGAAGCACATGAAAAGCTGCTCAACATCACTAATTATTAGAGAAATATAAACCAAAACTACAATGAGGTATCACCTCACACCAGTTAGAATGGGCATCATCAGGAAATCTACAAACAACAAATGCTGGAGAGGGTGTGGAGAAAAGGGAATCCTCTTGCACTGTTGGTGGGAATGTAAATTGATACAGCCACTATGGAGAACAGTATGGAGGTTCCTTAAAAAACTAAAAATAGAATTACCATATGACCCAGCCATCCCACTCCTGGGCATATACCCTGAGAAAACCATAATTCAAAAAGACACATGCACCCCAGTGTTCATTGCAGCACTATTTACAATAGCCAGGTCATGGAAGCAACCTAAATGCCCAACAACAGACGAATAGATAAAGAAGATGTGGTACATATATACAATGGAATATTACTAAGCCATAAAAAGGAACTAAATTGGGTCATTTGTAGAGATGTGGATGAACCTAGAGACTGTCATACAGAGTAAGTCAGAAAGAGAGAAACAAATATCATATATTAACGCATATATGTGGAATCTAGAAAAATGGTACAGATGAACCGGTCTGCAAGTCAGAAACAGAGACACAGATGTAGAGGACAAACATATGGACACCAAAGGGGGAAAGCAGGGAGGGGGGTGGTGGTGGGATGAATTGGGAGATTAGGATTGATATATATACACTGATATGTATAAAATAGGTAACTAATTAAAAAAAAAAAAAACCTGAAATTTTCTAGATTAGGACTTTCCAAAGTTTTCATTTGAGGTAAATACTTAATAATTTAGTTCATTTTATTTATTTTTCTTGACTTTTAAACTCAGACATAAAGGTCAGTTAACTTGGTGGTAGAAAGCAAAAAGTAAACATTGTAGACTAAATTCCCTAACTTACAGGGTGGATTTTCAAAAGCCTTTTTAGGTTTTATTTACTTACATTTTCCTTAAAATATGCAAAGAAAACAAGCATTATTCTAAAATGTTATAGAAAATCAAATTGATAAAAGCATACATTTTCTCTCTAAAATGTTTATGATTTACTTTTAGTTCACTGCTATAATAAGAGAAGCTGAAGTTCCAGTTTGCTGTGTCAAGTAGGGAGACTTTTTTGGTTTTAGCACCTTAAAAAGACCTGCATAAGGGAAATATCCTCCTCACTTCCAGGCAAACCAGGACGGTTGGCTACTCTAATGTAAAGTTTAAAATCCTTCTTCCTTGTTTATTGTTTCCTTCATGTTTTCTGGATAGCCATTTTTTATGTCCTTATATTTTAAAATTCTTTCTAAGTTTTCAGAGATTCATTTATATTCTAGGTATAGTGTCTTCAAGTTTACTTATTAAGCAAGGTGGCCTTTCCTTTGAAAGTAGGCACAGACTAAAAAAAAAAAAAAAAAAGAACAAAAAAACCCAGACCTCATTTTTGTAGTTCATGTCGAGTTGAGTTTAGATAGTTTGTTTTGGGAGAGGGCAACGTGATGTGTGAAAGTGACAAATAAATGAATAAATAAGAAATAAGTATTTGAGAGATAATGAGGTGGGAAGTAGTGAATTAAAAAATGTCATCATGATGTTTCATGTTGATGATGTTGCCTAGAAGTGGGGCATCAGTTTGCATTGAAATCCTTTAAATGAACATGGAGAGAACAGCCTGATTTTATTTCACTGTTAGGTTTACTTACACAGTATTTTAATACACATTAATAAATGTGTGTAGTGTTCTTCATATGTTACTGAGGATTTCTTTTCTACTGTTGGAATACTAGAATGTATACTATTAAAAATAGAATAACATTGTAAATCAACTGTACTTAAATTAAAAAAAAAATAGAATAACAGTTTTTAAAATTGACATTTTCAGAATAAATGAACCAAAAAATAATAGTATTTTTTATTTAAGGTCATGAAACTAATTTAAATTTAAGAGTGTTAGGAAAGAGGTTTTATATAGAAACTGGAAAGCAGGGGATATTTCTTTTTCTATGAAGCTGATCTATAGTGGGACCAGCAAGCAGTTGAAAGTATTTGGTGTACAAGTGATCAGTCATAAGGTAGTGAGACCAAAACTGACTCACGTCTGAAGGAATTAGAGATGATCAGGAGGTCTAAAGTCTCCCAACAAAACATTAAACATTAAGCATTTATTGCTACTGCATATGCTCTTGGTTATTTTGTTTTGCTCTTAGTATTGTCACTTTGAGTGAAATAGTTGCAACTTTTTTTTTTTTTTTAAATTTTATTTATTTATTTATCTATTTATTTATGGCTGTGTTGGGTCTTCGTTTCTCTGCAAGGGCTTTCTCTAGTTGTGGCAAGCGGGGGCCACTCCTCATCGCGGTGCGCGGGCCTCTCACTATCGCGGCCTCTCTTGTTGCGGAGCACAGGCTCCAGACGCGCAGGCTCAGTAGTTGTGGCTCACGGGCCCAGTTGCTCCGCGGCATGTGGGATCCTCCCAGACCAGGGCTCGAACCCGTGTCCCCTGCATTGGCAGGCAGACTCTCAACCACTGCGCCACCAGGGAAGCCCTAGTTGCAACTTTTTAAAGAAAAAAATGCCACCCCTACTCAGTGGTCAAAAATTACAGCTTAAATCCTGGCAGTCTATATAAAAAAATGTGTGCCATTGGTCCCAGGAGGAACCAAATGGCTCAGTCAGCACAATTCATCATTACTACTGGAAAAAATAACTCAGCATGCCTGCTTTGCTCATGGTGAGTCAGTGCCATCATATTCATATACTGACAGCACTTTTTTCTTTTTAGGAATTACCCTCTCTATCCTGGGCCAAAGCGCATGGCAGTAAGATTAAGTTAGGTATCAGAGTTCCAAAGAGCAAAGGCTGATAGGTTTATTTTAAATTGGTAATTCACTCAAAAATGTTTAGTAAGGTTTACCTTAGGTGCTCAGGTGATGACAGAGGTCAGTCTGATATGGGTCTTAACCTTGGGGAGCTTTTGATCTTATAGAAAGTATGAAATATACTGAAGTAATTTTTTTTAGCATAGAATGCGGAGTAAGTTACAAGTAATACGAAATGGTAGTCCAGGAGGGAATGAGTACTTCTGGTTGGGAGGTCTTCTTTTGTTTATTCAACAGTGTGATTACTACTGTGTTCTAGTAGGAATTTTTAGCAAGGAGATTTAATTGTAGCTCTAATCCATCAAAAACTGATTGAACTAGAATAACTGATTAAACTAGAATAAATGAGATACTTAAGAGAATAAGAGATGACTAACACACAGTTTAAGTTTTTTAAGTAAGTCATGGTCCAATGGAGTGAGATAGACATATAACAAGTATTTAAAGCAAGATATGAGAAGTATTGTAATGCATGGGTGAAGGCTATAATTTTTTGCTTATGGTGTGTTATATATGTGCTTTAAATATCTTTTTTTTTTTTTTTGGTCAAACCCTCTAACACTAGATTTAGTTCAAATAGGAAAATGCTCACCACACTATCTAATAAATAAAGCTAGTCTTCATTTGTCAAACCAATAAGCCAAGTCAGACAACTTCTGGTAAGAAAAAGTATGACTTCATTTTTCAGTTAAAATAAACTATACCTCCTTCCCCAAGCATCTCACTTCTGCTTTCTAATTCTAAGTTAGATGGATTGATAGATAAACAGTTCGACCTACAGTAGATAAAGGCATGGAGTCTGTCTGTGACTTAAGAGGCCAGATGAACTAAGACTCTGCCTTTCTCATTTTTTACTTGGTTCCTACAGGACTCTTTCTCCAGACTAGAGCTCTGAGTTGTCTCCAGTTGCTTGGTGATCTGGATGTTTCTGAGCCCTGAGCAGTGCATCATTGTAAGATTTGTAAAGTGGAGAAGAACAACTGTGAAAGAAAAGGGTAGGGGGTGGGGTGGGAAAGAAGAACCAGAGTGTTTTCAAGAAGATGGTTTTAAGAAAGAGGAGATTTGGGAATTGAAGATCTGGAAACATTCTTATAAAATTATCCATACTCCAGTGCACTTTGGAATGACTTTGTGTTTTGAAAATGCTTCAGAAACAACAAGCTGTGAAGTGTGAGTAGGATTTTCCTAGATGAGGAAGGTGGGGAGGAGAGACAGTTCGTGGAAAGGGAGGGATAGTTCATATCATACATAGAAAGTCTTGAAAAGAACATGCTGTATTTATGGAAAGTAGAGATCCTCATTGTGACTTTATGATAGTTATGTCGTGGGAGTGACAGAAAGTGAGACTAAAGAGTTGATGGGGTTTGGTTTGTGAAAAACTTTGCATGCTATTAATATATAATTTAGATTTCACTTATGCAGGCAGAAGGGAGACACAGTGGCTTTTTAGCTGGACAGTGCTTGAAGGTGCAGATAATTTATGTGGCAGAGTGAAGGGTGGAGGGGAAGATGGGACATGAGATAAGCAGGTGGACGGCTAGTTGGGAGATTTCATCCATTATGAAATGAACACTTTTCTCTCCCCACATTTCTGAAATTGGGATGCATCTTACAATTAATGGATGTTATAAATTAATTGGCAGTAATTTTTTTCTTTTTTGGAGATACATAAAATAATGATATATTTTAAGTCAATGAAAACTATAATTCAGATAGTGGTGATGTTGGTCTTAAAAGTAGGACCTGCAAGTGGGGATAGATAGAATGTAAGATCCATTTCTGGAGAAGAAAACTCTGACAGAGTAAATTTGTTTTTTGATTTAGGATAAGAGGTTTCTAAAGATTGTTAGAATTTAAGGTTCAAGAATTGTCAAGGTACTTTGATTAAAGTCTTCTATAACTCAAATCAGTATGATTTTATGGGAGTTGGATTATTTTTTGCAGCTGAGAAAAATTTTAATGGTTTCAAATATAGGCTCCCCCCTCCCACACTTTGAATATCTTTCTGTCTTTTCCCCATTCCTTGGACTTTTTCTTCCGTCCTTTCCCAGTTCTCTATTTGTTATGTCTTTACTTTTCTTGCTTGTCCTATTTGCCTGAAAAAACAACTACTGTCACTCCAAAAGCACTATCTACCTACCTTTTAATTCCCTCCTTTTCTACCTCTCCCTTTTCCTGCTGCCCTTTTTTTTTTTTTTAATTAATTAATTAATTAATTTATTTATGGCTGTGTTGGGTCTTCGTTTCTGTGCGAGGGCTTTCTCTAGTTGCGGCAATTGGGGGCCACTCTTCATCAAGTGCGCGGGCCTCTCATTATCGCGGCCTCTCTTGTTGCGGAGCACAGGCTCCAGACGCTCAGGCTCAGTAACTGTGGCTCACGGGCCTAGTTGCTCCGCGGCATGTGGGATTTTCCCAGACCAGGGCTCGAACCCGCGTCCCCTGCATTGGCAGGCAGATTCTCAACCACTGCGCCACTAGGGAAGCCCCTCCTGCTGCCCTTTTTACCCATGTTTTGTGGACAGCACTGGGAATAATATATAATGCCCAAGGGAGCAATTAACTCAGCATTTGGCCCAGGAATTAGAGACTGACTAGCTTGTGACTAACTCCTAAGGGCTTAATTTATAGTAATGCTGCCTTGAGATTCACTTTCTTTACCTGATAGCACAGGGCCAAACTCCCTAGTTGTTTATTCAAGTCAAGGTTTGCTTTTGCAAAGAGTGAATAGATCGAAATAGGAAGCAAATAAGGTTCTTGAAAAGCGCCAGTTAGAAGAGTCTATCACAAAATCACACATTTTTGTTAGAATGCTTATCTCTATATATGATGATACTTGGTAACTGAATTCTGAAGAACAATCAGTTTCTTTGCACCGAGGAATCTGCAGCAGCAAGACCCTTGAATAGATAGCTGGCTTCCTAGAACTAGCCTAGAAACTCAAGCTCTCTTCTCTTTAGGACTGGATATTGGCAATTCCATTCAAAGCTGTAAGGCACTTGTCTCTCAACTGTATTCTTTTTGTTTATGTGTAAATAATGTATGTACACCAATGAATACAAATCTTAATTCTGAAAATTATATTTCCCCTTGTAATATTTCAAGTTGTTCCTTCTCTGTTAATTTCTTAGGTTTTCTTGAATTAATTTTTGGTTGGTCTCTAAAAAAAAAAATCCTCTTTTGTACCATTCTGCAGCACATATTTGGAGAGATAGAGTTATTTATTAGACTTAATATATCATTCTATTTTATACTTCAGCCACTTGCAAGCCAGTATAATATTACTGAGGAAATGGCTTATTATCTCAGTGCTGTTAAGTAGAGTAGTAGGAGTTTACATGCTGGACATCCAATCAAAAATAAATTCCCCCAAAGAGTCACTTGCACTTTAATTGGAAAATCAAAACCGATATTTAATGGGACAGCACCAATGGGACTGGACTTTTGGGAAAAGTTGTCTTTGTAGAGTTCATATCTATTTCCAGATCTTTTCTGATTAAATGGCTGTCTTTCACAGTAGTTTATTTGCCATTGCCTGTTGTTTCCTGGCTATTAGTAAAAGAGAGTATTATACCATGGATAGATTTCACCTCTGTTAGGGTTGCCGGGCCCTGTCCTGATTCTGAAGTTTAAATCTTTAATAGTTGGCCCTTTGTGAATTTCACCAAGTGCTTCCAATTCACAAAAGTGTCTTTTGATAAAGAGCCCCTTGGCAGGAAGGATTCTTTTTTTCAGATATGCATGGAGAGATTTTGTTTTGATGACTCATGAACCAAGTGAAAGAGTCCTAAATTAAAATGATTTGAAGAGATAAAATATAAAATTCCTTATTGTGTAGTGGCTTTAATCAAGGCTCTTTAATGTTATTCAAGTGTTCCTTTTTTTTTTTTTTAAAGCTTCTTTCTTTCTTTCTTTCTTTTTGGCTGTGTTGGGTCTTCGTTTCTGTGCGAGGGCTTTCTCTGGTCGCGGCGAGCGGGGTCCACTCTTCATCGCGGTGCGCGGGCCTCTCACTGTCGTGGCCTCTCTTGTTGCGGAGCACAGGCTCCAGACGCGCAGGCTCAGTAGTTGTGGCTCACGGGCCCAGTTGCTCCGCGGCATGTGGGATCCTCCCAGACCAGGGCTCGAACCCGTGTCCCCTGCATTGGCAGGCAGATTCTCAACCACTGCGCCACCAGGGAAACCCCAAGTGTTACATTTTTAAGTTTCTGTATTTAAGATTGAAATCTTTTTATTTAAATTAAATGCCATTATTTTGTAAAATTTCTGCAGACATTGTGGATGCTGTCCATTCATAATTTCGAATTGTGATTTAATTCCCATAAGACTTTCCACATATTAGCATTTCAACGATTTTCACTCAGAAACTGAGATTTTACATTTCTGTAGCAGAGTCTGGAGGTACGTCCTGAAAGAGTAGTCTCATGGTGATTTCAGAGAGAATTTCCTATTTGGGTGACTAGAGAATTCATATCATGAAAAACTGTGTATGTTCTGGCTCCCTTGAAACACAAGTATTTTAGATATTTGTTCTTTGTTTTCTTTATATATATGTTTCAGTTGTACAGATTTATGGTTCAACATCTGTATATGCTACAGAGTGATCATTATCACAAGTAGTTGCTATCCATCACCATACAGTTGACACCCTTCCCCCATCTTGCCTACCCTCCAACCTCTCAACCCCCTTCCCCTCTTGTAGCAACTAATCTGTTCTCTGTATCTATGAGTTTGGTTTTTTTTTGTTTTGTAGATTTCATATATGAGTGAAATCATGTACTATTTGTCTTTCTTTATCTGACTTACTTAATTTGGCATAATACCCTCAAGGTCCATTCATGTTCTTGCAAATGGCAGGATTTCATTCTTTTTTATGGCTGAGTAATATTTCATGTGTATATATACCACATGTTCTTTATCCATTCATCTGTCCACGGTCACTTAGGTTGTTTCCATATCTTGGCTATTATAAATAATGCTTCAGTGACCATAGGCACATATCTTTTTGAATTAATGTTTTTTTGTTGTTTGGATAAATACCCAGAAGTGGAATAGCTGGGTCATATTGTAGTTCTATTCTTAATTTTTTGAGTAATCACCATATTGTTTTCCATAGTGGATGCACCAGTTTACAGTCCTGCTAACAATTCCCTTTCTCCACATCCTCTCCAATATTTGTTATTTCTTGTCTTTTTGATAATAGTCATTCTAACAGGTATGAGGCGATATCTCATTGTGGTTTTGAATTGCATTTCCCTGGTATTTAATGTTGTTGAACCTCTTTTAATGTGTCTGTTGGCCATCTGTATGTCTTTGGAAAAATGTCTATTTGGATCCTCTGACCATTTTTTAATCAGTTTGTTTTTTGTTGTTGAATTGTATGAGTTCTTTTATATTTTGGATATTAACCCCTTATAGGATATATGATTTGCAAATATCTTCTTGTGTTCAGTAGGTTGCCTTTTCATTTTGATGATGGTTTCCTTTGCTGTGCAGAAGCTTTTTAGTTTGATGTAATCCCATTTGTTTATTTTTGCTTTTCTTTCCCTTGCCTTTGGAGTCAGATCCACAAAAACATTGCTAAGACTGATGTCAGTGAGGTTACCACCTATGTTTTCTTCTAGAGATTTTATGGTTTCTGATCTTACATTCAAGTCTTTAATCCATTTCGAGTTAATTTTTGTGTATGGTATTAAGATAGTGGTCTAGTCTCATTCTTTTGCATGTGGCTGTCCAGATTTCCCAGTGCCATTTATTGAAGAGACTGTGCTTTTTCCATTGTGTGTTCTTTGCTCTTTTGTTGTAGGTTAATTGTCCTTGCATGTGTGGGTTTATTTCTTGGTTCTCAATTCTGTTCCACTGATCTATATATCTGTCTTTGTGCCAGTACCACACTGTTTTGATTACTATAGCTTTATAGGATAATTTAAAATCAGGGATCGTGATACCTCCAGCTTTGTTCTTCTTTCTTAAGATTGTTTTGGCTATTTTATTTTTTTTGTGGTTCCATACAAATTTTAGAATTATTTGTTCTAGTTCTGTGAAATATACCTTTGGCATTTGGTAGGGTTTGCACTGAATCTGTGGATTGCTTCATGTAGTGTGGACATTTTAACAATATTGATTCTTCTGATCCATGAGCATGGACTGTCTTTCCATTTTTTTGTGTGTCTTCTTCAGTTTCCTTCATCAGTGTTTTATGGTTTTCAATGTAGAGGTCTTTCACCTCCTTGGTTAAATTTATTGCTAGGTATTTCATGCTTTTTGATGAAATTATAAATGGGATTGTCTTCTTAATTTTCTTTTCTGATAGATTGTTATTAGTGTGTAGAAACACAACATATTTTTGTATATTGATTTTGTATCCTGTGACTTTACTGAATTCATTTATTAGTTCTAACAGGTTTTTGGTGGAGTCTTTAGGGTTTTTTATATATAATATCATGTCATCTGCAAATTGTGAACAGTTTTACTTCTTCCCTTCAGATTTGGTTGCCTTTTATTTCTTTTTCTTGCCTAATTGCTGTGGCTAGGACTTCCAGTACTATATTGAATAAAAGTGATGAGAGTGGGCATCTTTGTCTGGATAGATGGCTTACATTAATTGATTATTGAATGTTGAACCATTCTTACATCCCTGGAATAAATCCTACTTGATTGTGGTATATGATCTTTTCAGTGTATTGTTGGATTTGGTTTGCTAATATTTTGTTGAGGATTTTTTTTACTGAATCATGTTCAGCAAAGACACTGACCTGTCATTTTCTTTTTTTGTGTGGTGTCCTTGTCTGGTTTTGGTATCAGGAATGATGACTTCATAAAATGTGTTTTAAAGATTTCCCTCCTCTTCAATATTTTGGAAGAGTTTGAGAAGAATAGATATTGAATATTCCTCCAGTGTTTTGTAAAATTCACCAGTGAAGCTGTCTGGTCCTGGGTTTTTGTTTGTTGGGAGGAGACATTTGTTCTTTAGTTAGGAAAAGGAATTTGCATTTATTTAAATTGTTTATTATATTAAATTTTATATGCTATACAATTTAACCTTATTTGGTCAATTACAGCTTCAATCACTAAAGAGAGAATTCCCTTGAAAAGGCCTGTTAGATGCTGAGAGGAATTCTCTTCGTTATCTTTGAAGGACCACTACTGTGATTAAAACATGAGGAAGAGAAGTTAGAATTAAATATTTATTTATTTATTTGTTTATTCATTCATTCATTCACTTAGTTAATTCAACAAATACTTTTGAGTAGCCTTCTATCTGCTAGGAACTAAGCTAAATATTAAATTATCCATAAAGTATTTCCTGTCTTTTTAAAAATTATAATGTAGAATGAAAGAAAGACAGTTGATGAATAACTGTAGCATTATATATGACTACACAATCGGGTATATAAAACAAGAGAGGAGAATTTACGGATGATGTGGAGAGAGCAGGTGTCAGACATGAAGGAAGGATTTAGTTGAATTTTAAATTATACATAACCCAATGAGTCTCTTAAGAAATTGATGAGCATCTATAATCCTAAGAATAATTTAAGTATGGTGCAAGCTTTCTTTCCCTCAAAAGTGTATTGCCTTTATTAAACAATATAATTTATGTGTGAATATACACACACACATAATAGGTAAATGTCTTTCTGTGTGTGTGTGTACGTATGAATGTAGAAACCTATATACCATAACCGTATACCAAACTTATACACCATATACCCAGCATTAGGCTTATCAATAGGACCACATTTATTTTCTTTTTTGGAGTGCTCTTTATAGTAGACCTGTTTAATTTTAAAGGATTATAAACATTTGTATCTTTGATACTATTCACTGTCCATCACATAAAAACAGAATCCTACTCAATCATGGAAAGTCTTGGTGTAGTATGTCAGTTTTCAATTTTTTACCTGAAGTGATAATGTTTCATGGTATCAATATTTCTCAAACATTTATATTAGAAGACACTATGACTGCAGAGGCGAATGATGTGAATGATCATGTTCTTCTGGGTTGCTTGAGAAATATAGCTCTGAGGGACTTTTTAATAGGAACATATTTTGAAGTCTTAGACTTTATATGAAAAAAATCTTGCAAGCATTTTAATTCCTTCAAATATATGTGTTATTTCAATACAAAAAAGGTCTAGGTTGTAATTACTACTTCCTAATAACTGTAGTGCAAGAAACATGGCCGTGCATTTGGAACTTCAATTCACTGATATTCTAAACTGGCAAGTTCACTGAGTTAGAACTTGTTTTGGTTTTGACAGTTGTTGAAAGGGCCTATATAGATATTCATTCATCTAGCAAAACTCTTCCCCATTATCAATATCTGCAGTCTCTGACTTTGGTCATTCTGCTACAAATGTGCACTATCTATCTCAAGGAAACTTTTGCAACTGAAATATGTGATTGTTTCCCAACTATCATATCAGGATATCAGGAGGTCCTAAGTTTTTAATTTTGTCACTTCTTTTTGGTAATTTTGCCTAGGTGCTGGATGTAATAACAATTAAATGGAGAAAGGAAGGAGATTCTGTGTGTGCACGCACAGCTGCCTGTGTGTGTGTGCGTGCATGTGTGCGTGTGTGTGCGTGTGTGTCTTGCAAGGAGCCTGGATTCTAAGAAAGTTCACAAAAATCTGTTCACCACTTATATTAAAATCCTTCAAAGCTCAGGTTCTATATCTATATGGTTTTTTCACATAGAAAAAAGAGTAATATTATTTTAATGTTAGAATTTCAAAATTTCAGGTATTTCAACATCAATATCATGACAGTATTATATACAGCACAGTTTATTATCTGTAAATATTTTCTATTGAAAGCAAACACAAACTTTGTATTTGTACATCACAATATTTTCTTATTCCCCACACTCGTATACAGTGGGCATCTTGATGGAGAAAACTGAAAGTTTGATTGTCAATGTTTCTGATGTTGCAATTTGTATTTTTATGTAGTTTGACATAAAGTGCTCACTTTTAAATCCACATCTATCTCAGATGTTTTAGAGACGAAAAGGAAGATCTTTGTTTTCCTATTAGTATTTTATGTGTAATTTCCTGTGAGTATTTGGTATATGACTCATAAAGGAATCATTGTTTTTTCTATTTTAAATTCCTCTTTAGGTCTTCTGCCCATTTTTGGATTGGGTTGTTTGTTTTTTTGTTATTGAGCTGCATGAGCTGCTTGTAAATTTTGGAGATTAATCCTTTGTCAGTTGCTTCATTTGCAAATATTTTCTCCCATTCTGAGGGTTGTCTTTTGGTCTTGTTTATGGTTTCCTTTGCTGTGCAAAAGCTTTTAAGTTTCATTAGGTCCCATTTGTTTATTTTTGTTTTTATTTTCATTTCTCTAGGAGGTGGGTCAAAAAGGATCTTGCTGTGATTTATGTCATAGAGTGTTCTGCCTATGTTTTCCTCTAAGAGTTTGATAGTGTCTGGCCTTACATACAGATTGCCAACAAACACATGAAAGAATGCTCAACATCATTAATCATTAGAGAAATGCAAATCAAAACTACAATAAGATATCATCTCACACGGGTCAGAATGGCCATCATCAAAAAATCTAGAAACAATAAATGCTGGAGTGGGTGTGGAGAAAAGGGAACCCCTTGCACTGTTGGTGGGAATGTAAATTGATACAGCCACTATGGAGAACAGTATGGAGGTTCCTTAAAAAACTACAGAGAGAACTACCATACGACCCAGCAATCCCACTACTGGGCATATACTCTGAGAAAACCATAATTCAAAAAGAGTCATGTACCAAAATGTTCATTGCAGCTCTATTTACAATAGCCAGGACATGGAAGCAACCTAAGTGTCCATCGACAGATGAATATATAAAGAAGATGTGGCACATATATACAATGGAATATTACTCAGCCATAAAAAGAAACAAAATTGAGTTATTTGTAGTGAGGTGGATGGACCTAGAGTCTGTCATACAGAGTGATGTAAGTCAGAAACAGAAAAACAAATACCATATGCTAACACATATTTATGGAATCTAAGAAAAAAAAAAAAAAGGTCATGAAGAACCTAGGGGTAAGACGGGAATAAAGACACAGACCTACTAGAGAATGGACTTGAGGATATGGGAAGGAGGAAGGGTAAGCTGTGACAAAGTGAGAGAGTGGCATGGACATATATACACTACCAAATGTAAAATAGATAGCTAGTGGGAAGCAGCCGCATAGCACAGGGAGATCAGCTCAGTGCTTTGTGACCACCTAGAGGGGTGGGATAGGGAGGGTAGGAGGGAGGGAGACTCAAGAGGGAAGAGATATGGGAACATATGTATATGTATAACTGATTCACTTTGTTATAAAGCAGAAACTAACACACCATTGTAAAGCAATTATACTCCAATAAAGATGTTAAAAAAAAATTCCTCTTAACTGTCATAAAATGTATATGTTTAATCTTATTTTAAAAATATACTTAAACAAATAATAAAATTCTTATTTGCTATGCCTGTCACTGATAAATAATAGTCTGGAACCAATAAATTCTTTGAAATCCAAAGAATTCTGTATTTCAAAGATACCCAAAAGGACATTTGCAAAATGGCCAACATTTTACTTATAAATTTTAAGTCATCTTTAGGCAACTGGGGCTTGTGGAAGGATTTGTAACCATTGTGCTAGATTGCTGGGCATTTTTGTGAGCTTAGTGCATTTAAGGGGGTTACATTTCTTCAGTTATGAGTTTATTTATTTATTCAACAAATTTTTATTGAGCCTTTTTTAAAGTAACAGTCATTTTTCTAGGCACCGGAGACACAGTAGTGAGCATATTCAACAAAAATATCTTTGTCTTTATGGAGTTTGCATTCTGGTGGGAACGTGACAGAAAAAATAAGTAAGATATATGATATATCAAATAGTGACTTTCTGGAGAAAAAGATGGGAGGATGGGGAGTGCTGGGCGGGTGTTCAGTTTAAAATAAGGTGGTCAGGGAAGGTCTCCCGGAAGTGACATTTGGAGGAAGACCGAAGGAGGTGAGGGAATAAATAAGTGCTTACATGGGGGAATGTGTTCCAACCAGAGCATATTCTAAGGCCCTGAGGCAGCAGCATGGCTGGAGGTTCTGGGAGTCTCCAGGAGTTGGGTGGACTGGTGCCGAGTGAATGAAATGGGAGAGTAGGAGGTCCAAAGAGCTATTTTATGTAAGGAATGGAGTAAATCATATAACACTTTGTGAGGACTTTGGCCTTGCTCAGAAGATGAGAAACCATTGGAAAGCTCTAAGCATGAAGAGTTAATGAAAAAGTCTTCAGAATCCCGAAGTGTACTTTGTGCAGTGAAACCTCTTATTTGTAATATTGATTAGTCCTTCTACCTCTCCCTTCCAAATTTCCTTCTTTCTTCTGAATGTTGAATTTCAGAAGACTTTACATTTGAAATATACATACATCAAATGAGCTGTAGCAGGTTTTTCAGAGTCCAGTTTCAGTGATGTCCAACACAGAGCAGTGTATTCATGCTGGCAGAAACCAGATCTTCAGGGCTCTGACCATGACATTTTGAAATGGAAACACAGACACCGTAAAGCTGAGACTGTAGAAGAAGTAGCTTTTAAAGGAGATTTTCAGACTAATACACATGTCCTGCCCTAGTTAATAGACAAAATAGGACATGCAGAGAAGAAAGAGTTAAGTGGTTTGACTAATATTTTCCTGGATTGTAAAAGAGAAGTAGGGGTAGGAGGGAATGATGACAAAAAAATTATTCTGACCTTAAAAAAAGTCAAGATGCTTGGGAATCCTCGAAAAAACCCAGCTGGTGCAGACCTAAAATTAGAGTGATCATATGTCCTGTTTATGTCCCAGGACAATCCCAATTTATGCCTCTTGTCCAGTGTAATTATTAATAGCCCCCTTTCATTCCCAAAAGTGTCCTGATTTAGACAGTAAGCTAATGTGGTCACCCAACATATAAAGTCCATAACCGTTTATGCTACATTTACATTATTTATCATTTATATTATTTCAAATCATTTCAGTTTTTGGTATATTCATAATTTTAGTTTGATTTTTGGGTTATTATTAGTGTTCATTATTTCAATATTTTGTCTTTTCTTTACAATTTTTTTCTCCTGTGGGAATAGTTTTATAGATTTGTGTTTAAAGAGATTGGAGATTGTTCCCTTTCTAGGCAATTCAGAAAAATACGCATTTTTTATTTTAGAAGATGCTTCTATTTATTTTATTTAACATTTTTGACTGTTGAATGAAAGACTATTTCAGAGTCAAATTTATATATAGTTTCTGCAGTATTGCTGTTAAAATAATATTAAATATTATATATTAAAATTGCAATGTTATATTTATGTATTGTTTAAAAGCATTGAAGAGTTTTGGTTTATGGAAGGATATTGAAGAGAAAAGTAAAGGTTTCATTTTTAAGGGAATTTTCTGGAAGGAATGCTTTTATATATGTGCCCAGATTTGCTTTGGTAATATATTATCTCAATTGGAAACATCACTACACTGTAAATATTCCTATAACATTCTTATAGACATGGCATTGTGGAGTCAGGGGAAGAGAACTAAATGGAGAGTCTGGAAACTAGAATTCTAGTTTTATCTAGTAAGTGGCATCATGATTTTGCCAATATCATTTATCCAGTCTGTGCCTTAGGGCTGGTTCTCTGGCCTAAACTAAGTCATGGGCTATTGTGTGGAGCCAAGGAGCTAATATATTTGAAAGAATTTTATAAATTATCATTTCTATCTAAATCTGAGATTGCATTAGATCTGTAGAAAAAAAGAAAGCTCTTTTAAGTGAGACAGTTACATTTCTTTCCTAAGGAAGTTCTGAACCAGTAAGTTAATTACCTCTTTCCCCTAGGGAATGAATCAGCTAATTATAAAGAGAGAGCCAAGGTCAAATTTAAGCCAATCTTTCCATTAGTCTGGGAGACTACTTAGTTTCATCCCTTGCATGGAGGGAATGCTGGAGCTAATGTGAACAGTTTGACAGGTTTGGGAGCCTAGGCAAATAGACCTTTCAGAATGACTTCATTATTTTATTGAAAATAACGTGTATTAATAGGCTGTCAGAGATACCCAAATGTCTATCTTTCACATGGAAATACTTTTTGGATTATGTGCACCAATGACCTGCATGACTGGCATAGATAATTAAATTTTAACTGTGTCTTTGCAACTAATCCAGTTTGATATCTGTGTTTCAGTGTAGGACATAGCTTTCATCAGAGATATTGGAGCAAGAAAGACTATGTTTAAATAGGCTTAAGCATATTCCTTTTTAATAATGTTCATTCATATTTTTATTGTTTGATTAAGAGTAGATCCACATTATAGACTCCTATAGTTGGCCTATCTTTGATACAAATGATATTTTTATGAACCACATTTTCATCAGTTCAGTGAATCATCCATTCCTGGATATCTGCCAACAGATAGTCATGACCTTGGGATAAAATAACAATTGGGAAAAATAATCATATTTCCCTATGTGATGCTGGGCAATGTAAAGAGTATAAAGGTGTGCCCTTTCCCTAGCACACACTTATTTAAATGCACAGAAATGAAGGAAAAATGAACTTAATCTTTTGTGTGATATTATTTTTAAGGACTGGGAAAACAATGACTAAAGAGAGCAGTTACGGCTTACCATTGTTATTGAGTGTATTTTTAATGTGTTTAGGGTGGGGTTGCGGGTGGAGAGTTCTACAGGCTGGGAGATCTGATTCAGTGTGGAAATAAATTCTGTCCATTTATATTATAATGTTTTTCTCATATATATTTTTTTAATTATATGCCACTCTCTCCTACAGTAAAAGAAAAGGGAAAGAAAGAGAGAGAGAAAGAAAGAAAGGAAAGAAAGAAAACAAATGAACAGAAGCTTCTGAATAAGGATTGGGTTTTTTTTTTTTTATAAATAATACTTTTTTTTTTAATTTATTTTATTTATTTTTGGCTGTGTTGGGTCTTCGTTTTCTGTGCGAGGGCTTTCTCTAGTTGTGGCAAGCGGGGGCCACTCTTCATCACGGTGCGCGGGCCTCTCACTATCGCGGCCTCTCTTCTTGCGGAGCACAGGCTCCAGACGCGCAGGCTCAGTAATTGTGGCTCATGGGCGCAGTTGCTCCGCGGCATGTGGGATCTTCCCAGACCAGGGCTCGAACCCGTGTCCCCTGCATTGGCAGGCAGATTCTCAACCACTGTGCCACCAGGGAATCCCAGGATTGGTTTTTGGTATAGCTTGTTCTAGGTTTGGTTTTTGTTTTACTGGTCCTGGTGGTGGTGGTGCTAGTGATGATTGTGCAAAACAATGGATTTACCTTTAAATATGAAGTATCAGAATAAATAAATATGGATTTTAATAGTGAACATTTCAATAGGTTAAGGTTAATTCTCAACAATTCATTATTTATTTATTTATTTAGGCTGCACCGGATCTCAGTTGCGGCATGCGGGCTCTTCGTTGAGGCATGTGGGCTCTTTGTTGCAGCATGCGGACTTCTTAGTTGAGGCATGCAAACTGTTAGTTGTAACGTGCATGTGGCATCTAGTTCCCTGACCAGGGATCGAACCTGGGCCCCCTGCATTAGGAGCACAGAGTCTTACCCACTGGACCACCAGGGAAGTCCCTCAACAATTCGTTCCTAATATTATGGTATATCATTGAAAGAAGCAGACAGGAAGTCACATAAATGATTGCAAGAAAGCATTGACTGAAAAGTATATTGAACTGAGAAAATTAAAAACACAGTAAAAAATTTTAAGTGTTTTGTATATTTTAAAATATAGAAATTTTAATAATTTACAATATTATTCTCTCAACTGATGTTCGTTTCTATAAAAAGTATTCCAAGGATGTTTAATTTTTTGCCCAATGTGTTATCCAGAAAATGCTCCTCTAAAACTAGGTCTCTGTTACTGTTAGGTGTAGAAGATGGATTTCAAGTATCTGTGCTATCCCATTATCTAGAAAAAGGGTTTGCTGACCTACTATTTATTTTTCAGCTTTACCTAGTAAAGTTGCCTTGAGAATCTAAGCAGATAATTCATGGTTGAAGTATCAGCACTGTGCCTAACTGGTGAGCCCAGCAATCTTGGGTCCTCCTTTCATCTTTGACTGTCAGTGAAAATATCTAGTAGAATTCCTAGGGTTGTATAACAATGTGCTTGCCATAAGGGTACCCCTGTTACTTCAAATGACTCCTAAAGTGATAGGCATATTAACAGAGCAATGATTTCCAAATAGTCTAAAAGTTTGAAAAATGATTGTGTTGATTTAGTTTTCCAAAATTCACTTATAAACTGGGCTCCTCAGTTTAAATACAGGTTATTTTATATCTGTGAGGGAGAATGAGAAAAATCCAGTAGGGTAGATAACTAAAGAAAACAAAAAGAAATTAAGGATTCATAGGATATCCACTTGGTTGGATATCTCCTATTTTTAAATGTGTTTTGATAGTGTTAAGAACACAATCTAGAAGAGAGAGCATGTGTGAACTTTATATTATCTTGGCTACTGGGTAGTGACTAGTACATGCATTTGCTTTTAGAAGGAAGTGTGTTTTGTTCCTTAAAGCAGTTTTAAAAGTTACTAGCTGATACTATTACATATTATTTTTGTACAATAAATATGTTTGGAGTTGTAAATGTTACTGCAGACTACAATGTGTCCATTCTGGTGGAATGCAGTCATTCTGGTGGAATGCAGTCATTCTTTTTTTTTTTTTATATATCTATCTATCTATTTATTTATTTATTTATGGCTGTGTTGGGTCTTCGTTTCTGTGCGAGGGCTTTCTCCAGTTGCAGCAAGCGGGGGCCCCTCTTCATCGCGGTGCGCGGGCCTCTCACTGTCGCGGCCTCTCGTTGCGGAGCACAGGCTCCAGACGCGCAGGCTCAGTAATTGTGGCTCACGGGCCTAGTTGCTCCGGGGCATGTGGGATCTTCCCAGACCAGGGCTCGAACCCGTGTCCGCTGCATTGGCAGGCAGATTCTCAACCACTGCGCCACCAGGGAAGCCCCGAATGCAGTCATTCTTAAAGGTTGACCTTCAGGAACCCTGAGTATGCCCTACATTTCTATGTGCCTGTTGACGATGTTGGACTTGATTTAGTATGTAGTTTTTTGTATGTAGTTAGCCTGCTTTAAGTAATTTTTATACACTCATGTTTTTTAACAAAATAATCATAGAACTTAGAGTTCCAGTTTGGAATTGTTGCGGGGTTTTTTGTTTGTTTTCACACCTGTGAAGGGGTGCTGACTAGAATCCCTTTTAATTCAAAATATGATTTCTCTTTGAAACGAACTTTTAAGTGATGTGACCTTGAATATATTAGGTGTGATAAAATGAGAAATCTTTTACATTGATGTAAATGTTTTACTAAGCATGTTACTATGAACAGACATTTAGTTCTATTATACATAGCAACTACAGAGGCAGCTATGTATTTCATATAATTCCATGTGAGTCCCTTATATAAGAGACACTATAGTGTGACCTTTTTTAATGGCTTTTGAGTAATCTATCACAGCACTTCACATCTTATACAATGTATAGTCGGAATTAGTGCTTTCTACCGCTCAGCAACTAATGGAAAATATATATGAAACCGTGAATCTGTACAAGCAAGTCATTTCGTAGGAGGAATTTGCAAGGTTTTCTCTTATCAAGTTATAATATGGATGATTTTAGCTTAGAATTGTTGAATTCTATTTGACATAATTTTTTTTTTTTTAAATAAATCCACAACTCTGGGGTTTTTTCTTTTTTAAAGATTGATTGATTGATTGATTGATTGCTATGTTGGGTCTTCGTTTCTGTGTTACGGCTTTCTCTAGTTGTGGCAAGCGGGGGCCACTCTTCATCGCGGTGCGCGGGCCTCTCACTATCGTGGCCTCTCTTGTTGTGGAGCACAGGCTCCAGACGCGCAGGCGCAGTAGTTGTGGCTCACGGGCCTAGTTGCTCCGCGGCATGTGGGATCTTCCCAGACCAGGGCTCGAACCCGTGTTCCCTGCATTGGCAGGCAGATTCTCAACCACTGCGCCACCAGGGAAGCCCTGACATAATTTTTGATAATACAAATTCCCTTTTCACTGGAATTTCTGGTACAAGACTTGTGTGAAGTGATTTGGAATAGAATACTTAGACTTCCTCATGGTGTAATTCAAACAGGACAATCTGAATAAAACTGCAGGAGGAATTTAAGGCAAAGGAGGTAATTTGGGTTTAGCCAACATTTAGTGCAGACCTTAAGGTAAAACTCTAAGTATATCAAGCTTATTGAAGTGACTAGCATACATGCCATAATTTAATATGAATGACTAGTTTAACTTTTGAATGTGTGTGTATGTGAGTTATTGATAGATAATATTTATAAGAGGGCATTAGATAACAGACACCATCCTCATGTGAATTAGGAAATTGAAGAGGAAAAATAACCAAAGTGTTTCATTTGCAATTGCATGTACTAGGGAAAAAAAGCTGTTTCCATAGTACTGATTGCACTCAAACAAGTATATTCTTCCTTGAGTATCAGAAAAGCTAGATCATTTTACTAAAACCTATTAATCTCCAGATGAAAAAGCATCAGTAATTCTAGTAAATAAAATTTAGTGTCGGGGCTTCCCTGGTGGCGCAGTGGTTGGGAGTCTGCCTGCCGATGCAGGGGACATGGGTTCGAGCCCTGGTCTGGGAGGATCCCACATGCTGCGGAGCGACTGGACCCGTGAGCCACAACTACTGAGCCTGCGCGTCTGAAGCCTCTGCTCCGCAACAAGAGAGGCCGCGATAGTGAGAGGCCCGCGCACCGCGATGAAGAGTGGCCCCCACTCGCTGCAACTGGAGAAAGCCCTCGCACAGAAACGAAGACCCAACACAGCCAAAAATAAACATAATAAATAAATAATAAATAAAAAATTAAAAAAAAATTAGTGTCAGTACTGTCTATTTAAAGATTATATTTTAGATTGATTATTAAAAAAGAGATTAAAATAGAAGTGTAAATGTTTTTGGTGAAAAAAAGAGTAAGTTAATTTTCTCTTTCTCGTTGGACTGTAATTTTAGCAAGTAAAAGAAACGAAACAAAAGGAAAAAAAAAACAAACCCAAACTTGCTGTCAAGTAATTGTGAAAAATAAAGCATTGGGTATATATAGTATTATGTAAGAATGTATTCTTTGAACTTATTTCAAAGGATTTGAAAATTTAAGGCTGTTGGAAAAATTAAGATACTAAATGATCTGATTTCCTTTACGATGAAAATATTCATATGTACTTGTAATCTTAACTATATAAGTGGCAGTGAAACATGTTTTCTTCCTAAGTGTGTTCATCTGTTTTATATTTAATTGGAGAAAATTTCTTTCAGTTTTCTGATTATAATGATTACATGGCATGCAAGAAACCAGAGCATGTTAATCAAACCTCATGATTATAAGTATTTAACTTAATGGAAAATGATCATTATGGATATTCAGTAACATTCATTTGGCTACATTTCATGTAAAGTTAGTTCCATTCTTAATACTATAAGGTTATGCATTTGTGTATCACACTAATGAAGGGAATTTGTAAATCTGATTTTGAGTTTGAATCTCTCATTTCATTTTGCAACTTAAACAATACTTTTAGAAAATCAGTCTACATTGTTATATGGAATACAATTTGTTAATTGGCCTCTTCCAAGATGACAGTACTGAAGATTGTAATGCATATTGGATATTCATTTTATTCAAGGTGTTGAGTACTTTTAAGTACTAATTTCTTTAATTTAAAGAAAATAGAGCTTCTAGGAATAAAAGTATTATTGTTCACCATGATGGTTCAGAATAATATGATTTACTTTCCCATTTGAAATAACTTATAAATGACATTTCCTTATAGGCTATTCTACTGAAATTTCACTAGATGAAAGAGAGATATGTGTTTAACTTAATGATGAGATTTTATTATCACAATCTAACTTTTTTTAAACTTTTTATTTTATATTGGAGTATAGTTGATTAACAGTTCTAATTTTTAAGAAGAGATTAATTCTCTTGTCTGTTTTTACCTCCATGTTACTTTTAAATTTTATTATTAAGATTTATTCAGAAGCTAAAAATCATATACTAGAGCTTTACTTTTAACTGTATTCCTACTTATCTGCAATGTTCATAATACTATAGAATACTTTTCAAGGGGAGAAAATATTTTATTAAAATTTCATGCATATATTGTTCATTGCTGGGTAGTCTCTTCTATAAGTAGAAAAATATGACTATAAAATATTGATTTCATTAAGGAAGTATAAGTTGGAAATGTCACAGGTGTAACTAATCATCATCACTGAGGCAATAATATTTTTCTTTAAATGGTAATAATGTCAACAATATTCTGTGTATTTTTTTAACCACTAATTTTACCTTTAGATTTTCTCTAAGTATCTTCTTGTGATTTTAGGCATTTCTGTGCCTTTCTATTAAAGAGCTGGGCTGTGTACATGAATACTTGTCATTAACTTAGGTATATCTTACTGTGGCATTTTTTTCAATTTATTTTCTCCTTCTTATTCCATGACCCCACGCTATTAATGGAGCTTCAAATTATTATTTAAATATTATACTTTCCAGATGCATTGATGAAATATTTCAAAATATGAAATTTTGAGGACTTCCCTGGTGGTCCAGTGGTTAAGACTCTGCACGTCCAGTGCAGGGGGCACAGGTTCGATCCCTGGTCAGGGAAGTTCCGCATGCTGTGCAGTGTGGCCCAAAACAAAACAAAACAACAACAACAACAACAAAAACCTCACAGTCTGAGAAAAACTGTAAACTGATGTGAAATAAAATTCATTAAAAAATATGAAATTAAAAAAAAATATGAAATTTTGAGCACAAGATGATAAAGTTATAGCATATCAGACTTAAGCAGTGAATCTGAGAACTCCAATCCCACCCTTCCATTTTTTCCCTGTTCTTATGCTCTACAGTAGGAATTTAAAAATTGATTCCACACCTAGCTCAGTGTCTGACACATAATAGACGTTAGCAAGATCTTTTTTTTTTTAATTAATTAATTAATTTATTTATTTTTGGCTGTGTTGGGTCTTAGTTTCTGCACGAGGGCTTTCTCTAGTTGTGGCGAGTGGGGGCCACTCTTCATCGCGGTGCGCCGGCCTCTCACTGTCGCAGCCTCTCTTGTTGCGGAGCACAGGCTCCAGACGCGCAGGCTCAGTAGTTGTGTCTCACGTGCCCAGTTGCTCCGCGGTATGTGGGATCCTCCCAGACCAGGGCTCGAACCCTGCATGGGCAGGCGGACTCTCAACCACTGCGCCACCAGGGAAGCCCCGCAAGATCTTTCTAAATGAATGAATAAACACATCTTCAACAGAGGTTCTCAAAAGGACCATGTGTTTGTGATATGAAGGGCTGTCTGGATATCCAGTAACAACTATGGAGGATAAATAGTGATAGATAACATTCTTCATTCGTTGCTGATTGCTTACGTCTGATTTGAGACTTTAAAAACAATGTATATTTCTGCTCATTTCAGCCCTCAAGATCTTTTACTTTTCCACATCTATTTACTTCATTAGTTCTCTGTTTCATCCAGAGAGCAGTTGGTTTTACAGATTATCCCCATTGCTGAAATACTCTTGTTTTCTTATCTGATGATGGAAGAACTGTATTTTCCATTGTTACACGTGATTTTTTCCTTTGTTTTCTCTAAATGAATTGTTTCTAGAAAGGAATCTAAACTGTGGCTAATTATTATTCAACCTTCATAGTGTTAGTGAAAACAAAAGTTGACCTTATACAGTGAAGGGCTATAGGAAAACTTGGGTGTAACAAAAATTGTTTTTTAAAGTGAAGGGAAAAAAATTCAGCAATGAAGTTGGGAGAGTATGCTTCAGTTTTCCACATTTTAACTCCAAAAAAAAAAAAAGAGAGTCATTCAATGTGATGATGCAGTTTTTAAGGGATTTTTCTTATAGTGTTTACATGATCTGAATAATATTTGATGGTAAAGATCAAGCACCTTTGATTCAACTCAGGATATGCTGAGGGTAAAATCTTATTCTTTCGTGGAGGGCTTTTTCCTTTCTTCCATTAACGTTGAGAAGGAAAACTTGGGTATAGTCTTCATAGCTCCATTTAATAAATTTTCCTCTTCCTCCTCCTCCCTTTTTTCCCCTTTCTTTTTTTCTGTAACGCTGTCATTTTCTCCTTCTCTTCTTTTCCTCTTTCCTTCCATCAGTGTTTATTCCTTGCTGGGCTCTTCTTCAAGATATGTGGTTCATCTTCAAGCTCCAGAAAGAGAAGAGAAGTAAAAGAACTGTGGCATTTCTTTTCTTTTCCCACCTCAACAAACAAATCCTTTATTGAGATGTAGATCTCTTTAGCATCACTCATGGTCTCTGTCTGGCCTGCATCCACCCGTTGCCGGTGCCGGAAGTAGAAAAGGCAGAGGGTTTGCCTCATTCAGTGGAGACAGGATTTCAACCCTCAGTTTCTGATTCCTCCAGACCCTTTTGTGCAATACCCACACTGTACCGTGGAATGCACCAGCCCGCCTTATGCTGATTTCTGTTTTTAAAAGTGTTCCTTCTGAAAATGTAGCCGTGGGGAATGCCCCCGGGATTTGTTAAATAGGTGACATGATTATACATCATAGGTGAATACTTGAAACCCCTATGTGGCTTGTATTTTCAAAATGGAAAGGGCTCTGGAGCCTACTGGTATTATTCCCTCATTTTACAAACAAGGCAGTTGAGGGATTGAAAAGTGAAGTTATGTAGCCATTTAGTGCCAGAGCCCTGCCTGAATCTGCCTGCAAACCAGAGGCCCTTGAGGCTCAGTAAACATTATATCCCGCTCTTTCACTCAATCAGCATATAGACAAAATTAGATTTGATAGTCTAAAAATGGAATATGTTTCTGAAAGTTATTTAGAATACAATTTTATTTCATAAATTAGGTAGTTTAGTGTGATCTAGTGTAGAGAATTGAAACCAGATGTACCTGGGTGTGCATCTAAACTGCCACTTAATGTTAGTATGAACTTGGACAACGTATTTAACCTCTTTTTCTTAATCTGTCAAATAGGGACAGTGAACCCTTATTTTATGTGGTTATGGTAAAACCAGGTCTCAAATCCAAGTATTCAAAATTCTTGACACCAAAGTGAAGTGCTCCAGGGAAAATGAAATCCATATAGAATGTTTGGCTTCAATTTACCCATTAGTGTAACTCATTTCTTTCAAATTTTAGCACCATTTCTCAGAGCTAGCACCATTTAATTGATTTGTACTCCAGATAGCATCCTTTACTTGTATAATTTTGGAACATTTTTCTTTTCACTGACCACTGAAGGTATCTTATTAACATCTGGATAACACTTTAGGGAAGTGATTTTTCAGTAGTTTCTCTTTCAAAATGTTTTATGATATAATTTATCATAGATGTATGTGGCGATTTCATTTAATTACTTGAAGTAGGCTGTTGTAATCAACAGGACATTTTTTGTAGCAAGTGAGCAGTTCTAGAAAGTTGTTTTTTTTTTTTTGACAGTTGTTTGCAATGAGAAGACCCATTCTTATTATTTATTTATTTATTTATTTATTTTTTTGGCTGTGTTGGGTTTTTGTTTCTGTGCGAGGGCTTTCTCTAGTTGCGGCAAGTGGGGGCCACTCTTTATCGCGGTGCGCGGGCCTCTCACTATCGCGGCCTCTCTTGTTGCGGAGCGCAGGCTCAGTAGTTGTGGCTCATGGGCTCTAGAGCTCAGGCTCAGTAGTTGTGGCTCACAGGCCCAGTTGCTCCGTGGCATTTGGAATCCTCCCAAACCAGGGATCGAACCCGTGTCCCCTGCATTGGCAGGCAGGTTCTCAGCCACCGCACCACCAGGGAAGCCTTTCTAGAAAGTTTTCAAGGACTCACAGGTTTTTGGAATGCAGGGCCCACAATCTGGAGGTCAGCTGGTGAAATATAATTCACAGCACCATGACTGGGAACAGTCAAGAAAATTCAGGATTCTCAGAAAAGTGTAAAAGTGTAATCACCACTTGTTCTTAGTATGGAACAGTGTCATTTATTCGGCAAATGAGAGGAAAATACTATGTAAAATTGAAGTTCATTGGGGACTGTATTACTGTAGTTTCCCTTACATGATACAATGACTAAATAATGTTTCCAAATGAGATTATATATAATGCTGTACAATTTATTGATGGTGAATGTCTTTCCTTTGCATTCATATGTAGGTCAGCCAAAAAATTCACCTCAAAGATCATTTCCATTCTTAGATTCATCTATTAGATATTCATTGTTGGCACAAAAGTTCAAGACGTAGGGACTTTTCTTCTTTTAATTAAGCCAGTTACTTGTTTCATGAAAGATCCTCTAAATTTGGTGATGATGTAGCCTGTCATCTACTGAATATGACGTATTTCACTACTTAGGTGCTGCTTTTATTGAGCTTTGGTGAGACAAGTTTAATCTGAAACTGATCATGTTATGTTTCTAAATCTTTGCTAAATGGCAAGCATTTTTTGTACCTATGTAGTAAAGTATATCACACATCTTAAATAGATTAGCAATGTTTTAGAGTGAATTCGGTATATCAGCAATATGAGGTTCTTTTCCTGGAGTGAGCTGCATTAGCATTATTAAATTAAGAATTGTAAAGATGCTTAAATGAAAACAACTGAGGTTAGTTTTATTTAGCTAGAAGGGACATTAGCATTAGAATGGTGAACAAGTCCTTTTTTCTGAAACACATAACTGAACTTTCTTTCCCTTTCACTGTTGTTTATTTTTCTTTACCAAATGGAAGAAAATGCACTGTAATAAATTAAGAAGAAATTATATTTTGCTTAGTAAGTATCTGGATGGTTAATAGGTAATTAGGTACAAGAGAAAATAAGTATAGAAAACTTTTGATTCCTTTTCTAATATTGGAAATGAGGAATTCAGAAGAAATCAATACAGTGTGTATTAATTTAAGCATTTTGTGTTTTGGTAATAACTTTGTTCAGTTATATACAAGTATTCCTTAGAAAGAGAAGTCTATTTATATTCTCTTATATTTTGCTTAATATCTCTGAATAGCTGAATAGTTTTTTTTTCCTTTAATTTCATAGTAATTTGCATTTATTTTTAAGTTTTCAAGAGAATTTTCTTTTCTTGGCTTGAAGGGACATATTACATGTGGCAAATATAATATTGTATTTGTACATTACTGTTTACATTGTTAATTGCACATATTATTATTGTAAACATTACAAATGTAAATAGTTCATTGGGCAAAATGACACTCATTCAATGCGGACTCAATTTAGTGAATGTATACAAGATAAAATCTAATGAAAGGACATGAGAGTAAAGAAGTACACGGTTATACTGTTCCACCAATAGGATGAAAACGCTTGATTGTTGCTATTAGGGTAAACAGATTGTGTTCTTCTAACATTTTTTTCTCTTGCATTTTAGGTAAGGAATTATATTAATTTAAATGAAAATGAAGGAAATCTCTAGGAGGAAAATTGCTCTGGCTAATTATAGGTATGCACCAAATCAGTGTGCCAATGATTTTGTATTGCTATGCAGTCAGGATTTATCAAAATGAGACTTTCACAGCACATTTTGCCTCTTTGTATCTGATCATTGGTTATTTCAGTGAGCTTTCCCAGGTGATTTTGTAGGCTAGTTCCATCAATACACTTACATGAATGGCTTCCCAGAGCACATGGACCTGATGAAGGGGGCTGTTATAGATTATTCTGCTATGGGAGGAATCATGTTCTTGTTTTAAATTCTATTTGTCTAATAGGTACAATAGAACTTCCTCCAAGGAGACGTTTATCCGTGCTGAAAGCCAGCATATCCTGTAGTATGGGGGTCATCTCTAAATGAAGGCCTGCAATGGTTCTTGATCTCTTTCCTGGTAAATCGCATCTCAGGGAGCTACTGCATTTTTCTGCTTTGGCTCTCATTTTAACAAGTCTCGAAGTAATGATAGTAAGCACTTATTGAGTGCTTAGCACATGTCAGGCATTGCTCTAACTTTTTATATGTATTATTGAAGCCTTACATAGTCTTGTGTGATAGTAGCCATTATTACCTGCATTTTACAGATGAGGAAGCTCAGACACAGTGAGATTAAAGAAATTAAATGAATCATCCCACCCGAAGACCTAGACCTATTAGGTAGCAGAAAATGATGTGAACCCAGATGGTAGGGTTTCCAGAGCCCTGGGGCAAGCACAGCTGCATTACCCAAACTTCTTTAACTGAAACCTCTAAAATAAGAAGGAGCAAATCTTTTATTTGAGAGCAAAAATCCATTGTAATTAATTTGAGTAAACACTTAAATGATCACTAGTTTTTGTTATATCTGACTGGCATGTTGAAAGGTTGGTGTGGCCCCCAGATCGTGGATCTAGAATGCCAAACATTGGGTCTGAAAGTGGAAGGAAGACAGGGCAGATGCCTGCAGCTGTGGCAGTCCTATCAATGTCAAAAACCAAAGGTTTTCTTTCCTTTGGTTGGAATTCTTTGGTTTCCTTCTTCCTTAATTGTAGAGTGAAAATGTTAACTTTTATTGCATGGTCATACACTGTTCAGTAAGGTACATATATGAGTAAGGAGACATCAGAAATAAGCTGATTTTACACTGTTTTTTTTGAAATTGTTAGACACATACAGTATGTCCTCAGCTTAAACTAACATGTTTATGATTTTGATTAAAAATTTTTGGCCAATTTTACTAATACCCTCTATTATTAAATATTCATGTTTGTGTGAACTGACAGACTCATTTTGTCAAAATAGTTGAATTGGTTATTTGTTTACAGTAGGTTTTGACAAAACATGTGTCAAGAAGACAGTTTTATAGAAAAATAATTGGGAGTCGAGGCGTGATTGATCTCCCTGCTAGATAGTCACCAGACATAATAGCAGGTTCAAATCTGTAAGAAAACTTGCCATAAATAAGTCCATTTAACCATGTTTAACAGATGTTCCAGAGCTTTTTTTCTCCTCCAGAAATGCTTTATTTTATAAAACCCTATTATCTAAGAACTGTCTTTGGTAAATGCTGCTATTTACGTAAAATCTGATGTTCTTAGAAGGCCCAGTAGTCTCTGGGGTTCTTATGTGAATTGCTCTTCTGAACCTTCCACTAAGGTCACATTAAACTCATAGTAAGAATTTCATACATGCCCATGATGATGAATTCAGTTCTTGATTAGACAGCCCTCTTGGGGCCATATTTAATGTCAGTTGACAAGATAAGTTTCTCTGTGTTAGACCCCAAATGTGATAGAAACACTTACATGATACTTGGTTTTTTTTTAGGTATAAATAAGCCAAGTGTAAATGAGAGTTTTCAGGTGATACAACAAAATGCTGGCATATGAAACTACAGAAATCCTGTGGGAATTCACTGAAGCACAAAAATAACAAATAATAAAAAATACTTAAATTTGAGTTCATACTTCCCACTAAGTATTGCACTAAGCACTTTTGCAAGTATGGTCTCATTTAATCCTTTTAAATGCCTCTTGGTTATGTAAATATCTCCATGTTACAGGTGAGGAAACTGTGGTTTCTCAAGGATTTCTTAAGGACCCATAGCCGTTTAAGCCAGAATGTGAAGACAGGTGATTAGGTACTTCAGAACTCATCACTGCTACACTTAGTGTCATTTAGAGCTCGGATTCTGCTCCATATGGCTGAAAATTGTCAATGGCAGCTGCACTAACTAGTCTTTTTAAGGAGTAAAGGTTGGGGAGGCACATTTTTTAGCAAAATCACAGGCTGGACTGAGAGGCAGCCCACAGTCATTGATGGAAAACTTTTGAGTTTTGGATAGGATCCAAGTTCAACGCCCTTATGTGGAAATACTGGAGGTATAAATAAACCAAGTGTAAATGAGAGTTTTACTTCTTGACCAACCCATCAGAAACCAAATTACAGCTAAGGCCTTGTACCTTTCATAAGCTGAATACTGAAATAGCTGTTCCTTGTAATATTTTGGTCTCTTTCAAGTTGGGAACAGTTAGATAAGAAGACAGAAGAGCCAAATTAAGGTGCTCAAGGAGCAGACTGCACATTCAGGATAAATATTATTGGGTTTAGAGAATTACATCATGAGATGTGAATCGTATATCAGTAAATCATTGGAAAGTTTTTTTTTTTTGGATTGCTTGCCATGTCCATTCTGGGTAGGGAATAATGAACTCAAAAAGAAAGAGCATGGTTCAGGGAATCCAGAGAACTAGGTATGACTTCAGGCTTTGCCTTTAATTATCTTCGGATTATTGGATAAGTCACCTCTTATCTATAGAGGCATGGTAGCAAGGATTAAAAGCACAACTCTAGAGTCAGGGGTCCTCATATGAGCCCTGGTGTCTCCTAGTTATTTGCTATGTGAACTTGGTAAAGTCATTTAATTTCTTTGTGCCTTGAATTCTTGCATATGAAAAGTAGATTAGCAGTATCCACATCTTAGGATTTTTATGAAGTTAACACATACAGTATAAAGTGTTTAGAAGGGTGTCTAGGATATAGGAAGTGCTATGTGTTAACGATTATTTTATTATTGTTTTAATTATTATTATTATCACTACTGCTCTTATTCTCTTTAAGCCTCAGTTTCTTCAACTAGAAAATTAGGGGGTGAAATTCATGATATTTAAGATCATAATTTCAGATTCGTACACATTTATTGAATTTAGCATAAAAGTCTTCTAATGATTTGTGAGGAGTCTTATCAGTACAAAAGTATGAAAATTAATACAAACAGCAAGTGCTGTGTGTTTTTAGGGCAAAAAAATAAACACAAAGCAAACACAAAGTAAAAAGACAAAGCAAAACCCTGTGTTTGGCAGTTGAAGGACCTGTTATTAAGTGTTTGATTCTCAAGGATGTGGAGGTTTAGATGGAAAGCAGGCTTTGCATCTTTGCAGAAGTTGTGACATTTGAATAGGGATGATTAGGAAGTTGCATGCTTAAGTGGGTAAGCAAGGCATTTGTTAATCATAAGGACTAATTAGGAAGTATTTGCTATGCCAGTAATGTTCCAAGCACTTTACAAATATTAGTTTATTTAATCCTCAAGAAACTAAATAACTCACCCAACATCATACAGTTGGTGAAGTTGGGATGTAAACCCAGGCAGTTTGGCTTCTGAGTTGTGCTTTTAGCCCCTTTGCCTTACTATCTCTGAAAGGCTTGAAGGAAGGCATAAGATTACATGGAATACTTAGAATATGTATTGTGTAATTGGGTATGGCCAAACTATAGGGTTTGGGGATAAGATGTATTAAGGGTTGGTAACTGGAGAATTAAAGAAATAGTCTGATCATTATCTTCATAATCTAGATAAGAATGTATTGAGGAATTAAACTAGAATGGTCACCATAGTAATGGTGAGGAAGCCATGTTAGAGAAGATCTTAGCCTTTTTGGGTCAGGGATCCTTTTGCGAATCTGTTAAATTGTGGGCCTTCTTTCCAGAAATGTGTGCAACATATGACATTGCTACAGAATTTCAACAGTTTCACAAGCCCTTTAATTTATTTGATGCTTTATGCAGCTTGGTTTTCCTCCCTTGTAATAATTGTAATAATTGTGTACTTTCATAAGTCTACAGTTTGTTTTTACTTTGTGTTTGTTTTGTTTTCTGTGTTTTCTTTTACTTTCCTTTTTTAAAATAAATTAAATATTAAATTAATTAAATTTAAATTAAATTTAAAATAAATTTTAAAATTCCTTTTTTAAAATACATTTTAATATTTTACTTTTCTTTTTTAAAATAAATTTATTTATTTATTTATTTATTTTTGGCTGTGTTGGGTCTTCGTTGCTGTGCGCGGGCTTTCTCTAGTTGCCGTGAGCAGGGGCTACTCTGTTGTGTTGCGCGGGCTTCTCATTGCAGTGGCTTCTCTTGTTGTGGAGCACGGGCTTAGGGCGCGCGGGCTTCAGTAGTTGTGGCTCTCAGGCTCTAGAGCGCAGGCTCAGTAGTTGTGGCGCACGGGCTTAGTTACTCTGCAGCATGTGGGATCTTCCTGGACCAGGGCTCGAACCCGTGTCCCCTACACTGGCAGGCAGATTCTTAACAACCGGGTCACCAGGGAAACCCTAATATTTCACTTTCTTTAGATACCTGCTCTTTGGTTACTAATTTTTACAAAATTATAATTTTGGCAAGTTCTTGATCAACTTTAATCAACTTTATGTCCTTGCTGTATGAATATATGTAAATAAGTAACTGCAGTGAAATTTCCTTACTTTGTTGCTTGAGTACAAAAGTGTTAGCAGACCTTCTGGCCAGTAGATAGTCTCTACTTATCCGTATCATTCTGTGTTAATTCACAAATAGTTTGTTATTTGAATAACTGTATCTGGGATGGGAACATTATTTGCATTGAAAAAAAAAAAAAGATCAGTCCTATTTGCAAAATGCAACTGAAATGTCCTCTTGTGGAGAGCCAGATCCAAGATTCTGCCTTTGCTCCTAGGACCCTTTTTTGTCTCTTGAGCATGGAAACCCTTAGGGTAATTAAGAGTCTAGAGGTAAGGGAGTCAGAAGAGGCTGGGTGACTGATTATCATTTTTGTTTATCATTTGGTGTGAGAGTAATAATTGGGTCCCCCTTGACTATGTGGGGAGTAAACATTGCCAATACCTATGGGAAATTGCTCTAGTAAAATTCACATGCTATTTAGGATTTGATATTTTAAAAAAATACAATCTAACATGACAGTTTGGTGAGCTGAACTCAAGTTTATCTTCCCGAAGTGATGAAAATCAATTATTTTCTTTCTTTCTCCTTTTCCTTTAATTTCCTCTGAACTTTTACTACATTTGGAGTAAAGTTAAAGTCTCCATTTCAAAAGTATAAATTATGTCTTTGTACAAATGTACAAAAATCATGATGTTATTAACCAGTTAGTTTAGAGGAAGAATGTTATCAGAAAAACAACTTTAGAGGTTTCTGTATTTTCTCAGACTTCAGGCTTATAAAGGAAAGTTGCTTTTAGTTAGATTGCATTTATGTAATAGATAAAATCTTTATGACATTTTTCTTTCTTCAGTACATAATGTGTGTACCCTATATATCATTTAAAAAATAGACCTGATATATAGAGTATTAGCAAATCAAAGACTATTTTGAGTTTCATTATGAATGACTAAATGCACATTTTTGGGGAATGAGGACCATTTATATTCCTAAAAATAATTGACAATATATATATAAACCTTCATGTATATCTTCTGATTAGGGAAGGAGACATTTCACTGAAGGTGAACTTATCACATAACTGAGACATATCTCTTTTTAACACTAAATTATTGAAAATTCTGTTTAATGAAAGTGTATCAAAATTGTATTATACCTTTTCCACTTTGTAACAGTGTATTATCCAGTAATCTGGAATAAGATGCTTATGAAGTATGGAATGTGTACCATTATGAACACCATGGATATGCCCTGATATCCTCTAGGGCTGTTGTGAAATATGGAACTCTACACAGGAATGCTTAGTTATGCCCCGTCACCATCCTTTTCTATTTAGTAGTCTGAGAATGCTTCCATTCCTTTCCTATGGAGTAATGGGCACAGATTTTCTGGTGAGTGTTCTCACTCCAGCTCAGTTTTTGATTACCTCTGGGTATGTAATTGAACTGTTGTTGGTGAAGATGATGGGAACCAGAGCTCTGAATAAGTGGAGCATTATCGTGGATCAAGGGATTTAAAGAGCACACACACAACTCCATTGTTAGAGTAACGTTCGCTCTTACACCATTTGATTTGTATGTGTGTGGATATATCCTTTATCTTACATTTGTATTAATCTGTTAGTTATATATTTAATCATGATTATTTCTTGAGTGGGGATTTAAGGCAAGGAAAGATTTTAAATGATGTGGTAATAAAAAAAAAATACTATGTTTCTAAATGAGCCTGCTAGTTGTGAATTTGGCACATGTAACTTTAAGAAAAGCATTCACAGTGTTGCGTAAATGATTCACCATCATGCCCGAATGAGTATCTTGAACTTGGGTAGTGAAAAATTTATGGGACTGAAGCTTTTAAGATGTTTTAGGGAACCATAACCCAAAGTCATATATCCTGGGAATTATGTTGCTCTGTTTGTCATGCTATATGTGCTTAGAATGAGTTAGATAACCTAGTTTTTAGCTGTTCTTGACTGCTACATTTTACAATAAATTTTTCATTTGTGTCTACAAGTAAGATTTGAATTCATTCTGACTGGTAGTGATAGTTTGTCAAACAGATACTAAAAAGAGGGGAAAGAAAGTCCTGAGCTACTTCTGGCCCTTAGGAATGCTGAGAAAGTGTTAGTCTATTAAGTCTCAGGTATTTCAAGTTTAACAGTTAAAACAAAGTCTTTTTTTTAACTGAAGCATACTTCAGTAAATATATATTAATAGCATTCTTATAAACTAGAAAATGTTCTTTTTAAAGGAAATGTTTGAATGTCTTTCTGAAATTCCAGAGGATAGTGCTTTATAAGCTTAAAAGCACCAAAATAGGGCTTCCCTGGTGGCGCGGTGGTTGAGAGTCTGCCTGCCGGTGCAGGGGACGCGGGTTCGAGCCCTGGTCTGGGGGGATCCCACATGCCGCGGAGCGGCTGGGCCCGTGAGCCACAATTGCTGAGCTTGCGCGTCTGGAGCCTGTGCTCCGCAGCAGGAGAGGCCGCGATGGTGAGAGGCCCGCGCACCGCGATGAAGAGTGGCCCCCGCTTGCCACAACTAGAGAAAGCCCTCGCACAGAAACGAAAGACCCAACACAGCCATAAATGAATAAATAAATAAATAAAAATTTAAAAAAAAAAAAAAAAAAAAAAAAGCACCAAAATACTATTGTACTGATATGGTATTGTTTTTATTGTTGTTGGGTTAATTTTACATCACAGACAACAACAAATTTTATGTATGATCCTGTAATCACAGGTGGGATTAAAGCATTCAGTACTTCAGACTTTTTGTAGTGATTGTTTGCCCTGCCCTTTTCAGTTTTCTCTGTTGCTCACTTTTGACCATGTCTGGATGTTTCATCTTGGGAGTTCTCCTCTAGCTCCCACCCCACCATCTGACAGACGTGGTCTCTTTCCGGTCATGAGCACTTTTAAAGACACATGTACTAAATGCAGTTTTCAGTTTGAGTTATTTTGGCCATTGACTGTTCTTTTTATGATTACATACATACTTTTAGATCTGAACAAAGCCATTTTTTTCTGTTCTCTCTTCTTCAACTACAGATCTTCCTCGACTTATGATAGGGTTATTTCCCAATAAACCCATCCTAAGTCGAAAATATCATTAAGTTGAAAATTCATTTAGTACATACCTCTAACCTACCAAATATCATAGGCTAGTCTAGCCTACCTTAAACGTGCTCAGAACACTTACATTAGTCAACGTTGGGCAAAATCATCCAACACAAAGCCTATTTTTATAATAAAGCATTGAATATCTCACATAATTTATTGAATACTGCACTGAAAGCGAAAAACAGAGTGGTTGTAAGTGTATCGTTATTGCTTGGCTAACTGGGAGCTGTGGATCAAAGAGAGTAGTATACTGCAGATCACTAGCCTTGGGAGAGATCAAAATTCAAAGTTAGAAGTACAGTTTCTACTGAATGCGTATCTTTGGTTATCATGGTAAAGTTGAAAAATTGAAAAATTGTAAGTTGAACCATTGTAAATTGGGGACCATCTGTACTTCTAGTACCACAGAAATTTTACCCCCTATCTGAGTGAACAAGGAGAAAAAAAAAGTTCATTCATTTTTGCATTCACTCAAAAACATATTGATTGAATATCAAATGCCAGGGTACTGGACTTGAACCCTTGGTGGCACTCGATTGTTAATCTTTCTACTTATTATTAGAATTATTCTGATGTTTTTCGAATAGTGGTGATTAATTGACTCATTTAAAGAGTGAAATTTGGTGTTGCCTGTCAATTTGCAATTGACATTATAATCCCAGCAACCTGTTTCCTTAGTTCTTTGAGAATTTTCTTTATGCACAAAATATGCGCTGTTTACTAGTGGAAAACCTTTCTTAAGAGTGTTTCTTTATGGAGGAAGGGAATGCAGTCTGTTGCAGCTTTATTATGATATCAGACATTTTCCATTTCATAGGCTGAGAAATGCATATGTGATTTAAAATCAGAATTGACAAGGACATTTTAAGGATAAACGAAACATATGAAAGTGAAGTTTGAGAGGGTACATTTGTGGGTGGTATTCACTAAAGCATTCCAGGTTTTAAATAGATGTGTGAAGATTATGATTCGGGGGGGTACATATTTGAGGTGCTGAGAATTGGGACCTCCTGTATGCTTCTGTATTATTCACAGGAGTGGGTCGTTCTTAGAAATGGCAGACCAGAGAGAGTGGATGAGAGCAGGTCTCTGGTCATTAGAGTGAAGCAACCAGTGTAAGCATTACTAGAACATGGGGAGGCCCAGAGGTCCTGATGCTTCCTGACTGAGCCCACGGGGAGGAGGGAGCACAGAGCGAGGGCAGGGGCAATTAAATGCAAACCTGGGAATTTAGCTCCTGCCCTTCGCTCTCTGGAGGGTGATTCTGAGGCAGAGTATTTCAATCTTTGCTTCACTGTGGCACACAGATATAAGGCTATATGCCAAATTCATTATTTTTTTTAAACAATCACCCTTTATATGCAAAAGTGGTAACATCCTTAAATTGCCACTTAGGATTTACATCATTCGATATCATTTGGGTCATAGATTTGCCATTTCATCAAGATCTTTCAAAGAAGAGAGAGTCTGTTCATTTAAAAAAATTATTCTGACGCCTGTAGGTGTTTCAACCGCAGGGGATGGGGACCGAGGGCGGGCACGTGGGCATAGAAAATGTGTGGGCATCTCCAGCTGAATGATGAACTTGAAAGGAAAGAATTGTGTGTGGGCATAGATTGATTTTTTTCATATTAACTTACAAGTTTAGGATTGAAGACTAAGAAGGCACACATGATACTTTGCAGGTTCGCTATTTTAAATACACAGATTTATATTTATTAATGAATTTCTAATCAAATAGTTCATTTCAGGTAAAGTCCTCCCTTATATTTCATGTCTTAGGCCATAGAGTGGAGGATTTCTGAATGATAAAGTGTGTCTCGGGTTAAATAAAGTTTTAGAATCCCTGGATACTCTTCATTCCTAAGGGATGATTATCGTGTTCATAGGGACCTGCTTGCTTGGGAGATAGATTCAGCTTGTCTTAAAGTATCTTGTTTGTTGCTTGATTTTTATCTCCTCCTGTGACATATGTCTCCAGAGAAGAAGAAAATGTTAAAGGCAAAAAATAAATAAGTAAAAAGCCCTCTTTGTAAATGTATCCAAGTGAGTGGAATTTTATGCATTACTATAAATTTACTATTCCAGAGATTACTATAAATACCATTTGCTGAAAATACTGCTGTAATCATTTTATCTAGTTCCAAGATCCAGTATAGCTGGAGTACATACTGCTGTAAATGTTATGGCTGTCTTTATTTAAAACTGAACAAAACAGAACAAAACACACGATAGAGTAGACCCTTATTAAACAACACATCTTCAATTACATATTAAGACATTTTAAAATATATAATTTAATTTACATAGCTAAGTTAAAACATTTAATATTTAATTTAAATTCTTGGTTTAATCTAAACATTCGATATCATGTATCAAAACCAGTAAATGTAATTTTGCTTTTATCTTGTACATGTATCAAATAATTTGTGATTGGCCTGACCCACATGTTAGTCACAGGACTTGTGCATAGAACTTTTTATTTTTCACTGAAAAATCAGATTTTATTTAAGCCTCACAGTAATTCTGAAATATTTTGAAACTTAAGACTTTTGTTAAATAATCTTTCATGTTGAGTCATTATTACATAATTCATTATGTAAGCCACTTGCAGTTTTTCTGGTAATTAAATGAACTAACCAAAATATCAAAACTTCAAAGGAGTTTTGTGATAGAACAACCCAAGACCTCATGTGGAGAGAGTTGTGGGCTATGTCCTTGAATCCTTAGACTCAAGACTGAGGGTAGCGGCCAGAAAATAAGAAAAGCTGTACATGGAAAGGATAGGGGGTAGCTGTACATCAAGAAACATACTTACACGAAAATTATTTTGAAACGCAGACAATAAAAAGAAGCTCTGATTGTACTGTTAAGGTACTCATTTTCACTAATTAATTATTAATCCTTTGTTGTTGGAACAATATTTATTTTCATTAATTTGTGTCTGATCTTAAAGAATTGCTTTAGCACATTTCAGATTTAGGGTCAAAAATTACTGTGTATAATATATGTTCTGTAAGTCATAGGAAAAAAAATTGCTTATTTTAATAAATGTTTCGAGTACCGTAGTGCTCTTTTATTAACACTTTGGGGATGTTACATAAAATACCACTGTGCTATATTTGCACGTAAACATTCAGGAAAACCAAATGGGGTATTCAGTTTGCTAGTGAAATGATCAGTACACATACTGTGTCTAATAATTGAATACATTTTAAAGCTCAGGATCTGTGTGGTCGTATTCAGAGAGGGTGGGTAAAGAGGTCTCTGCTAAGGATGAATGAAGTCATGATAGCAGTAGGGGGAAAAAAGAAAAAAAACACCAGTAAATTAATGAATTGAAGTTATATTTGTAGACCTCCTGTGAAGAATTTTTTTGGCTTAAGTGGGACCGGATGTTTCTGTTTACAAGATTAATGTTTCTGTTTACAAAATTAATATTCAACTGCACTTGAGATGGGCAAGCATATTTTAATTTGACAGGCATTAATATCTATAATGAAAGCCAGAGGCTTTCAAACAAACAAGTGATGAGTATCCACAAGAGTAGCATAAGTAGGACCCTAATAAATACCTTTCTACAGTTTTTCTTAGAGGCTAGCTGTGGTTAATTTTTAAGCTATCTTTCCCACACAAGATGTTTTGTATATCTTTGCATATAGACATTCTGTGCATGGATAAACATGTATCCCCATACTGATAGAATTCTTTTTAACCCAGAAGAACATAAGTCAAACCTAATTTCTCTGTTAGAACCCAAAGAAAATTTAGTGAAAAGTCACTAGTATTTCCTTTTATGTACCCCATCACTCTGTTCAGAAGTCGGATCAGATTCCACATATTTTAATTACTGACGATGGAGGTACTTATGTATATTGTAGCTGGAATATTGTACCTTACAATTAGCATATTCTATTTTCATTACTTACCTTCAAGACAGAGCCTCATCTTTCAGAGGCATCTAAAAAATTAGATATTTATTATATACTTTAGACAAAAGAAATGGGTGACTGCATCTAAGAGTTTCTAGGAACCCAGGCATAACTTTAAGGTAGATAAAGACACTTTTTTTTCTTACTGCTTATATTGTCTGGCATTTTCTTTAAATTTTGCCCTTAGGTTTTGCAGTTTAACAGTTTCCCATCTATCCCAAGCAAAAGCTCCTAATTATACCACATGGTGAGTTCTTCAGAGTGTGGCTCTGCTTGTTTTTGTTTTCTTTCGCTCACTTCTCCCCGGCCCTTGTCACTGCCTAGCACGGAATACAACACATAGTAGGTGCTTAAAGGTGCTTGACGACCGATCAATTGATTGATTGATACGGTTTGATTAGAATAATAGTTTGTGACATATACGGATGTCCTGAAGGAAATCGATGGAGTGCCAATCTGTGGAGGCCAGGCCAGAATGTGTTTTGTGTCTGACACATGGTATCCTTAAGCTATTCTCTTAACATGTGTTGACATAAGTATCTTAGCCCTGTGCAGACAGTAGCCACATGAAATATGGGACAAGTGTTGTTCCTGGACGCATTCTGATTACAGAGAGGGATGAAACAAACGTGTCTGGACTTGCAAAGATATTGCACCTGCTGTGGATGATTGACATTGTGGAGCATGTTTGGGGGGGGGGAATTAAACTGCCTGGTGTTTTGTACATCTTTACTTAACAATATAGATAGGTCAGTGAATCTCAGTCTGGACTTCACATTAGTATACTCTGGATTTCTTTAAAAAACCTGCCACTGCCCTGGCCCTACCCTAGACAAGTTAAATCAGAATCTCTAGAGGTTGGGCCTGGGCATCATTCATTTTAAAAAGCAATTCCAACGTGCAACCGGTTTTGAAATAGTTTGAGGTTTTATAGGAACCAAAGCTGAAAGAGAAGAAAGATTAAGGAATATAATTTCCACTCACCCTGTTCTCGTTTACTTGTTGAGAAAGATAATGTCATGGTTCAATAATAATGTAGTATAAGCCATTTATGCAATTTTAAATATTCTAGTCGTGGAATTAAAAAGAGGAAAGAGGAATAGTTTGAATTAATTTTAATAGTACATTTTATTTAGCCCAATATATCTTATTATTAAAACATGTAATCAATATAAGAATGTTAATGAGACATTTTACAATCTTTTTTCCCCCCTTGTATCAAGTGTTCTAAGTCCAGGGAATCCTGTAGCTTTGCAGCATGGCTTGGTTTGGACTGACCACTTTCCAAGTGCTCGGCCACCCTCATGTGTGGCCAGTCAACCTCATATTGGACAGATCTGGAGGGTAAAGTGCTAGAAGAGAGACCAGGAGACCTGAATGTAGTGTTGGTTTTGTCACCGACTAATCCTGTGACCTTGGACAATTCACTTATCCTCTCTCTTGACTTCAGTTCCTTTTTGTTTACTATGAGGCGGTCAGCAGTCAGTCTAAATTGGGAGTTTTATCATTTTACTCCAAAGAGCCCCAGGATTTCGTGAGCACACCTTAACTGCCATCATACGGAAGAAGAAAAGCAAGCAATCTGCTTTAGGCTCTTTTTTCCTTTGGATATACTTGCATTTCTGGGTGTCATTTTGTTTGAGGAAAGAAACAAAAGAATTTTTTTAAACCAAACCAACATTTGAAAAGTCACTTGGTTGAATGTTTTCTGAAGTCTGTGGTCTCTCTTGTCAGCATTTATTCCAGGAAGAGGTCAGGCAGCAGGTATCCTGCTTTTCCTTCCAGTGAAGGTATCACCATGACAGTGACTCTTGAATATTTCCTATCAAGTAGTAGGAATTCCTTCAATAGTAGCTACAGTGGCTCAGAGTTGAGAAATAGAAAGCTCAGATACCGAGGTCTACCCCAGAGTGATACAGTTCACTTACGGCTACTGAGGCAGCTCGTGGTTGTCTAAAACCGACCTCTAGCCCAGATCTCAGGGGACCCCTGACTCTGAGGTGTGGTCCCCATAGTCAGCCAGAACCGAGGGCTAGGAATACCTTGGCTGCAAGGCTTTTCTGACTTGGAATGTATTTCTCTACTGGTGAATGCCTGATTGACAATAACGTCAATAATTGTTATACAGATGCCAATATTGGATGCCCATGGCTTTGGTTCCTAGACTTTCAACCTTCCTCCCTATCAGATAGATGAACTCTCTGGTAGCATCAACAAATAGAAAAGAAACAATATCATTTCCAACCTGTTCTTTGGAAATCAGTCTTTGCCAGATTTCCACAGCCAATGACATGGGAATACAATTCTAGTCCAGTGTGTTGTTTGCCTTTAAAGACTTCTTCGGTGGTTTGTGGCAGGAGTCAGTCAAGGACTTACATGTCCCAGATTTTAGCTACTTTGCAGTTTTATTTGACAACAATAGCAAAAAAAGACACTGAGTGGGAATTGTGAAGTAGAGAAAGCTGAGAAGGTTTCTATCTATTTTTAGGATGCTTCTAAGAAGCCTTCTATAATACCGTCTTCTTTACTTAAGAGCCAATTATGAGAAAATTGTTTTAGAAAGATTCAGCCCGAATATCAGCAGTTATTTCAGAATTTTTATTAGCATGCACAAGCTTAATTCTTCCAATCTTGGCCTGCTCATGTATAAATGGAAGCAACTTGTCATACTCAAAGCAAAAGAGGGAAGGGGAAATCCCATTTTGCTATAGCAAGTGTAGCCACTTATACAATGAGTTAATGAAAGATATGTTTTCTAAGCACGTTGGACTCTTTGGTCCAAGTAGTTTTTGCTCAATGTTTGGCACAGGTCTGCATGTAGGACTCTAGGTGAACAGAGAAAGCAAATAAGTGTGACCTTTGTAAGGCTGGTGTTTTCTTTATGAAGCCAAAAAAGTGTACAAATACAAATATTAGCCCATGCTTAGTTTTGTCCCAGAAAGCTTCTCTCTGGCTGACCGCATCTCTGCGTTTGCTGTCTGGCATCGTTGCTGCCCATCTTGGTTCCCTGCAGGCCTTGCCATCTGTTTAACTGGTAAAGGGGCCCATCTTATCAGTGTCCCTATCATCCGCTTGGAAACAGAGCCCTTCGATTGGCCTTTCTCCTCTTTTTTCTTGCTCCGGTTTATTTGGAACCAGCCCCAATATCTCAGTGCCAGGTGGCTTTCCCTTAGCCAGTTACCTTAGGATTAGCAATTACTGGAAGGTGAGAGATCTGCAGCAAATGGTGGGAGCATCTGTTATTGCAGTGATCTTGGCCTTGGGGAGAGTCTAGGGACTTGGAGAAAGTCTGATTCATGAAGGTGATGCCCTCCCTGGGGTGGTCTCCTTTTGCCTCTCATCTTCTTAAACGCTTCAGCTCTTTCAGGTTTAACCCTTTGATCTGTCTGAAGTTTAACAAGGCCAGCTAGTGTGTGTATGGCAGAGACCCACTGCCTGACAATAAATCAGCCTCCTTCCCTTCTGTGTTCCTATGATTCTTGCCTGACAGTTTTGCAGAGTCACTTAAACCTTGACAGTTGTCCTAGTCACACTTTAGGAACTCACCTGAAAAAAAAAAAAAAAATCAGCTCATGGCCTTACCTCAAGTGTCCTTTTGAAGTTTCCCCCTTTCCACCCCCATCCTATCTCTGGGGAATTTTGAGGAGTTGCCAGGTAAGATATTTTCTGTTTTCAAACCAAACATAAAGACCCAGGTAAAGAAATGTGGCCATCGAAATGTTTCCGTGTTTTATTAACAAGCGTGTATGTCAGTCAGGCAAGAAAAAGGGAGGAGGGCAAAGAAACAGAATGAACAAAATAGAGCCCAAGTGCCAGAAGTCTAATGACTTCGTTGCCTCTTTTTTCTCCTCCTTGTTTAATTCTTGAACTTTCTTTTTTCTTTTATTTTACACTATGCTTTGGTGTTAATGCCTTTTGTCTCTTATTTTACCTCTTGCTTTTGTATTACATATCTATTCTACTATAAGCCACTCCAAATAGTCTTTGAAAATAAAAGTGTGGTCTTTATAAGAAATACCGCTCGGGATTCATTAGAATTTCAATTCTAGAAAGTGATTTACTCATCACTTTTTAATTACTAAGCACTGTCTTAAGTACTTTCTCGGAAGTAGTGTGGTGTAGCTATTAACACAAGTATTCCGGCATCAGAGTGCCAGGGTTGACACGCAGCGGGTCTACGTATAAATCACTAGGTGATTATCTTGGGCAAGGTGCTTAATATTTTTGAGTCTCAAGTTTCTCTCCCACAGTAATGTTATAGGGACTAAATAAGTTTATATATAAACACTTGTACTTACGCCTTCATCACCTTACAGCTTTATTGTTGTGTCTGACTTTATTACCCAAACAATGCCTGGCATAAAATAAACACTCTATAAATGATAGCTACTACTAGTACTATTTACTTTCGTTATTATAACAATCCTCAGATAGATATAATCCCCATTTTCCAGGTGAGGTAACTGAAGCCAAAGGAGGTTATTTAGCTTGCCCAATGTCATATAGCTGGTGAGCGCTCAGAGCTAAGGTTTGCACCCAGGTTCATCTGACCATGAAAGCCTCACGCATGTCCATTGAGTCTGCACTGCCACTTCATTTTGGAGGCATAGTTAAATAGATATGCTTGGATTGTTAGGAAAATGAAGCTTGCATCCATCAGTACATGTTCATTTCCTGACTTTTAAGTAGTTGTCATTTCTCTTGGATAACAAGTCTGTGCTATTAGATTGCACAAAATTTCTTGGCATAGGTCTACCATAAATCTTGCTTCTTTGAGAGACGCTTTCAGGAGGTAAGAGGGCTAGGTTTAATCCATAACATCAAGTGTTTTACCTAAGAGAGGTGCTTCATATGGAGTTGTTCTTATGCATGTGACATAATGCACATGGCAGATGAAAGTTACATGAAACAGTGTTTGTGCTTCTTCCAGACATTTCTGATAGATCTGAGTTATCCAGTAAATGAACCCTCATGTAAAAGGGAGAAATAATGAGTTTCCCTCACTGAAGGGGCTGATTGGCCATTTAGCAGAAATTTAACCTTTATAATACCATCTCTGACCGTGAACCTTTGGACGTCCTGGCACATTGTAGGAGTTTAGTGAATATCCTCTGGCTGAATGAGTGAATGAATGTATTTAGAGATGTGAAGAATGACAGGAGCTACAAGAGACCTTCTCACTGTTAAGAAGGCATGGGGGCGCAGGTGGAAGAGAGAATGGTTGGCTCTAAGTCTGAGCAACAAACGGAATTTGTCATTATATCATACTCCTAAATACCTGTGTCTCCTGATGTCATACTGTCCTCTCACTGTTCAAGAGATTCCCTGATTTTCTGTTCAATATTCAGTGCGTTTTCGCCCTCAGATTCCTGCTCTCTCCTTATACTGTGAGTCAGTTGGTCAGTTTACTCAGAGATGTAACTCCCATTGAAGGGCAAATCTGGTCTGAAAGGTCTTTTCCCCTTCCTCTAATCCCAGTAGAGGAGCCTGCTTTTTAGTGAAGAAATGTCTTCACCCGACTCAAAATTAGAAGGATGGATGTATAGGAACTCTTTGCTTTTGCTGAATTGATTATTGCCTAACGGAAACAAATCTCTCTTCTTTTTTGTTATTCACTCAGTCAGGATCTTCTAGATGCATGAGATCGGTACTGGATGAATAAGAATCGTAAATTTCCTTTCAGCAGTCACATCACATCTAGAATCATAGGAAGAAGGCAGTCTTTAATTCTTGATAGCCCTTGATCATATTTTAATGGGGGGACTTTTTAAATACTCCAGTAGGTGGTCAGCGATAGGGATAAATATTTGGCGGTTATTATTGAATCTTGAATCTTTGGTTGTTGAGTTTTGGCCAATGTAACAATTTGACTTCTTCGCTTTCAGCTGTCCCATTTCCTCCAAGTCACCGGCTTACGGCAAAAGAAGTGTTTGATAACGATGGGAAACCTCGTGTGGATATCTTAAAGGCACATCTCATGAAGGAGGGCAGGCTGGAAGAGAGCGTTGCATTGAGAATAATCACAGAGGGGGCTTCAATTCTTCGACAGGAAAAAAATTTGCTGGATATTGATGCACCAGTCACAGGTAAGTCCTGAGGATGGAGACTGTTCACTTGGACCCACACTTTGTTGTTTTTTAATATCAAATCAAAAGTCTTAGATACCAATGAGTCTTCAAACACTTACACTTAAGTGTAAGTTACACTTCGGTCACTTAAGAGTAGGTCTTCATCTTACTCTTTTCCTGCCAAATCTGTACATTAGGAACAAAAGATTTAATACATATGTAACAGTATTTTTATTTTCATGTATTAAATATCTGTGTGATGTGATACCCTAAAAAGTGGTGTGCAACTTAGAGATGATGAAGATATTCTGAAGTAATACCTTAACTAAGAAGTGATATTTTGTCAGTAGAACACTGTCACAAAGAACACAAGATATTCATTGGGAAAGATCAGACAGAGCATAGGAAGACTTCCAAAGTAGTTAAGTGACTAAGTTAATGCAGTGGCTCTCAGAGTGTCATCCCAGACTGGCATCACCATCATCATCACCTGTAAACCTGCTGAACTGTACCTTCTCAGCTCCCACCCCAGAACTACTGAATCAGTTCTCTGGGGTGAAGCCCAGCGATCTGTTTTATCAAGTCCTCTAGGTGACCGTGACAAACATTAAAGTTTGAGAACCATTGAACTTCAGGAAGAAAACAAAATTTCTCTCCTTCCTATAGCATTTTATGCCTAGAAAATATGTCCTTACTTTTTGAGAGTTTTTGTTCTGTTACTTCTTAAGGGCAGATACATGTTTTGGGTAAGTGGAACTTCACGTAGACCATAAAAATTAAATCTTGTCCAAAAGTTTTGTGTGGTATAGAGGGTCAAATAGTAGAGGCTTTTCATCTACACTTTGTGAAATTTGCTAAACTTGCACGTTTGTATTTCTAGAGAAGCTAAAAAAAACATGTATTTTCTCCTTAATTATTATCACTCTGGCAAAGGGAAGAAGTTTGACATAGAATATTATCCTTTTCCAAATAAAGAGGACATTTAAAATATTTCATATATACTACTGATTGCTTCTTTCTTCCAAACCTTCATGTACTTATAATATTATTGGCCTTCTGATATATATATATATATATATATTTTTTAATTTATTTATTTATTTTTGGCTGTGTTGGGTCTTCGTTTCTGTGCGAGGGCTTTCTCTAGTTGTGGCGAGCAGGGGCCACTCTTCATCGCGGTGCGCGTGCCCCTCACTATCGCGGCCTCTCTTGTTGCGGAGCACAGGCTCCAGACGCGCAGGCTCAGTAGTTGTGGCTCACGGGCTTAGTTGCTCCGCGGCATGTGGGATCTTCCCAGGCCAGGGCTCGAACCCGTGTCCCCTGCATTGGCAGGCAGATTCTCAACCACTGCGCCACCAGGGAAGCCCTCTAATATATTTTTGAAGGTGACTGGTAAGAGCAAGATAAGCGCTCTTGAATATCAGACTAGACCTTCCTTGATCAAAATGCCTCTAATGATTCCTATTCCAGAGAAATTGACATATACATTTTGTTTTGGGTTGGCAATGCTGTTTTTCTTATTTGTAATTCAGAAAAATAATGAATGTGTTTGGGGCCAGGCAGCAGGAGAAATTGGTTCCAGTGGTAAGTCAGTGTTGGACCAGTGGTGAAAAATCAAGCTACATACTTACCCTGTGTATATCACTATGAACCCCATTTTCCATGTGTTAAAATGCACTCATGCATTATTATCTTTGACTTACAGACACTATGGAAATATAAGAACAAAACAAATGTGAACATGCTTTACTTTCTTAGATACTAAGATATGAAAATTTTTTAATATCTAAGTAGTAGCTTGGAATCTACCGGCAAAGAAACTACTTTAAAAAATTGATTGTAAATTCCACCTATAAATAAATGGTAAAATAGTAGCTTTAAATGATATCTATATCATTAAGTTCTTTTGATTTTGGTAAGAATGAATGGCTTGATATTTTATTATGATATCATAATATGACATTATGATATGATAAATATGGTATATTATGATATTTATTATGATATTTTCTCTACTTCACATGATAATGTGTGATTTCCAATGAACAATGCATGTTAAACTCACTAATGAGCCCAGTAGGTATTAATGGAGATGATAATTATAACAAAAAGGAAACATGTAAAATAGACATTTAGGGGAATGTATTTCCTGGGATACAATCAGTTCTTCAGTTTGATGAGGCTCTGTCCTGAAAGAACACATAGGGAGGTTTCTGGAAAAGTCAGATTCGTGATGTTTTATCCCTGAACCTTTCTGGGGTCCATTGACTAATTGCCCTTATATTCAGCAGAGGTTGCACCTCGTTCTTTCTAGTGAGATTCCAGCTGACAGTTTGGCACATTTCATAATATAGATATGAAGAGACTTTAGAAATCAGGACTCAATTATGTATAACTTTCCCTGGGGGAGAAAGCAAAAAAAATCCTTCTAGATGGTGACAGAAGTAGCTATGGAGACATCACAGAATATGTAGCACAGAATATGTAGTGTTTATATTTCTTAATGAAGGCAGGATTCTAAGGAACCTCCAGTAGATTCCATTGCAGTGATCTCTTTCTCCCTTTTCTGGGAATATAAAGATATGTAATATAAGTGGTGGGGGGAATCTATTTTAACATTTCCATTAAAAGGGAAAAAAAAAACTCTTCTGCATATGATTCACCAGAAAGCTAAATTCATAGCTTCATATTTTAACCCATGAACTTCCAAGCTGAAGCACGGAGGACTGCAAAGTAAAAGCAGGTACACTGATCCGAGAAAATTGCTATCTCTTTGTATTTCAAGATACTTCTTATAATTTATTGATAACATTTTATGATATATGATTGTGTTCTGAGATTTGATTTTATTTGGACAGCTGAACCAGCAATGTAATATTTATTTTTAAATGTAGAATATTTGTTATTTGGATAACTGAATCAGTAAAGTGAATCAATGAAGTCAATATTATATTGACACTACGCTATGCAATAAAAGACATAGTTTACACTTCCAAATCTTAAGAGTAGAGTATTCTTTATGTAGTTCAGAATTCCACACTTAAGAAAAATGGAGAGCTTAAACAGTTTAAAAGAGAAAGCAGAAAGGAGGAAGATGTAGAAGAGGATGGGGAGAAGAAGGAAAACAGTAGAGCTGCAAATGAGAACCTATGAAAAAAGAGTAAGGGGAAAGAAGCAAGGACTTTTAATGTAGGGAGAAAAAGCCTGAAGCCTGAAACCATATGGTGGTTTTCAAGTGGTATTAGAAATAGTCTCTCACCTACTTATGTCAGATTCCTAAAAATGTAAGGTGAGCCATCAGGGTAGAAACTGACGATTAGCTTCTTGTGGGCAATTCAGCTTTAAGTATAGCCTGAAATGTAAACTCACAAAATGAAACAAATGGCAACTATTTTATAATCATGCACAAAAGCCACTCCCCAGCTTTCCCTCTTCTTTTCTTCCCTCCAACTTTTTATTAATAAAAATGTTTCACACTCACATGTTTAGAGAGGAGTTGTGCTAACCTCTGTGTCATGGTTTGCTCCCATTTAAAGAAAAATCTAGGAATTAGTGTCCTGGTTATTTGAAATCTGGACATTATTGCATTCCTTTAGCATTTCTTTAATGTTTAGATTTACAAAGCTGCCCAACTTCCCTTCCTCCCTCCCCTTCAAGTGTTTTTAAAGCAGTAAAAAAAAAAAAAAAGGTTTATGTTCAGTTAGGAATTTTTTCCCTTAAAATTCTGTACTTTTGATTTTGGAGAAGAAGGAACAGGAAGCTGCCTGGTCCCAAGGCTCCCTCCATGTGTCCCTCTGGGGAAGGTGATAAAGCACTATGTACCTTACCCTCCTGGAGCATGGATTTAGATAAGCCAGTAACTATCTCTGTGGGAGTAGAGGTGAGGATTAGTTATGGGTCCCTAATCAAAACAAGGGAGGTAGGAGTCACATTCTGCTCTTTTCTCTAAACAAACTTGCCTGATTAGAACGATGGCTGTTTTAGACATTTAACTTGAAGAATGTGTTTCTATATTGCAGACATTTTGTGAAGGAAAGTATTTTCCCTCTTTTTGACTCTTTTTTGAAAATTGAGTTAAATTTATCTTTGTTTCCTTGCAGACATACAAATGAAACATTAAAAAATGTGGCCAAATATCTGTGTAGCAACTTGCTATGGACTGAATGTTTGTGTCTCCCCAGTAATCATATGTTGAAGCCCAAACCCCCAATGTGATGTTATTTGGAGGTGGGGTCTTTGGGAAATAATTAGATTTAGATGAGTCCTGAGGGTGGACCCCTTAGGATAGGATTAGTGCCCTGATAAGAAGAAGATGAGATGAGAGCCCTCTCTCTTCACTCCACGTGGGGATACAGCAGGAAGATGGCCATCTGCAAACCAGGAGCAGAACCCTAACCAAACACTGAACATGCCAGCACCTTGATCTTGGACTTCCCATCCTCCAAAACTGTGAGAAATAAGTGTCTGTTGTTTAAGCTACCCAGTCTAAGGTATTTTGTGAACTAAGCTGAACTAAGGTACAAGTCATTTGGGAATTCAATTTACCAAACATTTGCCTGGTACAGGTGGTGTGTGTTATACACAGGTGAATAAGACCTGGTCTCTGCTCTCCCAGGGGTCAGCATATAACAAGAAAACTGAAACAGATATTTGCTGAAAGATATGTGCATCAAACTATTGATTAAATGAAAGGATATGACCTACATTTATTCAAGCACATTTAGAAATATCCAACTGGATAGAGCTAACTTAAAACCAAAAAGTTTTCCTCTTTTCTAAATGGCTAAGGTTTCCCTGACAGTGTCCATTGATTATTATATTACATCTTTGAGCTAAAAAAAACCTGTTAAATAGCTCGGATCCTATCTGTCCTGGATATGGATTGAGAACTCTTTCAGAAGGCTAGGAACTGTGGATGATTGAAACAGATGAGGCATAGTCCTTGACTAGAATACTCAAGGTCTATTTGGGGAGTCAGACACAGAAATAGATAATTACTGTAAAATTTGTTAAGAACCGTAATGAAGGTGCCTATAAACTAGTGTGGGAACTCAGAACAAGGAATGCAGGAAAGCCAAGAAAGTCTTGACAGATTAAATGGTACTTGAACTGGAGCATGTGTGATAGGTGAAATTTTACTATGTGAAAAAGCTAACAAAGGTTATTCTGGGCAGAGACAACAGCATATGAAAGGCACTGATATTTTTTGTAAAGTGGGAAGGCATGATCTTGGAGATTTGCTGTGGGAAGACAAGGTCTCGGAAGGGTGTGAGGGCTAGGGGTGTGGGGTGAGACTGAGGTTGGATGGTCAGGGTCAGATATTAGTCTCTTGTAAGCAGCACTTAAACATTTGGTTACTGTTCTGTAGGCACTGGGAGTGGAGAGGGTCTTGGAGCGGGGAAGTTACACAGTCAAGTTTGTGGCTAGAATAGCATACTGGATGAGATGAGTAAAGTGAGCAGGGAGGAACTCTCGCGAGAGGGGCTGATCAGGAACATTTCATACTCGTTCAGTATGCCCCGAGTATGCCTTGTGCCCTGGCAATGATTTTGGCAGGCTAGGAGAATTGGATCCGATTTTGATTACAGGGCTCTTCAAGAATGATGATTGACATTGATCTTAAAATGTCTGATTAGTTTGTGCTTAATCAATATCCATTAAAGACTTCTTGAATATGGTAGGATGATTTATGCAGGGATCCAATTTATTACATTTCTCTTTCAAGTTCTCATATTTTCCTGTTTTCCCTTTGACTTAGCAGAGAACATTTCCCTCATTTACAAAGCAGAAGCCGACCAGGAGCTTGGGTCTTTGAAGAGAATGATTTAGAACTCATTTTCTGCTCCCTGGGCCGAGGGGATAGGCCAGCATCAGCTGGGCAAACTGCTAATCTCTCCAGTTTGTCTGTTTCCTGCAGGGGGGGATTTGTCCCTAGGGCAGCAAAGGATTCCCTCAGTGGCTGTGCCTGCCATTTAGCATGTCAGGCAGTTGCCAGGAGAACCCTTTGGCTTTGTTCCTGGATGTGAGAGTGAACTAGTGGCCAAGTTTAAGGTCATGGCATTCCTTCCCTTACAGCAGCTGACGTCAATTAGGAGAATTCCCCATGCCTTTACTCTGGGGAGAGTTAAGTGGGGTAAGAATCCAGTGTCTTTTGAGAACTGAAAGATCAGTGTTTATTCTCTTCATACTATCATTTGTCACAATCAGAGCAATGCAGCCTTAGTTTATATGAGGATAAAATATTACTTCTGGGGCATTTTGCCCACTTGTGATTTCAGTGGCCAAATCTTTAGGGCCTGCCCTGCAGCCAGAGGCCTATTTTGGTACCTAGCCCGCCGCTGGCAAGTCAGCACATTTCAGGCCCAGCCTGTGGCAGCAGCCACAGTTTGATGTTCTTATTCCCCTTAATTGGGGCCCTTGATTTAAAAAAAAAAAAAAGATGATGATAAAAGGGTAAAAGGTCACTGCATGAGAGCCAGCGTCCTTTTCCCTGATTTGTTTTCCTCCCTTGTTTTGCAAGGTTGGTCTTAGGAAACCCATCTTACAAATGAGAGAAGGGAGTCTCAGAGAGTTTAAGTCAGTGTTTCTGGAACTTGAGCATGAATCAGAATTGCCTGGAGGGCTTCATAGAACACAGATTGCTGAGTCCCACCTCCAGAGTTTCTGATTTAGCAGGTCTGGAGTAGGGCCTGAGAATTTGAATATCTAACAGGTTCCCAGATGATGATGAGCCCCTTGATCTGGGCCCCTCTACAGGAACCACTGGTTTAGGTAACTGGCCTCATAGCTAATCAGCTGAAGACCTTGCTATGAACAGGATCTGTCAACATAACTCATGCTGAGCTATTACGTGGTATTACATGCACCGTTCTACCTCTGTATTAGGTTGAAAAAAATCAAGCATTTTGGTTCATTTGACTAGAATTTGGTCTTGCTCATTACTGAAGAAAACGTACTAAGCCTGCTGTTCAGGTTTCTCAAGAAATACAAGGAATAAATGATCTTGACTCGATTTATAATTTATTATATTTTAAATTAAAATGTATTGCTGTAACACAAGGGGGCAAGACCAGACAATAGTGCTTAGTATAGTTGGGGCATAGAGTTTATATAGTTTTTCCCAGTGAAAAACCTTTGTAGTGCTTTCCCTTACAAGCTCTTCGAGAGTTGACTATAGAAAGCTACTGCGGAGAATAAAGGAAGACTGGGATCAAAAACATCTTTAAGTGAATTGTGGTAATGAATACAATATTACATTAAGAATAGCTGAGCCTTAGGAATTCAGCATTTGTGTGTAACATACAAGTCAGTAATAATCTATTAATGTAATCTATTAATGTCAATAAACATATAATACCACCCAGAAGAAGCATTTGACAGTTATTACATCATAATTACATGAAGAGATATTTTGCTTTAAGACACAGTGTGCCCTATCCTTTTCAATTTGCCATGAGTCAGTACTTTTCACAAATAGTAAAGTGTGTAAGCACCATTCATAAGGCAACACCTATAGTTGTTTCCATAGGAAGATAAAAATCCCCAAACTATTATTTTTAAAATCTGAAAGTGATCACTTGCAATAATAATACTCTGATGGTTTTAGAGAAGGTTGAAATATATTATTATCAATACTACTGTGCCTTTAAGAGAAGTAGTGTTTCAAATAACACTGAAAGGCTTCCAGGTAAGGAAGGTGCATTCTTCTTTGATACCTTAAAGGAAAAATGTAGATACACTTCCCTTTGTCTACAGGAAATTCAGATTATATTTATGTTTCCAACTCATGTCATGTTCCATTTTCCCATTGAAGTGTCCCTAATAATTTTAGATTCCACTGATTTTATTCTCTTGTGATCCAGTTCTTAATGGACATTCCCACATACTGGCCACAGACTGGTACTGGGCTATGACAAAGTTTTCACTGGTCCAGACTGAAATTGCCTTTTTCATTTTAGTGAGAATGCTTTCTTTATATACATGAAACTATGGTGACAGTAGATAGGAATTGCTTTTTATACTTTTGGGGGGACAAATTAATGAGTTATTTTTGTTGTAAGGCTAACATTCGTTAGGTTCTTGTTTTTTTGCCAGTTCGTACAGTATTATAAACACTGTACGTTTTAACTCTGAGTTTTCACACAACCCTATGAAGGAAGTGCTGTGATCAGTTCAGTTTTACAAATGAGGAAACTGAAGCTCAGTGAAATTGAGTCTTATATCTAAGGTTACTGAACTAGAAGGTGCCAGAACTGGTATTAAAACGCAGGCAGTTCAACAGGGTCTATTCCTATTTTATTTGGGGTTAGAAGGTAATTTTACAGGTCCATGAAATTATTAAATCTGGGAGTAACTATATCGCATGGCATTTAACTACAGTTTGTCCTTGTACAACCAGGGGCTTATGGGTGATAATCCTTCACAGAATCGGAAACGTGCGTATAGCTTATAGTTGGCCCTCCATATACATGCAGTTTTGCACCTGCAGATTCAACCAAACTCTGATCCTGTAGTATTTGCTGTCGAAAAACAATCCATGTGGTTCAAACCCATGTTGTTCAAGGGTCAACTGTATATTGTACTGAATTTTTTTGATTGTTTCATGCTATTATCCTATTAAATGTTAACAGCTGAGGACATGGATTTTATGTTACGGTTTTGTGAATGTTCCTCTGTTTCAGAATAATTTTAATGTAAATGTAGTGCTGATTTGCACATAGTAGATTATGGTAGGAATGTAATGGTAGTATATAGGAACCTCTTAAACAGAGTAGGTATGTATTTATGCATGTGTGTGGAGGTGTGTGTTTGTATTTTGTTAGTATCGTCATTTAAATAACAGTTATCTTTTCTACTCTGTTCTTTTCTCCTGAATAGCTGTTCGTTGTTATCTGTCTAAAGTGGAGGATTTTGGACAAATGAGATACTGGATAAATATATGAACTGGTCAGAAGTAGTTTCTTATAGAAGAATCTGTGATTTAATTAGTGGATTAGTAAGAGAATAATATTCAGTTTTGAGGCAGCTGCTTTACCACTATTTAAATGACTATCTTCATATATAAAATGTATTTTTAAAATATGAATTAAATACTTTTATGTACACATCTTGCTAATGTTAAAATATATTCCGTGAGAGAAGACCTTTAGGTAGTTCAGTCCTGGCTTTGCTTTTGTCTTGGAGGTCACATAGCTTTTCCTTCTATTTTGCTGGGCTCTCCACCAGCATCATGGAGTAAGCATTGCATTCTGAAGTAACGTGAAATCTACAGATGGGTTTGAGACCTAAGTCAGTGTGTTGAGGAAAGGGTAAAAGGAAAACTCTCAAAAAAGTCCAGTGTTCTTTCCTTATATTAAGCCCTAAAATGTGTATGTAGAATACTGTCTGTATACATAAATCCAATCCAAGAATAAATTAGAAACTGGTGACAAGTATCCTCTAAGTTGCTTTTATCATATGAAAATAACATTTCTAGTTAACTGTATGTTGTAAAAATAGGATTTTACTGATTATATGATGGTGGAAAAAAACAGCCAGCACACCCCACATCCAGGGGATAATCAAGTCTGTTTCAGAGGTTTTTATGAAACAATATTGTATTTTAATATTCTGAACAAGATTTCAGTTCCTGCTATCATATGGTTACTTTTTGACTCCAGTTTGGTGTATGATATGCTTCTCTGTATTAATTTCTGTTCATATTTGGCATTGTGGTCCAGGTACTAGGCAGTTTTAGACATAGCAGCATTGTTTCATTCTGTTCCTGAAGGTATTTTAGGTTTGGGCATCAAGGCTTTTGAACTTTAAGTTCATAGGAGTCATATATGTAGGTGAAAGGGAACTTGACCTGTTTTATTTTTTTTATAAGCTTTTTTTCTTACTATTTTTCTTCTTAATGCTCTCTGCTCTGAACTGTCTTTCTTCATGTTTACAATAAACAAAGCCCTCTGATAGAGTAAAATTAGGATTTGTGGAAAGAAAAATTGTAGGTAATAATGAAGGACACGTGAAATTACTAACCGAACTTTCCTTTTCTCTATGACTCCATTTGTTATGTCTTTTTTAAAATAAAAATTATATCAAGATCACCATTTTATTTACAGTGCCTTTCTTTTTAGATTCATATATTTTGGTTATATTCAAGATTACATTGTTGGGTTCTTTGGATTTTATGATTAGTGTCAGACATTTTAATATTAAAAAATCTGTTTGGAATTCATGAATTTGATTCCATTTCAGAAACGTAGTTAACTCACCATCTCTGAATGTGCTATCTGATTTAAGATGCCATCTGGTGGTATGCCTTTGATACATCTAGTGCTACTTTTAACTGCCATCAGTCTTATATCCTTTATTGCTTATGAGGGAGAATATTTTTGAAATGACTTGCAAAGATATTTGTTTCCATTTCAAACAAAGGATGCTTTGTACCTTCCTTTCTGTTTTCTCAAAGTAATATGCATGTTTGCTTTGGTCTTTATTAACATAATCTGATTCTTTCTTAAGGCAACATTGACCTTGAAAATCAAGCTCCCATTTTAGGAACTCAATTTAGTTCAGAGAAATTTGTAGATATTTAGCATCCCCTTTAAACTCCTAATTACATACGTTTTTCATTTAGTTTTTTAATGGTAAAATTTGATTGGCTCTTTGGATACCATGTGACGAATAGGAGATTGTCAGATAATCATAAACACGAAACAGAAATTATTCATTTGAAATTCTCTTCCTCGTATTTTAAACATTAAAGGCCAGCTCCTTCAAAGGTGAACCTCAGCTTAACCTTAACTACCGCTTTTCTTTTGCCTTCTTCAAGAGATAAGCTGGTAATTCTTATTAAATATATATCAAAGCTAGGTGGAAATTAGAAAGTAAATTGTCTGTATTATTGATATAAAATATCCATTCCACTTAAGGAGCTGAATTAAAAGTACATGAGTCTTTTTTTAGGCCCTTTCAAAATTATTTGTGGCTGGTTAGCTTAGTTTATTAAGGGTATAGTGGCAGTGGGCCAATTTATAGATTCTTTTCCCACTGTGGTCTGTTTAGCATTCTCTGATTATACTCAAACTTCTGGGGCAGCCAGTTTATCTGAAGGAAAAAAAAAAAAAATGAATGGTGTGAAAAGAGGTGAGAAAAGGAAGGGCAATTTCATCTGTGCTGTCCAGTTCACCTGCTGAGGTCCATCTCCCAGTGACCGTGCAACAATAACTTCATTTTCATCCTATGTAGTGTGGTATCAGGGTTACAAATCACTGAGGTCCATCTCCCAGTGACCGTGCAACAATAACTTCATTTTCATCCTATGTAGTGTGGTATCAGGGTTACAAATCACGGACCTCTAGAGAAGCATTCAGGATCTGCAAGTGCTTAGCTATTTACCACTGGGCAAATTATTTCACCTCTGTATACCTCAGCTTTCTCATCTTTGAAGAGATGAGCTGTGAGTTTCATGCCTGTCACTCAGATAAAGTGAAGTGTTGCAAGCACAGCACTCAGAGTAAGTGCCCAGCAAATAGTAGCTGCCTTATTATCATTGCTATAACCATTTTTGTCGTGGCTATTATTGTTGTTATGCGGCTAATATTGCAACTATCAGTTCTGTTCCATTGTTGAGTGATTAGAAGCATAGAGAACTGTTAACTGTATTAACATTTGGATATTATAGCAGACTTTGCATTTCCCCTTTAACGGATGTAAGTAAACACTGAGAGGGCTGTGGAACAAAAGAGGGAGCAGAGAGGTCCTTATGCCTACAGCTGTCTATTACTCATCCTTTCTAAATTGCAAATGAGTTTCAATTTTAATTAAAGAAAAATAAATTTTGTTTTCGTGGTCATGCCGTCAGTATATCAATTAGAAATCAGAAAATGAAAAAAATAATTTAAAACCTGTATAATATGGGCTAAGATGTCTTTTAAAATTAGAAGTAATTAACCAAATATGGGAGGGTGGGCCTTGCTCAAGCATCCCACGTCAAAGTAATAATACTCCATATTTGACGGCTGAGAATCATTCTGATGCAAATACATTTTCATTTCAAATTTGGGTGATTGACCTTCTTTAAAGATAGGTCCCTGTGTTATACAATAAATCTTGTTGTTTATCTATTTTATATATAGTGGTGTGTATCTGTTAATCCCATACTCCTAATTTATCCCTCCCTCCACCCTTTTCCCCTTTGGTAACCATAAGTTTGTTTTGTATGTCTGTGAGTCTGTTTCTGTTTTGTAAATATGTTCATTGGATTATTTTTTAGATTCCACATATAAGTGATATCGTATAATATTTGTCTTTCTCTGTCTGACTTACTTCACTCAGTGTGATGATGTCTGTGGACCTTTAGGTTGCTTCCATGTCTTGGCCATTGTTAATAGGGCTGCTGTGAACGCTGGGGTGTATGTATCTTGTCAAATTAAAGTTTTCTTCTTTTCCAGATATATGCCCAAGGGTGAGATTGCTGGATCATATGGTAGCTCTATTTTTAGTTTTTTAAGGAACCTCCATACTGTTTTCCACAGTGGCTGCACCAATTTACACTACTACCAACGGTGTGGGATGGTTCCCTTTTCTCCACACCCTTTCCAGCATTTATTATTTGTAGACTTTTTGATGATGGCCATGGGTGATTGACTTTTTAAATCAGGGGTCCCCAACCCCTGGGCCACGGACCAGTACTGGTCCACGGCCTGTTAGGAACCCGGCGGCACAGCAGGAGGTGAGTGGTGGGCGAGCCAGCGAAGCTTCTGTATTTACAGCCGCTCCCCATCACTCGCATTACCGCCTGAGTTCCGCCTCCTGTCAGATCAGCGGCGGCATTAGATTCTCATAGGAGCGCGAACCCTACCGTGAACTGCGGATGAGAGGGATCTAGGTTGCGCCCTCCTTATGAGAATCTAACGCCTGATGATCTGAGGTGCAGCTGAGGTGGTGAGGCTAGCGCTGGGGAGCGGCTGCAAATACAGATTATCATTAGCAGAGACGTGACTGCACAGAGACTGTAATCAATCAATTGCTTGCAGACTCATATCAAAACCCTATCAGTAAAAAAAACAAAAAAACAAAAACAAAACCCTATCAGTGAGTGGCAAGTGGCAATTAAAGAGTAGTCTGGACATAAGCAACACACTTTGGGTATCACTCTCTCATCACCCCCAGATGGGACCATCTAGTTGCAGGAAAACAAGCTCGGGGTTCCCACTGATTCTGCATTATGGGGAGTTGTATAATTATTTCATTATATATGACAATGTAATAATAATAGAAATAAAGTGCACAATAAATGTAATGAGCTTGAATCATCCCGAAACCATACCCCTCAACCCGGTCCGTGGAAAAATTGTCTTCCATGAAACCGGTCCCTGGTGCCAAAAAGGTTGGGGACCGCTGTTTTAAATAACAGTTCATGGAACTACCAACAAAGTGTACATCATCTGGATTTTACATTCCCAAACATCCTGCCATTGGCTACCCTAGGGCCAAAAATCAGTGATGTATGACATTTGTCCTATGTGTAAGACAAATATCATACCTCACACATTAAGATGATTCAAGTATTTTAAAGTTTTCATTGATTGGGCATGTACCCTGATACAGGCAGGGTGCTAAATAAGCGCATGTATACAGTGGTGTCCAATTGCCCTGAGCATCAAGTTGCAAATCCTAAGATGGTTTAGAAAGTCTTGCAGGTTCCATTCCCCAGATATGTCTCCAGTCTCATCCACTGCCTGCTTCTCATTATTTTCTGTGACCTGTCTACACTGGCATTCTTTCATTCCATTTCTGTCAATAAGAGACTTGGCACATGCTGTTCCTTCTTTCTAGAATGCCCGATCCCTACCCCCACCCCCCGCCCCCATACACACACCCAATAATCTTGAATAGTTAGATTTCAGCTTCAAAGTCACTTCATTCGTTCTTCAGGGAAGCCTTCCCTGACTTACCCCAGTATAGTACCGTGTACCTTTTCCTCAAACTACTTATCATAGTAATGCTATTATGTTACTTGTGTGATTGTTGTTTGTGTGATCTCTGGTCCTCACTAGATGGTCAAGTTCAAGAGGGTAGACCCTTTGTCTGCTTTTGGCTACTGTTTATTCTTAGCATCTAGCATAGTGACTGCCTCTTGGCAAATATCCATTAATATTTGTCAAGTGAAGTGATGCATGCATTATCTTAGTTTGTAGAGTTTATTAACATTTCTTACGACCATATATACCATGTGTCAAAGAGAACCAAAGCCAGGTACCAGTTAAAGTGGTAAAAATGTATTTTAATCCCAAAACTATTGCAACAGGGGAAAAGAGACTTCAGCAGAAAACTGAGCTCAATTCAGAATATAATAAGGACAAGTGGGAATTCATAGCCAAAGAGCAGGACAAGGGGGTCAGTGGATGGAGAATTCCTAAGAGAAGATGTCAAGGGTAGGGAATCCTTGCTCTTGGCAGGCCAAGGTGATCAGATATTAAAGATGGGGGGATTCTTCCTAGAACTGAACTAGGCAGGCTGAAGACAGGGCCCCAAGGATGAGGCCTAGATGAAAAGATGACTCAGAGAAGCCTTTCTAAAGTTTGGTCAAGGAGAGAGTTTTTGTCAATCCCTCCTCTTATTCAAGGAAAGAAGAAACATTCTGTTTCTTTGAACAATATAAGGCCATTTATCGTTCAGTCACCTTTTGTTCATCAAGGACCAGCTGAGCCATCTGTTGAGACTTGGCGAAGGTTGCCAATTGCTGAACTGTGTCACCCAGAGACATTTAGTGAGAGGGATACTGCTAGGAGGATAAGCAGAAAGGCAGAGATTATAGACTGAATCAGTCTATATGCCCAACTTCATAGACCTTCAGGGATCCGCCAGAAGAAGTCCCAGAACCTGTCATCTTTCCTGCAAGGAATTTCTTCCTTTGCCTCTTGAACCTTCCTGGTTATCGCAAAGATATCAGTGAGATTACAGAGGTGTAGCAGTCACTTCCCTCCATATCCAGGGTGATGCAATTCTAGAGGACAGTGTACTGGATTCTTGTAATTGCAAGTCACAGATTCAAGGCCAGTGGTACTGTTGCCCACAGACAATGTGAATTGCCTCAGCAGTGAATAGATGAGTCTGTAGCTGAGTCAGACTTCTTCAGCCAGGCAATAGATTCTTTAAGGTGGTATCCAAAAGGTGGCAAACCTTTCCTAAAATGTAATGAGGTCTTGTATAGAACTTAGGCCCAATTCTGTAGCTGTTTTTTTTTTCCTAAATCTCCTCCCAGGAACTGAGATCACCTACAAGAGGATCTGTGATGTCTCTGACACCTCTTTGGTTTCTACAGTGAGAGGATGGGAGTCGGGGGGTGATTGTTCTGGAGATAGTTTAAGAAAGGAAGAAAACTGTGGAGGATTGAGTATGATGAAGGGATTGGTAAGATTGGCAAATTAGCAAGATTCGGTCCAGTTGGCTGGTAACAGCCAAATAGGCTTGGGTTCCACAGACAAAGTAAGAATTACCAGGAGGTAGCAGGGGTCAGAGAAATAATCGTCTGATGGCTGAGGCTGACAAAAGGTAGTCCACGTGTGGTTGGGTTGAGTCTGAGGAACTAGGCCGGGGGGGACATTAATGGGGACATTTCCATTCATTTGAAGGATGTCTAGGGGACCCATAGTAGCTGCGGAGTTTTATGTTGAATTTAGTGATGGCTAGGTAAATGTAATGGCAAATGCTCATTTCAAGAAACAGGCTGGGGGTAAAATTATGATGGAACCAGGCATGACGCTTTCAAGGACAGACTGGAATCTGTTTGGGGTTTGACTTATGGTGGGTTGTCTAGTTTAGAATGGTGGAGGAAAAGAGAGGAAGGAATATAGCAAAATAAGTATTATGATTGATCAAAGGAATCTGGGAACTGTCAGACGTACCCTCGGGAAAGGGAGCAGAGTACCAACAATCTGTGTGGTAGGGGCCGAAGGGAGACGGTGTGACTGTGTCTGTCAGACAGAGTACATTATTTAAGGGTCAGTGATGATCATGATTTTAAATAAAAGTTGTTAAATGTAAAGGCAAGGTTTCTTTTGGAGCAGATTTTGATTTTCTGTTTAAGTGCGGCTTAATGCTAAAGCCATTAAGTATTCACTGTGCTACTGGTAAATACTAAAATTTTAACATTTCTGTAGAAGGTAGAAGTGAAATGGAACATGGATGTGTTCAGTCATGTGTTCTGAATTTTTTCAGGTAGCATCTGCATTCTGTATGCCATAGGACTTTTGTCAGGGTAAGGCGCTGTCGCCTGGTGAAAAGAACACTGGCTCTAGAATCAAACAGACGTTAAGTTTTAATCCTGCCGCTGACAAGTTACCTCATGCATCCCTCTCCATTTACTCATCTGTAGAGAGGATTGAAATAACTTCTATCTTACAATGCTGTGGGACAGGAGGCAGTGTTCAGAAAGATGCTCACACGGTTCCTGAGACCTCGTAGGAACTCTGTGAACAAAAACGATCATTTATTATGACTGATATTGATGCTTATACACTCATACCACCGAATCTTCTGCACATGGATGAATAACTATGTAACTATTTGGAAAGAAAAGAAAAGTTGTATTTCTCCCTCTGTAGTGGCTTACACTAAATGATGATTAGTCATGGTCATAGGGGTTGTGTTATTTTGTCTGCTGAATTTAACAACCATTTTTGGTAAGAAGCATCAAACACTTGCTAATTTATTCAGCGCTTACTTCATATTTGCCCTTTTGGTGCAAGTCGAAAATCATTCAAGTAATTTATGATTGAAAATTCAAAAATCCAACTTGGAGAATTTATATAGACTCTCTTCTTGTCTTGTTTGGTATGTTTTCTAATCACCTGAATTCCACCTTTCATCTGACTCACATACGAGTTACTTGACATTTGTTTTAGTTCCAAGTGGAAGTATAGTTGTTTTATTGAGGATCTTCTGGTCATTATTATACTATTATACTAAACGGATATTAAAAGAATATCTTTTTCTGAGCATAACAAAAAAGGGACGATGAAAATAATGATATTAGTGAAACCGACTGTCTTTTAAAAGCAGAGGGAAAGAGTAAAGGACTGAATCAGGAAGCCAGAGACCTAGTGCCAGTTCTAACAACAATTTCTTCCTGTAATTCATGAGAAGATTATTCTAGATGATCTCAAAGCTCTTTGCAGTTTTGATTGTATAAATGTGTTTCTTACTGAAAGTTCATATTACCTGACTTCAAAATGAATACCTTGATTAGATACTTCATGAACCTTATCAGGGTTTCCTCCTGCCACCCTTTAAAAACACGTCCGTGTCAAAGTAACTGATAACCCCAATTTTTGTTTTTGTGTGAGTTCACTTCCCCCCATATGATGGTTTCCTGAACATTTCAGAACCACTGGTTCTGAAATAAAACATTTCTGTGAGTTCTTCAATAACTATTATAGAATGACCTCTGTCATTAACAACATAACCTTTATTGTTATAGCTGGAGCTTCCCCTCCCCCTTCCCCACACTTGTGTTTCTTTTTTCTGTAAAATACAGAAGGGCAGTTTTCCCAAAACATTTTTTCTTTAAGTATAAATGAATGCTCTTTTCAGTCTTCGAGTATAACTAAGAAGTGAATTCACTGCTTTTTATTTTGAATAATTTTATTGTGACTATAGAGAAAAAAAAACATGGTGAAAGGGGATGAATTTGTGAATTTTAAGTAAAATAGTCTGATATATCACTGTGACATAAGAATAAATATATTTTGGTCCCTGCCCCAGGTTCCTAAAACCCTTATAACTTCCTGAGTGATGGGGGAGAGAGAAGCATCTTACACAGCACGCCTAATTCCCTTGGAATTTTCTGGGTGATAGGAACATCCTTTGTTCTAATGAGGCGACTCTTGGTGGGTTCCTGGACAGCTTCAGGATGTGAGCTGCTGGTCACCAGAAAGACCACGCCGTGATTAGAAGACTGGAACTTTCAGCCTATCCCTCGTCCTCAAGGGAGGGGAGAGGGGCCAGAGACTGAGTTAATAATCTATCACGTCTATGTGATGACGCCTCCATAAAAATTCCTCAACTACAGAGTTGGGAGAGCATCTAGATTAGTGAACACATCCACATGCCGGGAGGGCAGTGCACCCCAACTCCACGGGGAAAGAAGCCCGTGTGCTCAGGATCCTTTCAGACCTTGCCATATTTAGTGCTTCATCTGTATCCCTTAGAATATCCATTATGACAAAGTACTAAATATACGTAAATGTTTCCCTGAGTTTTGTGAGTCATTCCAGCAAATTATTGAACCTGCGCAGGGGGGCTCCCGGGAGTTGTGAGAACCCCTGACTTTGTAACCAAGTCTGACACAAATGTTGGTACCCAGGGGACCCATCATTTGCAACTGGCACCTGAAGGGCTCTACTAACTCTGCGTAGTTACTATCAGAATTGAATTGAATTAGAGGACTTTCAGTTGATGTCTGGAGACTTGGAACATCGGTTGGTACGAGGGAAGAAGACCCAGACATGTGGTATCAGAAGTGTTTTCCTTTTATAAAAGGCAGTTTTCCTTTTATCACACAGCTGCTAATGTTCTTCAATCTTTGCCTCTCTCACTGTGGGTTTTGGGTTTTTTTTTTTTTTTTTTTTTTTTTTGGCGGGACGGGCGGGGGGAGATTTTGATAATGGTCGTAAGTAATAGTAGTAATTTAATGAACACTTTCATTATTCCTGTAAGGGTTAATGATTTGCTCATATAGCTGGTAACTGGTCATATCAATCCCTATTATTAAATTCTTCACTTTTAAAAAATATTTGAATTTTTTTCCTGTAATTATTTTCTTGCTGTAATAGTCACCTAATTTTATTGCTGAAAGAGACTTAGAGACCCCCTGCAGCTACCAGCCTCACAGATGACGACACTCACCTGCAGCAGGGTTTGGGCATGACCCGGTCTGGCAGCTGGTTCGTGCTGAGTCAGGCCCAGAACTCTGGCCTCCTCCACCATGGCCCACTGCCCTTCTTTGTTCTGGCGTCTATTTTCTTCTGAACAACAATGGGGAACACTGATGATTTCACTTCTGCAGCATGTCAGTGTTACTTTCACAATTTAATTTCTGTTGCCTTTCTTGGAATTTAATGTATATTTATGTACATTTAGTGCATTATTACAACCGTTATTCCTCAGCAAGAGATTTGAGTTTTTCTACTCTTACCTAGCCTGTAGATCGCATGTGAACTCACTTTTCCCCATTAACCTTTAAGTAGAGTAAGCCCTCAATGTCCTTCTCATTTTGTCCTTGATCCAGAGCTTTCTTCTGCTTCTTACATCATATTTAGCAGCAGGGCAGAGGTAAAGACCTGCAGGGCGTGATGTTTGTCCATTCCATGACTATCCCTATTTAACTGCTGGGAAAGTTTCCCTCATCTTCCACCATAATTACCTTTAAATGTCTTTAGACTTGAGAAAGTAGGGTTTTATGGAGACCACATCATTCTAATGGGAGTCTACCACAGATCTCCATTTTCTATTTCCTGTGGAAAATGGAATAAAATAGAATATTTTGAGTTTCTCCAATTTACCCCTCTGGGTGGTAGAATCAACCTTATTCATTGTATTTGTGCCTAAAGAGCAAACAACATTCTGTTCCACTCCTTGCTGAGGTTTCTTCCTGGCCATCAAATTTCTCCATCTGAAAATAGAAGGTGTTTCATACACCAAAGACCATAACTTCCAAATTTCTTCATTCTCATCTAGCATTGAGAGCAGATCCAGGTATACTCATCTTTTCATATCGTATTCAGCTGTGGAATTAAAAAAAAATCGATGTGTATATATCATAATTTTAACTCCCTTTGGTCTCCTGGGATCCTTCTTCTTTAGCAAACACTCAAATGGAACCATAAAAAACGTACTACATCTGGAAGAAATATTAAAGAGGAAAACAACTCAAGTAGTATAGTGAAAGGAATGGGCGACTTGTCACTAATCAGCTAGAATAAGGTCAGAACAAGTCACTTCAACTCCCTAGGCCTCAGTTTTCTCATTGATAAAGTGAGCCAGACAGCACGGTACAAGAATTACCCACTCGTCACTTTTCTTTGGTTTCATTCACTTAGCTCTGGTGCTTACTGTTTCCCAGGAATCTGCCACAACGCCTCTCCTAAGTCCCAGTATAACCTATGACCTTGAAAGCTCCCTCTCATTTCTCAGAAGTAAGACTTTGTTCTTCTATTAGCCCCTGCTGATTTCTACAGCTTCAAAAACAAGGATAGTGTCATTCTAGCTCCTCCTTCTACAATTCTTTATTTCCTTGCTTTTAGCGTTTTCGTATTTGCTTCCAAGAGATTTCCCCATCTCCTTTTCTTCCATCATTGTAGATTTCCTAGATCTTTTTCATGTCTCCCAATATTTTTCAGGACTTTAAATCTTACCCTGATCCTCTGGCTCTCCCTTCCACCCCCGTTTCACAAAGCACACCCCTTCCCAGCGACGGGGGTGTGCCTAATTCCAGTCCCAGCTCTGTCACCTCCCAGCTCTGTGACTGTTCAAGTTACTTACACTCTCTGGGCTCAGTGTCTATCTCACAGAATTGTTGTGGGCATTAAGTGAATTAGTATCCGTAAGCTCTTAAAGCAGTGTCTGGCACGTGGTACCTGGTACGTGATTGCTGGCTATTGTAGTGTTACTGCCGGCATCCTTCCCCTGCCCCACCTCACTATTCTTCTTGGCCAGCTGAGGGTCTCATCTTCCTCTGACTTAGGCTGCATATACTTTTATGTTACTTTGGATCAGGAAGTACACATAAACAGGCGCCTACTGACTACCCTTAAATACTTCAAATCGTGCATAATCTCATATTTAGGGCTGAGCACATACACTTTATATTCCTCTAATCCTAAAAATCATTCTCACAATACTTAGGGCTTTCCCATGTTGTTGGGAAGACATGTCGTACTTTAAGAAAATGGTTTAGAAAAGATTTAAACCAGACTACAAGAATACATACATACGAAGGATTTATTAAGTTCCCTTTTAAGAAAATAAAACACACCCAAAGACTTTACCGTTTGGTGATTTGTTCTCCAACCCGTTAATTTTGTGATATCTTAATGGAAAATGTTAATCCGCCAAGGAGTTTGGTTGTTTTGCTTCCTTGAAAAGAAATCTTTTGGGTTCATGTTTTAAAAGAGCTAATGTTAAATAAGTAATACTGAAGGAGCCAATCTTACTGATAAAAACATAAGTATTTAATAGAGCCGTAGAATATCAAAAGAGTTTAAAAACCTAGAGCTCATTGAATTCAGTGATTTCCAAACTATTTGTTGACAACACAAGTCTTCTAATGAAATGTTATGCAAAACTTCATTGTTACGCCTAATTCGAAACATAGAACAGAGGCCCTGGTTAACAGAAAGATGATGCCTTCCTTCCCTGTGACCAGTGACTGTACAGATCCAGAGTGGAAAATACCCAGTTAAATTTCCCCTTCCACCCTTGAAGAGACTGAGACTCAACAGAGGTTAGTTTCATTACAAGGATATTCAGCTATTTAATGGCTGAACTGGGAGAAGAAATCAGCTGCATCTAACTCCTCTATGAGTGTGATTTCCACAGACCATTCCACTTTTGTCCCAGGAAATTATTGCCATGGTTATCTATAATTATTTGGAAAATCGTATGTTTACCAGCTGGGATTATGTGGTTAGACTGATCTAGATTTGAGTTCTGGATCTGCCTGTTTTGTTACTTAAACAACTTAATGGCTCTTCTTATCTTACAGATAAGATTTTTTTCTGTGAAGTAGGAATGATACTAATAGTGGCTTATACCTCAGTGGGTTTTGTAACGCTATTACGTCAGTAAATGTTATCTATTATTAGCGCTGATATGGTCATTGTTAATATTATTATATTCAGTTAGCTAATTATTAAATCAGGAATTATTATGATTGAAAAATTAAAATTAAGCTTAATTAAATTAAATTGGATGAAAAACCTCTTTGCCAAACGGTTATTTAAAACTTAGGCTCACAGAGGATTATCATCGTGTATCTATATCTGTATCTGTATCTGTATCTCTGTCTATATAAATCCTGACATCACTGCCTTTCCTGGTGCATAAGAATAAGTGTGTGGTTTAAATATAAGAACGCTATTTTTTCGCTATTAATAAAAATGCGGATTGCTAAAGCTGGATGTGACTGTAGAAATCACCTAGTGTTTTATTGTACTGTTGCAAAAAATAGGCCCACTAAAGTTTGGATTTTTTTTTTCCCTCAGCATACCAGGTTTGCAAAATCTTGTAGTACATCCAAGCACTGCCTTGTGCCTCTTACCCTGCCCACCACATATCGAGACATTACTACTTATAGCAATGTAGCTGGGCTTACAGGACATTGTCACCTACTCCCTAACAATGCCCCGCCCCCGCAAAAAAAGCCACCCCATCCCCCAAAAAAAACCCAACCAGCCAAACAAAAGCCTTGTTCTATTAATTTCCAAAAGCCATCGTCAGTGCCCAGAACCCGTCTTCAACCTCTTAGCCATGTAGCTGCCCCGGTCCAGTTGCTCAGCTCCTATGCTGAGGCAAGGATGGCGGCCGAGAGGAGCCTGAGGACGGAAGTAGGCGGATGGAGCTCAGTGTGTATATTGGTCATCACGCATCTGGGGATGCTGAACTTAAATGTCCAGGTAACTGCCTCAGTGCAAGGAACTCTCACGTGTAGCTATGTAGTGACTTGGTTTTATTAGTCTGAATGGTGACGATAAAGCAGTGCTGCAGTTCTGTAAACTTTTTTTATAGGATCATTATTAAATGTATTAAAGTGATGCCATGGTTTTTAGAAAGAAGGAAAATTTAGAGACTTACGTTTAATATGTCTTACGGGAATGAGCAAGCTAATGCACTGCTGGTGTAAGTTAGAGCCTGCCCTGATTTAAAGATTAAATCTGCCCCCCTTTGCATTAGTGAACTAGGTGATTTCATGAAAATACATAGGTCTACACCTCCTAAGACTCACCGTAGAAGGGGCCACATGGCTCAGAGGAATCTGAAATGGGGAAGGGAGACAGAGAGTCCCTTTCAAGATTTTAAAGGGAAGGGGAAGTGGGAATAACATTTTAGGGACATTTAGTCATAAGGGAAGAGTAAGTAACAGTGTGTCTCAGTCACAATGCTAGGTGCTTGTATACATGTTTTCACATTTAAGGCCTTTGTCAGCACTGTGGTTCCATAATAAATTTAGTGCCAACTTTATGCCAGGCAGTATTCTAAGTGCTTGGGATATATCCGTGAATAAAAAGCAGGATCAGTATATATACCTCTCTTTATAGATGAGGTGGCTGAAGGTCAAACATACTGAGCAGCTTGCTTAAAGCCCAAGACAGAAGTGTCCGAAAAGGATTTGACAACGGGTCTCTGACTCCACAGCCCAGGTTTTGGGACAATAGCATGAATTGCTAGGCATACTCATGTTGAGTTACCTACAGAATACGGTTGATAATACCTCTGCTGCCTATCTCACAGGCTTCTTGAGAGAATCAAGTGATATTTTGGATTTGATAAGTTTTAGTGTCTTTCTTCCTGTCTCCCAGCAATCGCTTTTCACACTTTGATGGCGCATTAACACTGTGGTTAAGTCTGTTCTGCAGTCTACAGACTTGTCATGCGCTCATTCAATCAGTCATTTGGTCAACAAATATTTATTGAATGCTGCCCTGCATTAGACGCTGCGCTAAATATGTGGGTGCCAGAGTAAACTAGAGACATGTTTATTTTCATATGATCCTTACCTCCTAGCAGAGATGGGTATTAAACAAATTACACAATTGTTTATTTTTATGATAAATATTACAGAGGATAAATAGGGATGTGTCTGTCTTTCTTAAATCTGCACCTGTTGACCAAATACATTAGAAAATTAATGAATGATTAGGATAAATTCTTCTACAAAGTGGCAGCAGAGCACAGGGACTTAGCAGCATCATGGCAGGTTTTGGAACCCAGCCCTGCTGCTTACTGAGCTTTGGGACTTGATGCAAGTTTCTCAGCCTCCCTTGTTCGAGTTTCTCGCAGAACAGGAATAATAATAGTTGTTGTGAGGGTGGAATGAAGGACTATTCGGAAACAGTTTACAACAGAGATACCATAAGTGCAGGAGAAGGTTTAGTTTCTATTACTATTATCATGTAGTAGAACTTTTTAGGAAATTCTCTTTTACCCATAGCCTTCACCTATGCTGTTAACCTTCTTCTAAGGGTTTGTTGAAAGAATGTTCTTAAACTGGAGTGTGCCTGAGAGTCAATTATAAGGCTGTAAAAAATACATGTTTCCAGGCCCCCTTGTAGAAGATTCTTATGCAATAGGTCTGGGTTGAGCTCTGCATTTCAAAAGCTTCATAGACGACCCTGATTCATACCTCAAGGTAAAAAGTGATGGCTTTAAAATGACACAGAGAGGAGGTTACACACATGGCAGAGCAGGAATGTCAACCACTGACAACCATCCCAGGACTTTGCTCTGTGTACCTGCCCTTGAGCGAGTATTAATAGGTACTTGGAAAAATGTGATCAGTAAGCAAACAAATACATAGCTAAGAATTTCTGTAGAGTCTAGATACTTCTTTGGGGATTTAATGTTTTAAAAAATGATTTATTAATTGGCCAAACGAGTTTGACTAGCCTAGAACATGAGCTCTTGGAGGACAGGGATCCTTTGTCAGTGTCACTGGTATATTGGTATATAGTAGGTGCTCAATAAATATGAGTTGAAGTGAATTTGAGTGAATTTTGTTTTGTTTTGTTTTTAACATCTTTATTGGAGTATAATTGCTTTACAATGGTATGTTAGTTTCTGCTTTATAACAAAGTGAATCAGTTATACATATACATATGTTCCCATATCTCTTCCCTCTTGCGTCTCCCTCCCTCCCATGAGTGAATTTTGAAAGCCTTCAGATCTTTTGGAAGGGATAAGAAGGATGAGTTATAGCCTGTGCAGGAATTTTCCAGTGAGGGTAGATGAAACATAGATTGGTTATTCTATTAATTCTCTGAGTAAAATCCTGGTATAGGTGTATCTAAGAAAGGTATGAGATGTAGGGTATAGGTATTAGGTGTGAACATGGTGGACAATACAAATAGCAAAGTCTCATCTTTTTACCACCTCTCCCCTCACTCCCTTGGTCCTTTTTCCCAACTCTTAGCTCCTTTTCAATTAGTTAAGTTATATTTAATTACTTGAACTAACATATAAAATGTTTATTGCTTTTGTATTTCAGTTCTAACTGATGTTCATGTTTGTTATGTGGTTTACTGTGGCTTGAGAACTGTTATGAAGAATTACGTTCTTGAGAGTCAGAGAGATTAAAGCCAAACGGCCCAGGTGCTTTGCAGTGTGTTTTGGCATTTGATCCCTATAGGTGGTTTTCAATAAGAAGCAGAAGGTTGTATTTCAGTTTTCTATGTAGCTTTGTATAATTATGGGAAAAATAATGTCTTGAGGATTTAAATAACTGAGATTTTGAGTGCTATTTCTTTTTTAAAAAAAAAATAATGTATTTTTGGCTGCGTTGGGTCTTCGTTGCTGCGTGCGGGCTTTCTCTAGTTGCGGCGAGCAGGGGCTACTCTTTGTTGCGGTGCAACGGGCTTCCCATTGTGGTGGCTTCTCTTGTTGCGGAGCACGGGCTCTAGGCGCGCGGGCTTCAGTAGTTGTGGCTCGAGGGCTCTAGAGTGCAGGCTCAGTAGTTGTGGAGCACGGGCTTAGTTGCTCCGTGGCATGTGGGATCTTTCCGGACCAGGGCTCGAACCCATGTCCCCTGAATTGGCAAGCGGATTCTTAACCACTGCGCCACCAGGGAAGTCCCGAGTGATATTTCCTTAAAGCCACTCTTCTTTTGTGATTTCAATGGGTATTCCAGAAATTTTGAATTATTGTCTGTGGGTCCTTTAAAGTCACTGTTGTATCATGTGTTATGGTTGTTAATTGTGGTGAGGATGAAGCAAAGCAGAAACTGCTAGAAAATAAATACGGGGTTTTCCTTGGAAAATTATGGAAACAGGGGCAGTGATCCAAACAAGTTGGGCCAGCCTGATAATTCACTGCCTCTATTCAAAATACACTGCTGCGTGGCACTCATTGTAAAATGAACAGTCTTTCCAGAATCAGCACTGACTCCCCAGATTTAAGAGGATGAAAAATCACCGGCATATCTTGAAAACATGGCTTTTAAGCGATTTCTGAATCAGCATTTCTTCAAGGTGCTTGCCATGGGTCGCTTTAATGTTGCAGAGTCATTACATACTAGAGTCAGCATTAAAAAGGTGTTTACTGCTTCTGGTCGTTAACACTTGCCTGAGCAATCGCTGCCTTCTAGCACTTTATCATCAAATGCTGCAAGCATATTATGTTCACGTAGAGCAAGGTAAAAAGCATCAAACCCATCCATAGGCATTTAGTAACTGTCTCTTCCTGCCTGGCACATCTTTGTAGGCCTGTTTTCAGTTTATATCCATCTGCAAGGATATTTAGCACATAGGTGCCATTTGATTGCTTTTCAATTTTAGGATAAAAGTCAGAGGCTGGTAGATGCTCCCCAGGGCACCTGCCGCCTGTGGCTTGGCAGGTATGCACTACACATGTCATGACATGGCAGTCTAGGTGACCAGTGCCCTCTGCACTGGTAGAGGGCCCAACCTTCATGGTCCTTTGCAGCAGCTCTGGGTGTGCGCGCACCATTTATTGTTGTCTCCACTGCTTACTAAGCACCTTTTCTGCGCATTGTGCTAAATCCATGTAGATAGTACAAGTGATGAATTGCACCCAGCAGCTTTATTAGGATTTAGGTCAAATATTCAGTTTCCTAAATTGCCTGCACACCATGATCACACTAGACAGTCAGTTTGATCTTCAGTGAACAGGCAGGCCTGCTTGTTGACTCTTGTCTCTAGATGTAATTGCTTAGCTGCTTATCTGTAGTTCCTTATTGTAATTAATTGCCCTTGTGGGAAAGTGAGTATCTCAATTTCCTGTTTGCAGTTGTTATTAAAGTCTACGAGATAGCTTTATCATTGTTTCATTTAATGCATAATATTGATCGCCCAGCAAGTAAGTATAAAGGAGAAGATAGAATTATCAAGAATTAGCTCCTAGGGTTGACCATTGCTTTATCAGACTAAGATAGTAGATTTGGCAGATGTGTCATTGTATCTATAATATATAAGCAGATGTAGCAAATACAAAAGACTTGGTGTAAATATCTAATAGAATATTTTGAGATTTTACTTTGTCTGGATAAGATGGCATAGCTCCTAAAAAACAATTTCCAAAGAATGGTGTCTGTGTTTTTAATAGATAAGATTCAGTTTCATAGTATCTGAACATTTTTTTTAAATTTCTTTATTTTTTACCATGAGCCAATTTTTAGTCCTTCCCTTATTGGACTGCTTGGCAAGTTGACACTCCCTCTTCCTTCCAATACGTTCTTCACTTGGTTTTCAGGATACTGTACTCTCCTGTTTTTCCCTTAATTTGCAGCCATTTTTTCTCAGTCTCCTTGGTGGCTCTTTCTCCTCTTAGAGTATCCCAAGGTTTAGCCCTTAGCCTGCTTCTCCCCTCTACATGTACTCCCTTTGGACATCTTGTCTGTTCTCTTGCTTTCAAAACCATCCTCAGTCTGATTCTTCCTAAATAACTACGTCTCCAGCCCAGCCTTTTCCTCTAAGTCCAGTCTCATGTTTCTAACTGCTTGCTCTCTCCATTTGTCTGTGTAAGAGACATCTCAAATGTCCAAAACCACACTCCTGACCTTCCTTCATAAACCTGCTCTTCCTACTGTCCTTTCTCTTGGTACACAACAACTATATTCTTGATATTTCTCTTTCACATCCTGTATAGAATCTGTCTGAAGATTCTCATGGCTCTGTCTTTAAAACATGCCCAGAATTTGGTCATGACCTCTCCCCTCCTCCTCTGCCCTGGCCTTGGCTGACCTGCCTGGATTGTTGCAATGGCCTGTGTCTAAGGGTCTCCCAGTTCCCCTCTTGCTTCACATTCTCAACCCAGCAGCCAGTGTTTTCCTGGTAAAACATAAGTGGGATTCTACTATTCTGCTCAACCCCTCCCCACTGCAGAAGTCAAGAGAACAAGTGCTTACTTTCATCTTTAAGGTTTTGTAGGTTCTGACCCATTTCCCCTTCTGCCCACTTTTCTCTTTAATTATATCTCCAACTCCACTCACCTCATTCATTCACCTCAGCCACGCTAGCTTCCTTTCTGTTCCTCACACATACTCTGTCCTTGCTGGAGCGCTCTTAATATATATCCACACATCCTCACCTTCTTTATGTCTCTGCTCAAGAGTCACCTCCTCAGCAAGGCCCTCCCTGACCACTCTGTGGAAGGTGGTGCCTCTCTTCTCCCCAGCCCCACTCACTGCCTCTCAGGTGCTTGCTCTCATCATGTACCCTGGTCTTACCTTCCTCCATGGTGCTTATCATCCAATGATGCACTCTGTAACTCAGTTTTTATTTTGTTTATTATCTTTCTTTCTCCCTAGAGCATACACTCAAGGAAAGCAGGAATGCTTAATTAATGTTTTCCATTACTCTGTTCCCAGGGTCTAGAATAGTATATGGAATACATGTGGTACTTCGTAAATACTTACTTGTTCACTCAATTAGTAATGATTTATATATTTACTAATCCTTTTTTTTTTTTTTTTTTTATGCCTTATACTAGCTGAACAAAATTCACTGTCTGGTAACCATGTGGCTGGGATTTACCCCAAAACACATGCTTCTCTCTGTGCGTCCAGAAGCAGTTTGCTCTTAAGTTACCTTAACCAAGAGCCCCTGTAGTGATGGCAGGAATCATCGTCTCTGTTGCCCAGTAAAGACTGTGGCTCTTCAAGCTATTAAAATAACGGCCATCCACAGAGCCTAACAAATTATTTCTCCTACATAAATGTGCTTTAGTGTTTGTCTCACTTCCTTCAGTTAATGATACTCTAACATAGTCAGTCGAGAGCATGGAAGTTTAGAGTTTGACTTAAGGCAAGTCATTTTTCACTTAATTTTCTCTTGAATTCAGGTTAAAATGTTCAGTTGCAGGTATAATTAACAAGGAGAGGCAAGAAAGAGTGAGACTGGCCCTGGGCTGTTACTTCAGTTTTTAAAGTTGTCTTATTGTTCTCTAATAATCCAGCTCTTATTAACATCAACAGTACAAGGTAAATAAATCAAGTAAGTGATTTGGCTTAGAGACAGTGTAGTAGGCACTCAAATGTATCAATGTACCCTATGGAAATGTAAAAGGTAGCGGCAGTCAGTAAAGGTGCTTGTGTTATTAAGATTGCTTCGGAATCTTAGAGGTAAGGTCTTTTTATCCATCTTTTAAATGGTAGGCTGGGTACTTTTGGATGATTGACTTAATAGAAGGGAACAACCCATATGAAAATGCAAAATAATGGAAGATCATCTCTACAGAAATGAATTGCACGAGGTGGACTTGTGGTGGCAGGTAAGACGTGACACGTGGCGTGCCATGCAGTGTGCCACTTGCAAATATGCCTTAGGCAATAAGCAGCTGAATTCAGGAAATTTTTTTTCTTTTCTTCTTCTTCTTTTTTTTTTTTTTTTTTTAATTTTTTTAGCTCTTCTCCGAAGGAGAGAGAATGGTCGGGAAAAAAATATCCGTAAGAAGCAAAAGGAATTGGCTGAAAGTAAATAAACGTGGAATGTCAGTATTGAGACTGAATTTCACACGATGAAAATGTGCTGGGTCAGGTTCGGAAATCGGTGCACCGTACTGCTCTAGCAGCACCGTTGTGTGTCACTTGAGCACAAAAATGCGTTGTGAGACACCATTGGATTGTGTACTTCAAAAAAAGTTAAGGTGATGCTTGGTTGAGGTGAAAGGAAAACTCAGCTGAGTCTGGAAGAGAATCTGCTAGCATTTGATTGACTGTCACGAGAGGACTTTCTTTGCCTAGGACTGCTGCTTCCTTAAGTTGTCTAAATGGTTGTTGTACATGTCGTATCCTAAAATACTAAAGTCAGGTTATGTATGCAAATTCAGGGTCATCTTTTTGAAATCTGCTAAGTAAATATGTGTTCCAGCTTCTACCCAGTTGTAGTCTTAGCTCCCCCCTCTTCTGTTTTGAAATTTTATTTGACTAATTTAGCAACTCTGAAGTCTTCTATCTTTGTTCATCCCTTCATCGTATCATCCATCTACTTTTCTCTTAATTAACCGGGTGAGATGAGTCTTATTTAACATAGAAATCGTTTTTTGTGTTGTTGTTATTTAGGAGAGTGTATAGATAGATGTAGATATCCTGGTTGTCTATACCCAAAACTCTAATGTCAGCTTGAGTATATCTCAGTAATATTACTTGATAAAGTCCTTTTAATTGAAAAATGCCCACTGTCTCATAAACAACTGCTCCGTGCTTGTGTATGGCCAGTCATCTTGAGAGCAAGTAAAGTTTTGTTGATGTATGCATATACATTTTGTAATATTTAGACCACTTAGACAGTATGGATATCAAAGAAGAAAGCAGTTTCAGATGTTTAAGGATTTCTCTTATTTTGGGATAAAGCAATAGGAGAAAAGGGTTTAATATCAAATTTTATAAAGTTAAGAATTAAATCTGAATGGATAAAAGGATAAGGCACTGCATGGACACATTAAAGGGTTGGTACTGGGTTCATGTTTCTGCTGCCGTCTGAAAGATTGTATGGATAACAAATTGACATAGCAGATATTCTACTGTTTGTGTAGGGGATGATTATTTATTATGTATTAACAAATAGCATTATTTCATGTTGTTGAATCTAAAACCTGAAATGTTTGGGAGAAAGGTTTTGCCCTTATGCAGAGAGAAATGTGGAATAAGGAAAGGGACTGACAGTAAACCACACAAAGTTCCTTAACTATCTTCTTAGTGGGAGGCAAAACGTAAACAATAAATACAATAAAGTATAAATAAGCAAGTTATAAAGGAAGTTAGAAGGTGATAAGCACCACAGAAATAGAAAAAGTAGAGTGGGATAAACGAGTGTCAGGGTGAGGGCAGAAGGCATTGTTAAGAAAGGTGGTCAGAGGACGCCTCGTGGAGAAGTTGGGATTTGAGCAGATTTGAAATAGGTGAGGAGGTAGCCCAGGAGATCGTCACGAAAGGGCTCTTTCTAGAGTGAACAGCTGGAGCATGGCTGTAAGGCAGAACTATGCCTGAGTGTCCAAGGAGCAGCAAGGAGGCAAGTGTGACCTCTACAGAGTGAGCAAACTGGAGAATAGTACACCTGGGCAACGATTCTCCTAGTGCTGTCCTTAGGAATTTGCCACCCTAAAAAAATCCCGAGTTACTTTGCTTTTATTTAATTAGTTTGTTTTGGTAAAATGGAAATTTGAATACGCATTAACCCTGAATTTAGATTAAATTAATTAATATGCTACATATTTTTTAAAAAACAGCATTTTTATCAATATTATCCTCCTATTGTGTCAAAACAAGCTTCAGTGGACATTTATTGGTGGAATGATGGCCCAGATGTGGAATTACAAATATCCATCTTCTGTCATCTACCAGCTTTCTCCTGAGATCACGAGAGAAATCTGTCCATTTCTGATAAATAGCTGCTAGCTGAGCCTTAAGCCCTAAACCTCAGGGTAGTGCCTGAAGAGCTAGGCTGAGCCAAATGGAAAACTCTCTTCTGGTCCATAGAAGTGGACTTAAAACAATGTGAGATCTGCTTTACCTATTTCCACCCCTAAATTCAACCAGAATCTTTAAGCTGTGGAAAACCCATCCAGAGACAAACTGGGAAAAGGAAGAGAATGAGGAACAAAATGTGTATTCCAACACCTAGAGCTGTACTTCTGTAACTCAGCTCAGGCCTTTCACAAGTACAAAGGAGTAGCAAGAGAGACGGAGAATAAGAATGAGAGTGAACATGCCCCATCCACAAAGTCATGTGAGCCTTGGAGAAAGGGTGGGAATAAGAAGGGACCAGAGAATAATGACCTGCCCTCTGTAAAGCCTCCACCAGACAGTTTTGAGACCACACAAGTTTATGCTACATGCTTTTCTGGGCTCTCTGAAAACCCCACAACCTTGACTTGTGGACTAATAAACATCCTGAAATTTGATAGATCTAAATCACTAGTTTTTCTTGGAAGAAAGGGTTCAAGGTGGGAAATGGAAATACTAGATATTTCAAACTGAAATGGAATTTAAAACAGTGAATTAAGTACCTACAAAAATGGTTGGGAACAGCAGAATATCAGTCAGAGGTTTTTTTTGGTGTTGTCATTGTTCACCGCACTGCAAACTATGAATAAGTGTTCAGGAAACTACTGCTGCCATCCACAAATGAAGGAAAACCCTGACAAAGCTATAACTGCTTCACAGCCTCTAAACTGGTGAATGTGGAATTGCCAGTCACTAAAAACCCTGTTTACCAAAACCCACAGGCAGTAACCCTGTCAGGTGCTGGGGTAAGGATGACTTCTACCTTCCTTCACTTTTGAATATCACATGAGTACACCTCATTGGCAAAACCTAAGCTTACCCAGAAACCTAATGGCAAGGGAATTTAGGAAACTTAGTTCTTAGGTTTCCAGCCCTGTCATATAGGGGAGAGTACAGAAGGGACTGGTAATGAGTGCTGACAATAAAAGTTTGTCAAGGGCATGCCCATTTTAAAGGAAGAAGTGAAAGCTAAGTGGAAATTCTCAAAGGGAGGGGAGGAATCAAATTGGCTAGTGAGAAATTTTAATCCCAGGGACAAGATATTGTGAACTGTACATATAATTGTGAGTAGGCATTTGTGCCTGGGAATGCTACTCATTTGAGTGGATCAACTAAGAAATTAATTTTCAGGGGTTCGGGGGGCGTCCTATTTATTTTCTTTCTTTCTTTTTTCTTTTAAACTTAGCTTGAAGCCTCCTGTTTATCTATAAAACCATTATGTTGGGGAGCTAGATCCCTGAAACTGGATATTTCACAAAGACAAGTATCTTATTTATTTTACTCACTTGTAGCTCCAGTGTTTTCCACTATGCCTGGCCTATTTGCATTCAGATAATTTTTGTTGAATGAATAAAAGTGAGTTTCAAGGACTTCTTGCTTCGGAACTACCCAGAATCCTATAAAGTGCAGATTCCTTGGGCACCTTGTATGTGGAACTGAAATCCCTGGGGTATCAGAACCCATACAGACACACACTCAGTGCTTCTTTCACATGCTGCATACAGTCTGAGAACTACTGACATTCAGTCTCTTCACTTTGTCAGTGAGAAAATTGAGACTTAATGGTTTGCTCAAGGTCACATGGCTAATGACCGAATCAAAAGTAGGGCCCACACAGGCAGGCCCTGAGAAGTTCATTATTTTATTTACTTCCTCTAGTTTCAGTGTATAGAAAGCAGGGAAATAATCCAGCTTCCAGTTTTTTGTTTTGTGTTGTGTTTTTTACCTGATAGATGGTTGATTTGGAGTCAATTTCTCATTGTCATTTCTGTATCACTTCTTCTACCAGCATTATTTCACACTCTGCGTTTTCCTCATTGATTTTCATAGTAGCGCCTAACTGATATTTCTAATGAAAATTAATTTTTGAAATGCTTGTCAATGTCTATGGACTTCTAAGTTTTTCTTATTTCACTGGATAGAGCTGTGGGAAAGAACTTACTCTGCCTACCAGGGCCTTTTGAAACTCCTTTCATATATTTTTCTAACATGGCTTTCCCATGTCTCCTAGGGTGGCAGCCATTCTCAAATGCCATTGCTTTTGCTTTGGCAATACCAGATTCTTAGGCTTCCCGTTTATTTTTTTTCTGCAAAGTGTCCAAGGAATAGAAATTCATTGTTTATCTAACTGATGTATTTCACTTTTTTTTTTTTTAAAGAAACGTGGACTGTAAAGGTAGAATTTTCCTGCAGAATGCATGTACAGCCAAGTCGGGTACAGACTTGTGCCTGTGAGAAAGGAATCGGCTTGCCTGCTTCAAAGCAACTCCTATTATGGTGTGCTGGTGAAGACACCGGCTTCCCTGTTCTTTTGGGAGCAAATGAGCTCTCTTACATCCCGACCTCATCTGTGCCTTTTACTAGGTTCTTCAGAAATTTGCCACTGTAGTTGAAGTTGTTCAGAATCCTTTACCAAGTATTGCAGGATCTACACAGCTGTCATCTTTATGTATTAAAAGATATTTTAGAATTCTGTAACCAAATTGTCAATTGAGCATTTTTTCTTAATGTCTATATTTAAATAATTCTTGGGACTGCCAGTCTTCTAGAGCAAATGAATCCCTTCCCATTTGGCAACAGGATAGCTGACTACCAGCCCCTTTCCATCTGATAAATGTTCCCATAGCAACACTAAGGCAGTCTGTTTAGTTTCATTAACTACGAAGACTATAGCCTGAGAAAGTATATGGTGTTATACCATATCATAGCACCTAGTGAAAGGACTCGCGGGTGATTAAATTCATCATGATGGTGGTGTTGGGGCGTTTGTTCAAATAATAAAAATATTACTATTTCTTTTTGTAAGGGAGAAAAAGAAACCCTTGAAATCGGAGTCATTATTTTGAACTTGGACAAGGATTCAGATTTACTCTTGATGTTAACAGATCTAAACTTCCAGCACTCAGTTTCTCTATATTGCTAAAACCCGTCCCCGTATTATCTATTTGGAAACTTTCACTCACATACGTTCTAAAGAACACCTTCATTTCTCTTATTTAAAAGAAGATTTTAAAGAACAAATACGCTCTGGGTATTCAAAAAGCAGAAATGTCTATTGATTTATGAGAATTGGAAGTGTGCCACCATCTTTTTCTGCAGCAGAGTCATGTAAAGGCGTTTGCTGCTTGAGAGGGTTGATGTGCCTGTTTTAAGCAACCAGGTAAAGATCTGGCTTCACAGAAGCTGACAAGGGGGATCGGTAATCATCTTGCAAGATATATTTTGCTTCTCAAGAATTTACCACAGTTAACTTATAGTGAGCTTTCTTTTTGCATTTAATATGATTGGACTTCCACATACTTTATTTGTACATAAATTTGGAGATATTATATTTTGACCTGGTTAATGAATATTAAAGTTTGAAGAGAATAAAGAAATCATACTGTCCATTCCCCTGCTTCTTGAGGTGTAAAACTTGGGGTAACGTCATCTTGTACATCTTAAGCAATACAATTTTTATTTGGCAATTGTACCTCAATAAAGCTGGGGGAAAAAACTTCAAAAGACAGAAAACTTGGGGCAGAAGGACTAAGTTATTTGCCTAAAGTGAGCCAAACCTTGTTTGTAAGGATTAGAAGTATTTACTGTTAATGGTCTTTGCCAATGGGTTTTCCATGTAGAAACACTGGTACTTCAGAATTTTGTTAGCTACTTTATCGCTGTAGTTGCTATGTAAGTTTATGATTACCATACTATTAAATTACATGGCACACAGCAGTTCAGAATAGAGTGTGGAATGCAGCAGACATGCACCAATCATACTTTTCTATTCTACTTGCTATATTATGTTTTCCTTTGCTTCTTTCCAAAGGTAGCTGTCACCTTAGCCTATCTTGATTATTATAATGATGCATGCATGAACATTTTTTTCTATTAGGCTATCTTCAATAAGAACCAGACAGACTATTTTATAGACAGCTCCAATTTTTGTAACTCTAAGAAGATTACTGCCCCTAGCAGTGGCCCCATTTCTGTGTACAGATGGTTTTGATGTATATATTTCAGGTATCTGGAGCAATGCAGGAAAAGACAGTCCTGGTTGACACCTATTTTAGAATTAGTCCTACATTCAAAAATGTATATTTTTGAAAGATTTATTTCTGGAATTATGCAGTCCTGCAATAAGACTAAATTTTGTTCTGTGACTTTTAAAATAATGACAATATCACTTAGTGCAGGAATAATTTCAAGACTAGAGGCACTGTGAGGTTTTCTGAATCCGTTTTAGGTCATAAAAATACAACTGTCCATTTAGACCATTATTGACCATTAATAAACAAAGCTGTCTTTCTGTTGACTTTAGAAAGAAAGCCAGTCTTCTGCACTGAATTGAAAAAAAACTTCTGGGTAAAAACCTATCACAAGACTAAACCTGTCTGTTCGGAGTGGAAGGGTTGGATTACTATGAAATCCCTGATCTCTTCCCCTGAGATAAAGTAAATCCAGATGAAATCTGGGGCCGGCCACTGTTCTTATCCTGGAGTGGAGGGACAGATCAGTGGGCGAGTGCGGGTGAGGACCAAGAGAGGGAGGAAACCACAGAGCACCTACTTAGGTCAGCGTGGTGTCTGGGAAGAAAACTGACTGCCAAATCAGGATGTCTAGTTTCTAGTTCCAACTTTCCCCTCCTCCTGAACTCTCTGTGGGCCAGACAGCCAGGATTGGTCCACATTGGGACTGACTGTTCAGCTTGGTGGCGTTATGAATGTGGACCAGTTACCTGAAACTTTGAGCCTCAGTTTACCTGAAACTCTGAGCCTGTTTCCTCATCGGCATAATGGAGCTAATAATAGTACCTTCCTTACACAACTGTGAGGATTAAGTGAGCCATTCCCCACAGTAACTAAGCCAGGTAAGACTGTTGTGGTGTAAATTTCCTAACGATGTGTGCCGTCGTTTCCTTCATTCATAAACTGGAGTATCATAGGCAGTGTGAAGATGAAAGAAAATGGATGATATTGGTAAAAAAGTACTTAGCAAATATTACTGAGATGTGAATTAACTTTTAGCTGATTAAAAGGCTTTAACTAACCTGCATTCTCAGTTGCATCCAACATTTGAATAAACAAAGTTTTTACTGTTTTAGTAAAGTGCAGTTTATTCCTAGGACAGGCAGGTTTTGGTATTTAGTTACTGAATATGACACTTGACTGGTTCGCTTCAGCATGATTTATTGAGCACCTGCTATGGGAAATCCTAACTGCTCTCATTATTTCTCCTCAGATATCATAGTTAATGATCGTATTGTGCAGAGGCTCCAGAGCCCCAAATATTGAAACTAAGAGTAGAGCCCCCCGTAAAGCACAGTTGCTTTCGACATCCATTTTGCATCTGAACCTCCAGAAATTTTTTGAAACTGAAAAAACTCCCTGTCCTCTTAAGTAGTGCTTTGTAAAGTATTCTTGCTGTACACTGCTCCCCCTTTTCTCTTCTCACTGGGCTCCCATTTGTGATCTATCTGAAATAACTATTTCCACATAACACATTCTCTGCCCACTGCTGAACTACCCTGGAGCTGTTGCTACTTCCCGTGGGGAATACAGATGAGCCTAGTGACCCACCAGGAGCCGGCCAGGGGACAGGGAGATAATGACTCTTTGTCACAGTGAATAATTCTCTCAGTGTGAATTCTCAGTAATTACCAGGTTTTTTTTTTGTTGTTTCGTTTTTTTTTAACCTTCTTGGTTTATATCTAACTTTAATTATTTCACAGAATGTTTGTCACCCTGAAGCTTCTCCTGCAAAACAAAAACGAAAAATTAACACAGTAAAGTTATTTCACCAGTGGCCTTTCTCTCTCCATTATGACGTGTATCAGTATCATTATTTAGATGCACAGAAGTTAATCCCTTGTAGCTCTTAGATAGTGATTTAAAATAGAACTATCTGGAAACTAGTCATGAAAACTGGGAGCTTTGTGCCTGTGAAAGGACTGTTCGGGATTTAGAAAGTCTTTTCTGAAATAAGAGACAGAATTGTACAATTTTGACTTGGAAAATCAAGAAATTAGAGTGCTCCAAATCTGCAGCGTTAAAAGAGCAGAAGAAAAGAGTGTTGGATAAGCTCCATGTCCTCTAGGACAGCGGTCCCCAACCTTTTTGGCACCAGGGACTGCTTTCATGGAAGACGGTCTTTCCACAGACCGGGGGTAGGGGGTAGGATGGTTTGGGGATGATTCAAGCACATTACATTTACTGTTCACTTTATTTCTATTATTATTACATTATAATATACAATGAAATAATTATACAACTCACGCTAATGCTGACAGGAGGTGGAGCGCAGGCGGTAATGCGAGCGATGGGGAGCGGCTGTAAATACAGATGGAGCTTCGCTCGCTCGCCCGCCACTCACCTCCTGCCTTGGACTGGTACCGGTCCGTGGCCCAGAGGTTGGGGGCCCCTGCTCTAGGATGCATTTCAGAGAACCCTAAAGTTATCCAAGTTGCTTCTCTTCCTCCAGACAAGAGTTCGCTTAAATCAGCCTTTAAGATCTTTATTCAGTGTGCACAGACACGTGTCACATTTGCCTAGGTGCTCGGTTCCCTCTAGGATTTATTTTTACTCAAGGCACTAACACGCTTCCTGTCTCCTAGGCTTGAAAGTTAAGAGCCCATCTTGATTTCTTCTTTTCCCTCATCCCCCATCTCTAGTCAGCCAGAACATCCTACCATTCCTTTCTGATGTCGTCTTGTTTCCCTTTTCTCCTTCACTTCTTCTCCTGCCTTCCTCCTGACCCAGCGAATGTGGCAAGTGCAAAATGCTTCAACATTCCCGAGGGGTGAATCTGTAGAACTTTCACAAATCAATCACCAGTCTCGTCGCTGTAACTCACAGTTATTTCTATACCTGTAGTTGAGGTTTACTTGGAGGCATTCTGCATAAAGGAACATACTCCTTTGTTTAGTGAGACAGACTGAGCGCAAGACCCTGCTTTGGGGGGGAAACGATTAAATCCCACCGAGAAGCAGAAGCACGGTGCTAGCTAACAACTTGCCTTCACAAATCGACCTCATAACTCTGTGCCCTAGAAAAATTAGAAATGAGAACATTTGGAGATCATTTGGGACAAGTTGAAATTATGAATGTTCAATCTCTGATTGCTAAGGGACTGTGGTGTTTTCCTGCGTATTTTGCCTGCAGTTTTTCTCTTTCTCTTCCAATTCATTTTTTTTTTTGTAATCTGCTAGATAAATTTTTCTAAAATACCATTTTGCATTCCCCATTTCCTGTTTAAAAACCTGAAATGACTCACCTAATATTAGTTTTAGAAATCAATTCAAAGGCCTTAATAGAGAAGCTGGTTTCAGGCCTCCCACAGTTTGGCCCATACCCACTTATCTCTGATTTTCCTTCATAAACCTGCAAATATAGCCAAATCGATTTGATTTTTTTTGTCCCTGGAAAAATATTTTCCTGTCTCTGCCTTTTTCTGAATTTTCTTTAAGAATAGCTTTCAAGTCTGATTCCCTCTCTTTGAGCTCTACCACGTCTGTGTTCAGGCCATCTTGGGACCCGCGTGGTAGAAAAGGCCACACTAGTTGAAATGTGGGAGAAGTCTGTGATGTAAGCGAATGTCATTACTTCAATTATTAATGTTTATTGATACAAAAAGTTAATTGAATTAGGACTGAGGGTTGACCACACACTGAAAAGAACCACTCAATAATTCCGTCATTGGAACCATTCCATAATTGCTTATCTTTGGTAATTCTTCTTGCTTTAGTAAAGCAGGCTTCATATATTCATATGAAAAGCCACAGCTGAAGCTTAGAACAGGTACTAGAAACGGATTGTCTGAGTGTAAAACCTCATTCTGACTCCTAGCTGTTTAATTTGGGGCCTAGTTTCCGCACCTCTGAATGAGTATAATAATGGTACCTGTCTACCTCATAGGGTAGTTGTGAGGATAAGAATAGAGCCCAGCACATGATAAGAGCTCAGTAAATATTAGCTGCTGCCATGAGTATTAGTATTAATATTGTTATAGTTATTGTCTGATGAATTTGATATTTTTTCATTCAGCATTTACTTCACCACACTTAATTTTGAGTGAAAAGATATTCCCTGCTTTGAGAACGAAATCTATTTCAAGTTAAAATAAAAATTCATCTAATATACCCTTAAATAATAATGAGGCATTTAGTGCACTGAAGTAGTTCCGTGTTTCCCAAAGTGGGAACTTACAACAATGGAATCATTTAAGCTTAAGGATTCCTTATATTAGTCATGTAATTATCCCTTCTCTTAGAAGCCTGGGGCCAAATGGATCTCTTCCCAGGAGAAAGAAACTATCTCTCCTGGCTGAACAAAGATTTCAGTATAAAGGCTATCCACTCTCTGATCCATTGCTACCTCCCTGATCTTGGAATACCTTTCTCTCCCATAAGAAAGAAGAGTAGGTGAGGCAGCAAGAGTAGGAAGGACCTTTTCTCTTGCTTAAAGCCAATCTGAGGCCTAAGACACAGAAAGAAGTGCCTACCTGAGCTCTTCAAGCAAGCATAGGGCCCAGTGAAGGTGCTCTACATGTGTGAATCTGCTCACTCATTCATTCACTCTTATTATTTGTTCCATTCATCACTTATTGAGCATGTACCTGGTGACAAGCGCTATACTAGGTATTGGACATTCAGAGGAAAAGAATGAGAGTTATTTTTCTGCCTTGAGGTGAGGGAGATGGGTTTTTCTGTGTGCGTTTTAACATAGCAAGTCAAATTAAATCTTAAAATATTTCTTCTGGGAATCAAAACTTTCTGAATCAGATTTATATTTGCTAAACTCAATGCCAAGTGGAACAAATGTAATGCATATTAAAAAATTATAAAATGGAAGCACTGGAGCGATTGGAGAATCTCTTACTGAGGTGAGGAAAACCAGAGTTGGCGTCATCATGATCAGGTAGCTCTGGGACAGGCCCTAACCAGTGATTTCTAAAATCTAGTCCTTCCGTATTTCTGTGATAAGATGTTCGAGTTTCAGTGTTACTACTAGGCCATATGATTTTTAGCAGTATAGAAAATATTTTTATTGTCCCATAGCCTAGCTTTAGACTATTTTTCCCACCATTTCATCAGCCTGGGAAAAGAACCATTTCCAAATTCCTGTGCATTATAGGCCGTATGCTGCTTGACTGTTGGGCTGATTTAAGTTTTTGATCCTGTTTATAAGTTTTCTGGTCAGAATTATGTTACTTGGTATGTTACTTTGAACTGAAATTTGTCTTTTAAGTTTACTCATTGCTAGGGTCTCTGAAGTTTGTACAGAACTGCAAACGCTGTTTCAACAGTGTGACCTTTTCCTTACTAACTAGTACGAAAGGACCATTTACACTTTCTAAAGCACGCTGGCCACAAAATAATTTGGAGAGGAGGAAAGAACTATTTCTTCCAAACTGGAAGGCAGGCAAGCAACATTTATGATACAGGGGAAATACACAAGTAAATATGGTACTTTATAAAAAATTGAGTTAATTCTATTTTTAGGTGGAAATTTTCCTTTTTTATGACTTGCAAATTTTTTTTTCTTAAAAGTAACCATGGGCTTTATTTAATAATTTGTATCGAAGAGCAGCAGACAAGGCCATGCATTGTCCAAACTGTTCCGGTATTAAAAAAAATTGAGTTGTGATGGTAACTTGGAGAATTGCAGGAAGTGTTCCTGAGTACACAGTGGTTCTCTTCCCTGTGCTTCTGAGAGTGTGATTCTCATGCTGCTTGTCTTTGTTGACTTAAGCCCATCAGAAGAAGGTCATCATAAAGATAAAAAATTCCTTTTTGTTAGCTAGATTAGATGTGGATGCTTCTTGGTTCTTCCAGGTCAGGGAGAATGCCTAGTTGCGTGCTAATAGGATCTTTAGTTTGGTTTTCTAATTGGAAGCCCTAATTAAGCTCTGGCAGGATCTCTCTCTGTTGATATTTTGACCTCTCTGTTGACCTGACTCTTTGTGCAAGAGATCTTTTAGCAGCTAAACAAACAAATGGGAGGTGATGACTAGAATTTTCTATTCCATGTGCCCAAGATACAATTCTCTTCTGCCACTAATTTATGATATCTTCAGAAATCTTTTGCTGTATGTGCACTGTTGAAATGAATGTTATTAAAAGAAAGAAAGAAACATAGTATGTATTTTATTTCTTGCTCACGGTTGAACTTAAGAGGGGATGCTCCTTTATTTGGTATGATAATCATGCTTTGTTTAGATTCCAGGTTGAGAAGAAGCCTGAATTCTTTCTTTCATGTCATGCCTGCCTCATTCAGACCCACCCACAGAGTTCTGCACACACATGTCAGTCCCCTGCTCCTACACGAATCCCTTCAATAGCTTCCCTTCACCCTTTGGATAGAATCCAAACTCCTTACAGCCCCAGATGCCCAGAGGACTTCTTTAGATCTCATCTTAAATGTCAGTCCAGTGGGAAATCATCTCTTATCCACAGAAACATGCAATCTTCTGCCTTCACACTCTTCCTTTTGGTGAGAATAATGCACCTAAATTTACTTTGCATCAAACATTCTGTGGCCTATAATCTGTGTTCCCTTCTAAACTTTGTTTATTTCTTGCAAGGAAAAGACTGTTTTCATCTCTCTTGGTCTCCCTCCACAATGTGTAACACTGTGCCATGGTCACTAATCTTAAATATCTACTGACTGATTGATAAAGAGAAAAAAGTATGCACATACTTACTACATGCTAGAGAAACCTGTTTTCCAAACAAAATCGATGCATTTTAATTTATTTTCTGTTACATAATCTGGATTAACAATTACCTGCTTTCTTACTTTAAATGATAAATAGATAGCTTTAGAACACTGTGATCTTATAAAGTGAAATATCTTCATTAAAGCACCTACTGCGTTAGAATGTGATCAGTTAGGCAGTCTGAACTAGCAATTTTTGAAGATAGCTCATGAAAAGAAAAGTGTTTTCATGATGTTATTTACCTCTAAACAATTGTGCTGGTAATTCTCAAAAGCAATTGTGCTGATAATTCTCCATTATTCTTATCTGTTTCTTATAAAAGCCCCATAAAGACCTCCACTAATATATCTCATTCTAGATCAAAATACTATATGTATTTTCCAAGTATTTACTTGCATTTTTATATCTATTTAATCCTTGCTCTGTCCAATTAATGCTTATTGAATGGAACAATGAATAAATTTTTAAAATGCAATATTAGGTTTAAGTTTTGAGTATTTAAAAGAAATAGACTACCCCTGCCTTCTAGAAATATTTGGAAAATATATTTAAGGTTCACATTTTCAGCAATTCAAATATACTCCATTCTTCTAGTTTCACTGAAGTAATGAGGTTTCGCTACATTGTATTTCCTGAATTCCAGAATATTTGAATATATGTAGAAAAATAGAACACTTTAGCTCAGCTAAAGTTCGGGAATAATCTATATCTCATCTTCCTTGGTATAGAAAAATGAGAGTAAACATTTCTATGTAGAAATGAATTTATTGAACCTCCTCAAGATAAAGCTTAAATAGATGAATATTTGGTCAAACAGTATTGTTCAACCTTTATATTCAAATTCTGACCAAAGGTCCATCGTCACTGCGGATGGGCCAGCACTGAAGTAGCCCTTTATGGAAAGGTACTACTGTTAACATCCAATGTTAAAAATAAAGTCACGTTATTCTAAAATCTTATGAATTCAATTTTGTGGTATTGCAGTTAGTTATAATCATTTTAAACTTTGTAGAACTTAAAAAAAGAAAATCTTTTGTTGACTGCACATGGTGTACAGTATAGTAGGCTAAGCTTGGAAGATATACAAATGAAAAAGGCATAGTGACTCTCCCTAAGGACTGGGATTCCAGGGAACCTAACTAATGTTTCCCTAAATAATATGCTATAGGCTGTGATAGATGCCAAAAATTAAATGAAAAAAAAAAGTATTATGAGACTGCCAAGAGGAAGTGATTAATGTGAATTTGTAGACTCAGAGAATGCTCCATAGAGAAAATGGTAGTTGAAGGTTGAATACCATTTCAATACACAAATCATGGGAGACAGAAGATTCCAGGTAGATCAGAACCTCTGAAGCAAACCACTGTGTGATTGTATCCAGGGAATGGGACCAACCAGTGGGACTGGACAGAGTATGTTTGGAGATGGGTCTTGGGGGTGGTAATGGCAAGCCTGATTTGAATGAATTGGACTTTATTTCATAGGTCATAGGGAGCTACCACTAAAGATTTTTTTTAACTGAAGAGAGACTCTAGTAATCAATAATAATGACCACCAAAAACGTCTTCCCTTCCAGGCACTTAGTAGAGTTGCACTTTTTGCAACCCCCTTTTCTGTTCTTTCTAGTTTGATGGGGTCATGTAGCTGCTTATAAGAATAGTGTTGGTACTAGAATTGATGCAGCATTTAACGACCAAGAGAAGTCTTTTTCCGGCTCTCTCTCTTCCCTTTGGTATGTTTGAGATAGAATTGCTCCCTATGAGTAGAGCCTCCTGCTGACCAGAGATGGATGTATACTTTGAGCAAAGCATATAAACCTTTGTTGTTTTAAGCTTAATACAGAGATCTGAGAGTAGTTTATCACTGCACCACTACTGTCTCTCCTGTCCTGATGGATACAGGGATGGTGTCAAGTCCTTGCTTTATAACGGCAATCCCTGTAGCATTAAGTAGAATACATGAAGAGAAGGGAAATCTGGAATTGAGACCGCTTAAGAGGTTGATGGATTAATCCTGACAAAAAATAATGACCAGGCAGTGGCAGATAAATTAGCTTTCACAATCAAGACATTTAATAAATTAATAGGTAGCCTAACCAGGGCAGCTGAGTTAAATATTTAGAAATAATTGTACATGAAAAAAATATCATACTGAGGAACAATAAAGTGTTACAAATTGTGTTGTGGAATGAATGTTTATATCCCATCCCCTCTTTCCCCGAATCATAAGTTGAAGCCCTACCACCCAACATGATGGTATTTGGAGATGGTGCCTTTAGGAGATAATTAGGATTAGATGAGGTCATGAGGATGAGGCCCTTGTGATGAGATTAGCGGCCTTATAAGAAGAGACAGGTACCAAATTAGCTGGTACTATGATCTTAGACTTCCAGCCACCAGAGCTGTGAAAAGTAAATCTCTGTTGTTTAAGCCACCCAGTCTATGGTATTTGTTATGGAAACCCATGCCAACTAAGTCAAATTGTACATGGGAATACTTACCTTGATATAGTTATTAAAAACTATGCATTTAATTTGAGGAGTCAGATTATTCAGAGATTGTATTCATTCTTCCTAGCCCCTATTTTTATGTCACATCTAGCTCAAGGAGAATTTTTTTTCCAGCTACTTTTTAAAAATTCTGTAAGGCCTGTTTTTTTGATATCATGATGAGATTTCACTCAGTCATGATACTGCCTTCAGTGTATCCTAGGGAAAAAGGTTGTTCTTTCATTTATATTTTGGATGACGGAGTTGAGATGAACATTTTAAGAAGGGATTGTTATTGTCTGCAATATGCCCAAAACCAGTACTTGATTGTGTCTATTTCAGGCTGAAACATGGACCTTAGTAGAAGACACCAAGTAACTTAATCGACTACATTTTGAAAATATCCATCTGCCCTCACAATGACCAGAGACCTGTCACAACTTGGAAAGATAATTCAGTTAATTTTAATCTTGTAGTTTTTAAACTGGTAAATACTAGCTATTTAATGGCATCGACTGTTATTAATCACAATGGAAAAACAGCATAATATATGGATGTGTGATTTGAACCTGTAAATTTCTGTGTGTGTGTATGTGTGCGTGTGTGTGTGTGTGTATGTGTGTGTGTGTTAATGTAGGGTACGGATGAAGTGTGTGAGAGTACTGAAGGAAAAAAAGTGGCCATTGTAACAAATGAATTGAGTGTATTACAAGAAGAATAGCTCTTGGAAAGAATCCAGATTGGTCCAATTTCAAGTAGCAAAGGTAATAATATCTGTGAATTACCTGTATGCCAACATTCCTGTATTATATTTCAATGGACTCAGCTTTTTCTTCTCAGTGTAATAGGAACTCTGTGTCTTTTTTTAGTTAGTGGCCTTTGATATTCCCAGATAAAAGGCATCCTTCTGAATTCTTTGATCATACACTGCAGCATGCCAGCAAGCTGTCACTCATAGCATCTTTGAAAAATACTCGTATTCTTTAAATTCATTTTAAATTATAATACAGTGACATTTTTACAGAGTGTAAAGTAAATTAAGCCAGAATTTAGTTGCATGCTCTAAAGAAGAACTGAGGAAATGGGAAATTATTGGTCACAAAAGAAAAACCCTAAATTCTAAATCCAGCATCCAGCACCTTATCAGTTTTTGACTATTCACTGTATTTATTTAACAGCAGAGAATCCCATGGGAATAGCCTCAACTTTGGGAGAAATCTGGGTTCAATCTCAGCTCTGCCACTTAGTAACTATGTGCCCTGAGCCAGTTATTTAACCTTTCTCTGCTTTGTCTCCTAATCTGAAAAGTGGGCATAAAAATAGTACCTTTTTCTCAGAAGGATGTTGTCCAAATTAAATGAGATACTAAATGAAAAGCACAGTGCCTGGCAGATAGTAAATATATAATAAAATGTGGTTCTTCCTCTGATTTTGACACTGATTCCTATACTTCCTAACTGTATGTTTGGAATCACGTTACTTAGGTCATCCTTTATAAACAGAGGATAACACTGACCTTCAGGATTGTTGTGAGAATTATGAATGACATAAATCACCTAGCATATTGCCTGATGTGCAGAGACATGTCGTAAAGGGTAGCTGTACTTCAATCCTCCTACCCAATTTCAGTTACTCTTTGTGGTGATTTTGGATAAATCACAGAAGATGGATTTTATGCCCTTAGGAACTTTGTAGAGTGGCAGCACCTAAAAACACAAAAGATAGATATAGGTAGGTGAGAATATTCCAGCTTTAAACATGAATGAAGAAAAACTTCATAAATTTGAATTCTTCTAAATTTAGATTCTTGATACTTAGATCTGGACCACACTGAAGTTTACTTTGAAAATGTCTGTGAATAAAGGGTTTATTAAACTAAATAAAATGTGAAATAGTTCAAACGGAGATGATTGGCATATTTAACACAATAACTTGTGAACAAAGTGCTTTTATGTAGTCATTAAATCCAGGACCTTCACATATTGTTTATAGTTTGCAACAATGTGTGAACTTCAAAGAAGTAGCATGATATTTCTTTTTAAATTTTTTTTTTTTTAATTTTATTTATTTATTTATTTATTTTTGGCTGTGTTGGGTCTTCGTTTCTGTGCGAGGGCTTTCTCTAGTTGCGGCAAGCAGGGGCCACTCTTCATCGCGGTGCGCGGGCCTCTCACTGTCTCGGCCCCTCTTATTGGGAGCACAGGCTCCAGACGCGCAGGCTCAGTAGTTGTGGCTCACGGGCCTAGTTGCTCCGTGGCATGTGGGATCTTCCCAGACCAGGGCTCGAACCCGTGTCACCTGCATTGGCAGGCAGATTCTCAACCACTGTGCCACCAGGGAAGCCCTTAAATATTTTATAATTTTTCCACATATTTACATTGACAGTTCTAAAGTATGGATAACTGATACATGTTTTCCAATAACATTTATTGTTAAATTCATAGTCAAGGTAAGAGAAATACTTAACTAATTCAGAAATTTAAATTCCTTAAGGTAAGAATTTTTTTTCTAAAACACTACATATACAGCAGTGTTTTTCAAAATGTGTATCACAATCCATGAGACATGAAAGTAGTCTATTGTTATCAATCCAGTATTTTTAAAATTTAATGCAAAAAAGTAGAATAAGAAAGAACATATCAGAGTTTATCATGCTAAATAAGGGAAAGTATCTATAGAAGTGTTGTTTATTTGTACATATGTATATTTATAATGTCTTATGATGTAAAATTTCTAACTTTAGTTTGTGATCAAATAGTTTTGGAAAACACTGCCTACAGCACAGAACCTTGCACAGCATTTCCATTGTTCAGAGAAATATGACATGGGAAATACCATGAAAGAGGTTTCCTTAAGCATGAATAGTAAACCTCAAGGAATATCTAGAAGTAGATGAAAGTGGACTAAATAGAATATTCATTCTTCTATTTAGCTGGGAAATATTTATTGAGCATTTACATTTCTAGGATCTACAGGTACAGAATTGATAAACATATAGCCTCTGCCTAAATAATGTCATAGTCTACTAGATGTTACAGATACTGAAATAAATCTATTATGAAACATATGATAAGTATAAAATAAAAACTTTGCAAAGGATAGAGGCTGCAAAGTGAGTGACTCTCTGGGTACAGGTCAAGAGACAGTAACTTCCTATCTATGTTTTAAAAGACAAATAGCATATCCGACACCTAGGTGTAGAGAGGGCATTCTAGACATAGGAATAATGTGGTCCAAGGCGCAGAGGGATGTTTTACCTTGGTATGTTTGGAAAACTATTAGGGCTGAAGGCACGTGCCAAGAGAGATTGAAGAATTTGGCAGGGGGATGTCTCATACACTAAGAATAAGTAGTTCAAGCTTCATTATATACAGACACTCAAAGGATGTTTAGTAAGGAAAAGGCTTGCTTGTATGTGGTTACTATTATGTTTTATTCACTAGGACATCACTCTGAAGGTAGCATTAGAGGGAGAAAACCTGAAGGCAGAAAGACCAACTAAAATGTCATTATGATGGTCCAGACAAGGAACTGAGTCAAGACAGAGACAGCAACAGCAGTGGTAGAAAGGATGGGATTTAATTAAATATTTAAGACTTGGTGTCAAGAAGGAAGTGATGGGTAGAAAGAGAAATCTGGGATGATTTTCAGCCTTCTGGTTTATGTGACTGGATAGATGGTGATGCCACCATCCAAGACTGAATATCTCTGTAGGACAGATATCTGTGAGAAAACAGCAGATTCATTTTAGACAGGTTGAATGTGAGTGTCTTATGTAATGCCTAAGCAGAGTCACCCAGTTAGCTGCTGTGTATACATTTCTCGAGAGTTCAGCTGAGAGATCTGGATTAGAGTTGCTACTCTGGAGTTATCATTATATAGGCATTGGTAAAATCATGAAAAATGGATGCTAGTAGAGGTGTAATGACAAACCTGGGGATAATGCCTGCGTTTAAGGAACAATCAAAGGAAGAGGGGCCACAGAGAAGATTGAGAAGTTATAGTCAGAAAAGTTTGTGGAGAACTACTATAGACTTAATCCCCAATGTGATGGTATTTGGAGGTGGGGCCATTGGGAGGGTGGGGGCCTCATGAATGGGATTAGCACCCTTATAAAAGAGATGTCAGAGAGCTCACTTGCTCTTACTGCTGTGTGGGGACACAGCAAGAAGATGGGAGAAGCCCATCAGATTTATCCCTCACAGGAAACTGAATCTGCCAGTGACTTGAGTCTTCCAATGCCTTGATCTTTTTTACTGATACCTTGCCTCTGGTCACCTCTCTTTCCCAGCCATTCCTTCAGGAGGTTTCTGTACCATCCTCCAGGCCTAATTTCTCAAGGATCATGCTCTGTCACCAGTTATTTACTCTGTCTCATACATTTCTGACTTCTTTTCTACCGGTTTCTTTCCCTTTACCTAGAAACACTTGAGTCTCTTCCATGGTGCAGAGTCTTTCCTTGAATCTGTAATCCTCTCATGCTACTGACATGCTTTTCTTCTCAGTCAAGCTACCTGAAAGAGTGGTCTACCCTGAGTGCCTTCCCTTGCTCTGCCTCAATCACTCTCAATTCACATTAACAGGAATGTCCTTGTCCCAGCCACTCTACTCCTTTTCTATGGACAGAAAGCACCAGTTACTTCCTAACTTTCAAGCCCAGCAGGAATTCTTGAGTCCTTCCCTCCTCAACTTCCACTAACACTATCCCCTCTTCTTGGTTTTTGTCTTAGTCTATTTGGGATGCTATAACAGAATATCAAAAACTGAGTGACTTATCCAACAGAAATTTATTTCTCACAGTTCTGGAGGCTAGGAGACCAGAACATTTAGGACCTTGGCTTTTACTCAATTCAAATAGGATGCCACAGGGTTTTGAGGAGAGAAGTAAAATATTGATCTTAAGACATCTTGAGGCGTTATTTCTGTTCCCATTATGTTGTAACCTCTTTTCTGAATCATGAACAACTAATCAAAATTGCTGGCTATTCTATGAAAATGTTCTACTAGGGGATGGTGTCTCAAACATAAATAGTTTAAGGTCAAATCCCTGTCTATGCACTTTTATTTCCTTCATGGAAGTAGATGTCTAGAAACAGATAATATTGTTTCTGTTAAATTTAATCACATGTTTTACGAAATGTGTCTGTGGCTAGAGAGAGAGCCAGACCCATAGCTCCAGTGCTCTGCACACTTAACTGGGATACTCTGGGAACTGCAAACTACCTATGTAATAATTCCGGCAATTTCTTTTTTTGTCCACAGTACAGTGTTTATGTGCTGGTCACAGATACATCTGACTTTTACTCAAACTGACTTTAATAGGAAAGGCACCTTGAATTTTTTTTTCTTCCCAAATAAAAGCACAAATTAGAGCACATTTATTTTCACGTTATTCTGAATCACATAGCATCTTATCCAGAGAAGATAATGCTGAAAAGGGGAAGAAGAGGGAAAAAGAAAGTGTTCTCAGTGTCTAATAGTATGTGATTAATGTTCTAAGTACCACTGAGGAGACCTGCTGTAGCCGCCAGCAAGGACCTGTCATTAACATGACCAGGTATCTGCGTGGGGCATGTATTTGTCTGCTGAGCTCTATGGCTTGAAAGGGTAGTATTTTGCAAATGAGAGTATTATCAAGTCATTAGTGCTGAATTCTGCACTCAGAACTCAGCATGGATATACATTAAAATCAAAGTTAATTTGAAAAGGAAATTGCAAAGAAGATATATAGCACTGAGTTCTACCTTACTGAAGATAAATGAACCTTTTTATCTGTACTCTCTTTCAGCAAACTGAGATAGAATGAAGATTGAATAATTATCAATTCCCTTTTTAAAAACTGTTATGTAAATAAATAAATGAATAGCTTGGAATGGGGAATTCGTACTCTACTCTTTCTTTTCTAGACAGAAAACACTATGTTAATGAAATATGAACGTACTATACAAAATTCATTGGAAAATCAGCACAAAAAACATTAATTTGTGAAAAAAACCTAGAATTATATAGTAATGTCATTTTGCCAGAAAGCTTAAAAATACTGTAAGAGAAAACGAAATTTTAAAGACTACAGAATTAATTGTATTGTCCTATTTATGTTAGCATAATTTTCTAGTAGTAGGAGTTGGAACAAATTTAAACTCAAATCCAGTAGAAAACAGAGGTTTCTCAAAGCCCTTTATTTGTTCAGTAGTTACAGGACAAAAACAAACAAAAAACCCAAAATCTTCTATGGGTGAAAATCCATTCCACTTTGTAAAAACATCAGGACTCTATTCAGGTTCACTTCTTTTTGGTTCATACCTCAAGCACGGTTTATACATTTGCCATGTTCTTTGTAGGGTTCAAGTAAAATATTATTGGGCTCCCACAATGGGAAATGCAAGGCATAATATTAGATTCTGTAGAGAACTCAAACAGGCTGTCTTTGTCCTCTAATTGCCTCATCAAATTTGGGATGTGTGAACACTACTGTACTACGAATTAAGAGTCCTGGACCCGACCCTGTCACTAACCAGCGAGATCACCTTCAACAAATCGTCTAAACCTAAGACTTACTTTCCACTTTTATAAACTACTTAGCTTTTCTTTGAAAATGTTTTTCATATGTCAGATTTTCATATTATTTCATATTATATATATATTATTTCATATCATTTTCCTATCGTTCATATAATTTCATTTTATTTCCATTTTGTCATATTATAATATGAAATTATTATCCATATAAGGTTAAATGCATAACCTTATAGATATATAACCTTATAACTATGTATAAAGTTGTATATATGTGTAACTATATATAAATACATGTGTTTATTACAAGTACAGAATGAGTAGTAGAAAGAGCAAGCCTGATAAGATTTAAGACAAGTGAGAGTGCAGAGTGGAATGCTTTTGTTATAGTAACAGTTACCATTTATATACATTACCTGTATGTCAGATAGTGTGAATGGTGATTAAACATAGTATCACACAATAAGCCAATGAATAGATGTCTCATCCCCATTTGAGAGATGAGAACTCTGAAGTCCACTGGGGTTTAGTCACTTGTCCCAAAGTTATGCATGTAATGGCAGTAAAGATAAGATTCCAATCAGGTCTAATCAGTGCTAAAGCTCACACACTTGACTACAATGCCAACTTCTTCTCAAAGGGATTTACTGGAGGCAAGGCTGGAGAGGAGAGATAGAACCAGATTGTATTGAGAAGAAAGGATATGGCGGTGCCATGATAGGAAATTTGTATTTTGTCATTTAGGCAAAAGGCAACCATTGATTATTTCTGCCCAGAGGTGTGACATGGTGAAAGCAATGCTGTAAGAAGATGAGTAAGATCTCAACTTTACAGAAGTGGAAATATAATTGCTCACTTACTAACGATCTGTTTTATATAACACAGAATAATGGAGACAAAGTCCTTGCTGGTTTGAGTTTTTTGTTTTGTTTTGTGGGAGGTTGTTTTTTTTTTTTTTTTCCTTCGAGGACTGACAGCTGTGAGTTATAATGAGCTTCCCAAATTTATCCATGCCTACTCTCAGCCCATGGAGAGTAGTAAATTGCTCTTGTTCTCATGACACATTTAGATCAGGAGAAGAAGTAGGGAGAGGGGGGTGGCACTGCATCAACTAATTAAAACTAATGTGGGATGGTGAGCCTCCAAAAAGAAAAAGATCAGCAACGATGAAAAGAAAAAATAGCACACAGGCAGGCACCTCAACCAGAGACAGTGGTGACTCAACCCTTTCCTGGGGCTTCAGCCTACCCCTGCTCTGGGGAGACCTAGCCTTTGGTTTGCTTCCGTGGGAAGAGGAGGGTGGCATTGGCATTGAGGTGGCTGGTCCACAGAGAGCTGTGGAGATGACATACCTGGGAGAGCGCAGACACGTGTGTGTGTGTCGCACAGCAGCTGGCCACGATGCCTGGGAACTAGGAACCATTCCTCAGCCTCAGGGACAAACAGCTTCGTGATTCCTTATTTCATGTGTTCTTTTACTTGCATTTCAAGGCCTGATGGTCACATCCCCATTCCTCTCCGTATCTTGCCTTTTTAATTGCTTTGGGATGAAAGAATCATAGGTTCAGAAAGTAATTTAGCAGTCCTCTCCTCTAGATGATACTAGAAAATCCCCTCTGTAATATGCCTGCCAGCCTCCACTCCATTAAGCAAACATTTATTGAGTCCTTCTTTTATGTAGATATAGGGGTACATATTAAGACAGACACTTAACTTACAATTGAGGAAAACTACAGTAGAGTAATCAAACAATACCGTATTTCAACCAATTCGAAAATGAACTCTTTTCATATTCTAACCTCTCTGAAATTTGCCTGGGTCTCTCAATCACTAGTCAAACAATAGTCATGTTATAGTTGTCATTGCCTGCTCAGGTATGGGCTTGGTCGAAGCTGTTCATATTGTTGCCTCTGAGTTAGGTACATTGTTGGAACTGCATGTGTTGAGTTTAATCGCTATTTACAAACCGTCTTCAGAAATATTATTTGACATTGAAACTAAATGTTATCATGTAGAAAGGCACAGAAACAGGACAATGAGGTCCAATAATTAGAGAAGAAAATATTCACTATTGGAAGACCATTGGTAGTTTCCTGTTTTCACACAAAGCCAAAACCATATGCTTTATGGGACCTGAGAAATAAAGCTTACCGCAGTCTGCTGAAGCACATTAGATTTTCTTACCAATGCAGGAGCAGAAGATTGCCTATCATACACCCAGCAAGACAGTCCAGCAACAAATCCTGGTTATAGCACTCCTTTAAAAACACTGCATTATGAATACTTTTGATAACATACATGATGATATTTGGTGAAAAAACATCGATGACTCTGATGTGAAAAATGCTTCTGATGAGTCAAACTAAATGGGAGGAGGATTTAGGAATATATTAATCGATATTTCTCTTATAAAGTATAAAACAAAGATTTTGAGTCATAAGAAAATATTTCATTTTTTATTTGATTTAGTAATACACAAAATAATTGGTGTTTCTTATAATCAGTGATATCTTAAGGTCATTGAAATATCTTAGTGACACAGTACAATATACTTTTTAATCATCAGACAGCCCTGCAAGGTGAGATATTATTCTTTTGGTTTTGCAGATGAGGTGACTAGCTCAATATCTTAGAAAACTATACAGACGGTCCTCAACTCACAATGATGACTTTTTGACTTTACAGTGGTGTGAAAGTGATACGTATTTGGTAGAAACCGTACTTCCAATTTTGAAATTTGATCTTTTCCTGAGCTACCAATATGTATGCTACTTTTCTCCTGATTCTCAACAGCGGCAGTGAACCATAGCTCCTAATCAGCCACCTGATCTCAAGCGTAAACAACTGATCCAGTAACAATCATTCTGTACCTATACAACCATTCTGTTTTTTCACTTCCAGTACCATATTCAGTAAATTACATGAGATTCTCAACACTTTATTATACAACAGGCTTTGTGTTAGATAATTTGCCCAACTGTAGGCTGATGTGAGTGTTCTGAGTGCATTTAAGGTGGGCGAGGCTGAACTCTGATGTTTGGCCGGTTAGGTGTATTAAATGCATTTTCAGCTGATGTTATTTTCAACTTACGATGGGCTTATCAGGACACAACCCTGTCAAAGTTGAGGAAGGCCTGTAGTGGTTGGGAAACTAATAGTCGGTTAATGGTAGCTGCCACTTAAACCAGAGTTCAAGGCACTTCCCTGGCGGTCCAGTGGTTAAGACCTCGCCTTCCAATGCGGGGGGTGCTGGTTTGATTCCCAGTTGGGGAGCTAAGATCCCACATGCCTCGCGGCCAAAAAACCAAAACAGAAAACAGAAGCAATATTGTAACAAATTCAATAAAGACTTTAAAAATGATCCACATCAAAAAAATCTTAAAAAAAACAGAGTTCAAGCTGTTTACCCAGAGTAAGTTGCCCCAGTTGAAGAGGATCCTTAATCAAAAAGAAGAAAATAAAGGGAGGACACAGGGATATGATGAATTAGCAGTAGCAACTTGCTGCTTCACTCTCGGCTTAAATATTTCTAGGGTGGGTGAGCACATCATACACCAGTGACTCCATTCTGAATGCTTTTCTTGTTAGAAATGAATCTTCTTTTTTTTTTTAATTGGACAAATAGGCTTCCTTTTAATTTTCACTCATTCACCTTTATTCTGCCCTCCAAAAAAACAGAAAAAATAAACCAGATGTCTCATCCATAAAAGCCTCTCAAATACTTGGGAACCGTCATCACGTTGCCATCTATTTTGTTTCCTGGACCAAATTACCCCTGTTTTTCTTATAAAACATGTTTTCAAGGCCCAAAATAAATGTTTCTCATATTCCCTTCGGATATTCTATTTCGTTGCTGTGTGTTTAAAAATACGGAGTTCAGAGTGAACTTTTGCCTTAGGAGTTTCAGCATAGACATGACACGCATTGAGTCTGCAGTCAACTAAACACTTCCAGGACCTTTTCAAGGTAATAGATATGAACCCAGGCTCAACTTTTCCTGAATTTTTTAAGAAGGATGTTTGTGTCATCTCTCAGGGCACATAACCCAACTCTTACTAGGATAGGGCAGACCGGAAGAGTTTGCGACCTTGGCATCTGCATGTGGAAGATGGTTCACCATGAAGATTCAGATGCTTGTGGTGGCAAGAAGTCACAGCGACGTAGCAGAGGTGTGACAGCTTGCACGAAGAGGCGTCCTGCGTAGCTCAGGCCCCACAGTGAGACTGTCTGCATTTGAATTTCAGCTCTGCTGCTTACCAGCTTGGGCAGGTTGCTTAACCTTTCTCAAATCGCCATCTGGAAAATGATGGTTAATAATTGTACCCACCTTCTATGAGTATTTGAGGATTAATTGAACTTAAGTATATAAAATGCTTAGAAGTATTTCACATATTTTAAGAACTCACAATACTCTTGTGTGTATGAGAGAGAGAGAGAACTCAAATAGTTGAGTTATAAATCTAGTGTATTGGTTTCCAAGGGCTGCCATAACAAAGTTCCACTGAAACAATAGAAATTTCTCTCACAGTTCTGGAGGTTAGAAGTCTGAAATCAGGGTGTTGGCAGGGCCATGTTCCCTGTGAAATCTCTCGGAGAGGGTCCTTCCCTGCCTCTTCCAGCTTCTGGTAGCCCCAGGCTTTCCTATCTCTGCCTCTGTCTTTACATGGCCTTTGTGTCTCTGTCCAAATTTTCCTCTTCTTGTAAGGACACCAGTCATATTGGATTAGGGCCCACCCCAATGGAGTATGACCTCATATTAACCTGATGACATCTGCAAAAACCCTATTTCCAAAGAAAGTTACATTCATAGGCACCAAGGGTTAGAACATCAACATAATTTTGAGGGGACTGAATTCAACTCATTATTTCTAGTAACAGAGAAGTTCAAAACAGAACAACTGGATACCCCAGAAGGAAGTAGAGGACAGCAATGGGGGGAGGGGTGGGATGGGAGATCTAAGAACAGGAGATGTTTTGAGATTTAAGCAGTGAATAGGTACTAGAGGATTCTGTGAATAAATAATACAGCCCAAATTAAACCTCTGGGCTAAGATAAGGGAAAATAAGATTTCATTTCTCCCTGAGGGCAAATTTGGACCCACATCCTAGAGGGCCTGCCATACTGAACTGGGTACCAAGGTATAAGCTGTACACCCAAAGTTGGCACTGAGGATCCAATTCACTCATGGAAGTGCCTTTCCTCAAACATGGACTAAATAACATCTTGACAACTTGCAGGTGTTAATACAGTTTTAACAGCCTTCATAAAAGCAGCATTGTTGATTTTGATTGCCTGGCCAATTTCCAACCTACATAGTTAGATTTTGCTTATGTAAGTTTCGTCTGAAGTCTCCTAGGGAAGAGTTATGTTTTTGTTTTCTGGTTGAAATACTTAAACTAAGAATTTGCTCTGTATCACCACTAGGCGTTGTCTGCTCTTGAGAGCTTTACTGGTGGGTGAGTATGAGTTTGTTAGGTTTGTAAAATGTTTAATGATACTATGAATAAAAGCTGCATCATAAATAGAGGTTTATTAGGATTGCCTGTGTGTCTGTACCATCATTATTTCCAGAGTAACCAGTCTTGATTTCCCAAATAGAGGATTCTGACTGCAAGTGAGAAGCAGTATGGCTGAAATATTAAGAAATATTAAGAAACTCATCTCTTTTGTATCTTAGTCAAAAAGTCTTTTGTAAATACCATATTAATGACAACTGTGGAAAGAGAAATATGGAAAGTGTGCTTAACGTAGGATTTTCTAATCCTTACAGGAATTTGCATCAACGAAGATTAGATCATCCCCTAAGTGGGTTTTTATATAGTTGTTTCATTTCCAGTTTTCCATGCCTTTCTAACACTTGATCTTTGTATGAAGACTGCTGCCATCTTCAGAGACATGAGTCATGGTACTTAAAATGTTTTCACCATATTTTAGACATCATAGGATACAGCAGGAGAAGAGTCGAGTCTTGGCATTCACAGTTTTCACATTCTAAGACTTGACCTTTCTCAATGGTTCGTTACATGTATTAATTTAGCTTATGCACTAGGCTAACAGACCTCTCAGCATCTGAATTTCATTTCAGCTTTTTTCTTTTATTAAATATTGTGTGTGTGTTTACCTGTATATCTGTGTGTGTGTGTGTGTGTGTCTAGTATGTGTGTATATTTTCTATGAAAATAGATCTCTATAAAAAGACAGTCATAGCCATTGGAAGTAAGAAGTGATGAGGTGATGACTTATAGCCAGAAAAAAAAGGCTTTAGATAAAGAATAGAATGCCATATTTTTTAGGGATTTGGGTCTGTACTATAAATGAATCCATCAAAATTTCTGTGCAGATACTAGACAAAGTGAACATTAAACTGTTTCAATGAGTTTTCCAGGTCTTGCCAACATTGCTCAGATGAGAACTTAAAACTCTAGCAAAGGCACTAGAATGCCCACTGAAATGATCTTTGAGTTAAAAGTAGAAGAATTTCAATCTTTTTTTTTTTTTTTGGTGCAGAAATCCCCTGTTTGTGGTTGCCTGGAATATTTTTTCCATTCCCATTCCTTTTGATGATAGACTTTGCCCCCTTACCATCAGTCAGTAGGAGGGGGCACATGAGCTAGGACTGGCCAGTCAGCGTTCCCTGCACATAACACTTGATTCATGAGTGAGCAGGGGACCTGCAAGGGGCCAGTCACAGTTACTCCAGGGCTCAGTTTTTCTGGAATTGGTGGATCCATCTCTTAAGTCAGCGTGCTGGCAGGATGCTATTGGAGGATACTTGGAGTAAGTCCTAACTTCAGTAGCAGAAAATAAGACCAATGTGGAGAGAGAAGCTGATAGGAGAGTGAAAGTTAGGGAGGCTTTGTTTAAGCCCAGATTCATTTGTGCCTGAAGTCAGTGCTTATATTTTACTGTATCTCATGGGAGAATAATATGTTTAGTAACATTTGTGGATCAGAGGATTTTCCAAGATATTGGGAGCAGATCCTTCATGTGGCTTAAAGGTTCTGTGGTATCTTACATCCTGCCACCTGTGTGCTGACAAGCATTTAGACTTCATTGCTGTCTTTGAAGTTTTGAAGTATTCTAATTCTCTGTGTTTTTAAGACATGTTGAAACTCTGTTTCATTTTAAATACATTATATTTACAAACACTGGAAAGTATTGTGTGCATCAATTAATTATTCAGAAACCTGTGAATATTTACTTACTTTAATAATGAATGCCAGTTAAGGGGCTTTATAAATGATGGAACCTCAAAAGCATGGAAATAAAAACATGCTACTAAACACCAAAATAGTCATTTCTATATAATTTATTCATATGTAGTTTCTATTTTAAATATTTCTGCAGTTATTTTTTTCTGATTCAGTCATGTTGTGGGAAAAGAGGTGAATAAGAAAGCAGTATCTCCCTACTTGCACTTTGCATCTACAGATGTAAAGTTGGGACCATCAGCTACCCAGTACCTAGCATTAAATAAAAGAAGGTAAATTTTAATATGAGATATACAGAAATCTTTATCCAGACTCATGCTAGTGATATTTTACTTTGAAATATTCTTGTAGTCACTTATGGGGGCGGGGGGCAGCTTCGATCAAGTGAAGCTAAAAAGAGCTATCATAGAGAAAAGGAACTTACCTTGAGTTACTAACCTGTGTCAGTTACTACATTATCAGATCTCATCGTCACAATCACTGTGCAAGGTAGCTGCTACTGTCCTTATTCTACACACTAGGAACTTGAGCCTTAGAGCGGTAGAGTGACTTACCAGAGGTAAGATAGAATATCTCTTGCCCAGATCCCTTCAATGGCTCCTCTTTGGATGAAGTTCAGACTTCCTGACTTGGATGACAAAACCCTTTTTCTCTGAACCTTGTTAATCTTTACAGCTTCATCTCTTTTCATTCCTTACCTAGACTCCAGGTTTACAGACCACCTTTCACTTTCTAAAATTTGCCTCAAGTCGTTTTTTCTGCTGTGAGCCCTATGCCCTGCTCCTGTCCCCACCATCCTATGACTAAGTCCTCTTCATTCTCCAGGTTTCACCTTATGTAGTGCATCCTCCGGGAAACTTCCCCAAGTCCATCATGCCCATTGCATCATTCATAAATTCATTCAGCAGATATTTATTGAGGGTCCCCTTTGTACCAGGCACTGTCCTAGGCACCAGGAATATAACAGGGAGCAAAGAAGAAAGAGATCTCTTCCTTTATGGCTTTTACTCTAGTATTGTTACTTATTTAGTTCAGTATCCTTCATTAGATACATGAGAGCTTTGATTATATCTAAGTTGTTCTATTACATTCTTAGGGTCTAACACAATGGGATATTGTAGAAATGCTGCAGGCTTTGATGTTTATCGAATCAGGGCACAAATGAATGACTTTACTTATTATTTCATTTATAATGGTTCAGGTAGAAGTATAAGAATGTTCTATTTGGCCCCTTTTATCTTTTCACACTGCCTCCATTATCATAGCAGACCTCATTGTCTTGTGATTGTATTATTGCAGTGAACCTCTAATTGGAATCAACCTTGCTTTCAGTTTTTCCACACCACTGAATTTTCCATACAGCTGCCAGATTTATCTTCTTATATTAGTGGGATCATTCTCCTCCTTCAGACATCTCATACTGAAATCCAAGGCCCTTCATAATCTCATGACACCTTTCTACTCGAATTTCTCTCCTGCTGTTTCACATACACCTTCTAATCAATCCAGATTGTTTTGCGATCCACTTAGTCTGGTTCATTTGCACCTTCCTACCTAAAGATCTCTTTCTCTTATTCTCCGTTTATTAACAAGTTTATCAACACTGCAAGTCACTTCCCTTCAGTTAAGTCTTCTTTGATAATATCAGCCAATCTTCATTTCCATAACTTCTGACTTTCTGTAAGACTTCTGTCTATATCAGTAGTGTTCATAAACAAGTTTCAAGCAGCAGAATCTCCCCTGGGGGTACCCCACCCCAGCACGCACGCACACACACACACACACACACACACACAGAGAGAGAAAGAAAAAACCCTACATGAAACTCTAAGGGATAAAAACAGTAAAAGTAGAGCTTATTGTAATAATGACCGCAGCACTCCTCATGTATCCTTCAGCTCTGCAGAACACATTTGAAGCCAATGTGTGACTTCAGCCACGCTGGTCTTTGATTGGTCTTACTCTTCGCAAGGGAAAGGTCAGAAGTGGTCAGGATGACTTAGCACTGCTAAGAGGAAAATTCCTTATTCATGAAACAGAAGGAAAGGATCATATTTGCCATGCCTGCCTCGGCAAACATTTTCAAGCCCCATGTTTTTGGCTTCTAACCACTTCCCAGGAAACATCCATAAGACACAGAGATTTTATCCCTATCTGGTCCCTACTCATATGTGTAAGTCTTATATCCCAAGTATACTTTATATTTCATGAGGGAATTAATTGTGTTTATATTCCTTTAGTATAAAATTATATATTATTCTTTATTTCATATTTGTATGAGCTTGTCTTCCCACCAGTTTGAAAGAATAATGACTGATTTGTCATTCACCATAACACCTGACACATCGGAGATACTTATTAACTACCTGCTAGTTAAGACTGCATAAAATATCCTCGTTTATGAAGTTAGCTGTTGTTTGGGATTATAGACAGTTTTGTCCCATCTGACATGTGAACTCTCTGTATAAAGTACCAGATTATCCTAGGAGAAATCAAGTGTTCTTTTGTAAAATGTAGTTGAATTTGTGATGTGACTAATAACAAAGACATTTCATATTTAAAAAGCCTCTGTATTAAGAACCTTAAAATTTTTTGTTTAAAATACATTAAATAAGGAATATAGAAGATGGAAAGAGTTCTGGAAATTTAATGAAGTAGGTCTATAAGGAAATGAAACCTGAAGTTACGTGGTTTTATAAAACAAACTTTTTCCTAGTAAAAGTCACCTAGTTAGTAATTCACCAAACACGTTATGAACATGTTTTTCCGTTTTTTTATATTTTGTCAAGGGAAAGAAAAAGGTTGATTGATAATCCTGATTGGTCTTTTTAGCAATTCAAATATATAATAAACATTCATCATTTCTAATTGATGAAAATTAAACTAAATCTGAAATTATGATTACTAATGAATCACAAGTTATGATGAGTTATCAGCAGCTATTTTCTGTTTTCCAAACACCTGCATTAATTTGCCATGATGGCTCAGTTTATATGCCGTATATAACATGTTAGGAAAACATGGTTTTTGCATAATTTAATTAGTTATGTGTCAAATGCTAAAGAAACAAGAAACATGAGACATGATTCATGCTCAAACTGGTGACAAGCACATATGTAAATGTACAAAATATACAAAGACTTTATGGATCCTATGGTTTCAATCAATTTAGGTAACTGTGACCCATGTTTACTCATAAAGATTAACAAAATTGATGGTTTGTACCACTGTGGAATACAATCAGCCCCATAAGAGAAGTCTTCAATTGAGTGAATATTAGTTCTGACATAGAAATTTGCGATAACCTAGTACAAGTTTTTAAAAATTTTAATTGATTCCCCTTTTGAATACATAAAACAATCTCTTACCCTTTCTTAATGAATTTGAAATTTCAAAATAAAAATATCATTACTAAAGGTAAATGTAAAGTATTTATAATTTGACTTTTATTTTTAGAAAAACTATATATGTTCTTCCTTCTGTTAAGAAATTTGACAGGTGGTAAACAGGCAATGAAATGATTTGCCCAGATGGGAGGCCTAAGTCTTAAACCCATACTTCTTGACCATGAGTCAGTGCTCAGTTTCAGGATGGAGAGGGAAATACTCAGATGTCAGGAAGCCAGTACTTTTTCATGCCATTTTGTATATGTATGTCTTCTCAAGTGTGCTGTACAGTTCTTGAGACCAAGTTCCATGCCTTCCATTTCTTCATTGTTGCAGTATAATTGAACACAAGTAAAAAGTACTCAGCCTTTGATGCTGTTTATTTATCGTTTTAATACAGCGCTTTTAGTAAATATTTCATATTTCAATGTTTTATTCATTTTTTCCCAGATATTCTGGAATATCTGCTTAATGAAAGATAGACAAGGAAATGATAGAGGAAAACTAGGCAGAATTAAGAAAAAGGCTTATTGCCTTTGTCAGAATCATGTTCCTGGAAATATTTTTTCTTAATTAATTTTCAAATCAATGTGTTCTAACATGTCTGTGTGGTTCATGTATTTTTAATAATCACTCAATTAATTAAAAATCCCATTTCCAAATATGCCTCATATAACAAATAAACATATGTTTTTTGTTTTGTTTTTTTTTTTAACATCTTTATTGGAGTATAATTGCTTTACAATGGTGTATTAGTTTCTGCTTTATAACAAAGTGAATCAGCTATACATATACATATATCCCCATGTCTCTTCCCTCTTGCATCTCCCTCCCTCCCACCCTCCCTATCCCACCCCTCTAGGTGGTCACAAAGCACCGAGCTGATATCCCTGTGCTATGCGGCTGCTTCCCACTAGCTATCTATTTTACATTTGGTAGTGTATATATGTCCATGCCACTCTCTCACTTTGTCCCAGCTTACCCTTCCCCCTCCCCGTATGCTCAAGTCCATTCTCTAGTAGGTCTGCGTCTTTATTCCTGTCTTGCCCCTAGGTTCTTCATGACCATTTTTTTTTTTTTTTTTTTTTAGATTCCATATATATGGGTTAGCATAGGGTATTTGTTTTTCTCTTTCAGACTTACTTCACTCTGTATGACAGACTCTAGGTCCATCCACCTCACTACAAATAACTCAATTTCGTTTCTTTTTATGGCTGAGTAATATTCCATTGTATATATGTGCCACATCTTCTTTATCCATTCATCTGTTGATGGACACTTAGGTTGCTTCCATGTCCTGGCTATTGTAAATAGAGCTGCAATGAAATTAGAACACTCCCTAACACCATACACAAAAATAAACTCAAAATGGATTAAAGACCTAAATGTAAGGCCAGACACCATCAAACTCTTAGAGGAAAACATAGGGAGAACACTCTGTGACATAAATCACAGCAAGAACCTTTTTGACCCACCTCCTAGAGAAATGGAAATAAAAACAAAAATAAGCAAATGGGACCTAATGAAACTTAAAAGCTTTTGCACAGCAAAGGAAACCATTAACAAGACCAAAAGACAATCCTCAGAATGGGAGAAAATATTTGCAAATGAAGCAACTGACAAAGGATTCATCTCCAAAATTTACAAGCAGCTCATGCAGCTCAATATCAAAAAAACAAACAACCCAATCCAAAAATGGGCAGAAGACCTAAATAGACATTTCTCCAAAGAAGATATACAGATGGCCTACAGACACATGAAAGAAGGCTCAACATCATTAATCATTAGAGAAATGCAAATCAAAACTACAATGAGATATCACCTCACACCGGTCAGAATGGCCATCATCAAAAAATCTACAAACAATAAATTCTGGAGAGGGTGCACTGTTAGTGGGAATGTAAATTGATACAGCCACTATGGAGAACAGTATGGATGTTCCTGAAAAAACTAAAAATAGAACTACCATACGACCCAGCAATCCCACTACTGGGCATATACCCTGAGAAAACCATAGTTCAAAAAGAGTCATGTACCAAAATAAACATATGTTTTTACTGACGAAATGGTAGCACATAATCAATCCTTCTTTCCATCAGGTCATTTAAGTATTATCGGTTAGGAATAGCACTTATTAGCCTTGTTTACTTACTAGTAGACATAAATAGAGCTGACTACTTGAAAGTCAGTGGTAGGTAAAAACCCTTTTACGAATATCCCCACTGCCTGTAATTGCCAAATTAGTGATGAATAAGTGGACTTTAGAATTAAATATCATTAGCTTGCTTTCCTTGGGTTTTAAAAATATTAAAAACAAAATAATCTTTTAAATTGTCAAAATTTGACGAGTATCATGACAAGAATAAGAGATGACTCACTTTTTTCCTACTCAGAAGATTTTTCTTAACCGAGTTTTCCAGAAATCTAAGAAGAGTAGTTTTTTAAAAAATCCATTTGGTGAAATACGTTACATTTCTTCTATTTACCGTGTCACTTTCAGCTTTTAAAACATTACTGCCATTACACAGCCAAGGAACAGAGTGGTCTTGTAAACGAGCTCTGCTACAAAAGAAAATAAGGCTAACTGGAAACTCGTCATGGTGCTGTTACTGGCTGAAAGATGGGTAATATCACTAAAGCCATTTGGAGATATTTCCACTCTTAAAAAAATGGAAATTGTGGGACATGAGGCCTAGTCTATTTGATTTCAGCCTTAACAGTTTTCAACATATGATAGCATACATTTGGATAAAAAGTGGAAGAAAATAGAACGACTTTTTGTATGTTTTATTTATGGCTGCATTGACTACAGGGACTGCAATCATCTGTCTAAATCTGGCAAAGATGTTTCTTAGGTAGACAGCCTCTGGAACAGTGGCCACGTCTGCCATTTCACTTTGTGTTAGTGCATTCCATGTGCCACAGCGTGCTGAGCCTTTTTCCCCCCTTATACTATTTCATTTAATTTTTAAAAACTTATTTTAAAAAGGTTTATTATGAAGCCCCTTATAGATGAGCCACCTGAGGCCTCCTACACAGATTAAGTTTTTTGTCCTAGTTACACAAGTGGCGATTTATAGGGCAAGATAGTCAAAGACTGAAGAATTGCAGTAAAAAAGAATAGAGTGTGACTGTGTAAGGAGGAGATTGGGAAAAGCATATTAGAAGAGCCCATGCTTTCTTGAGATGGTAAAGCTGATTCAGGGAGAATTTATGAGAAAATGATTAGCTAAAAAGCCACAGCTTACTGATTAAGGTCAGTTAGGAGGAATACACATACAAAGCAAAAACTCACAAACAGCAGTTATGAAACTGAGCAGTTTGGCTTCACAGACTGTGTTCTCAACCATTACACGCTACTGCCTCTCACCCAGGAAGAAATAACATGTCCAGGAAAAAGCCAGAATTGAAAGTATACTGTGGCCACAGTTCCCAGACAATTAAAAAATCAAAACAAAACATAAAAACACCCCTCCAGAAATACCAGTTCGGAAGACCTAAGATGGGAATGCTAAGGCATAGATCTGTAACCCCTAGGTCTGATTACCATAGTGAGAGCCCATTTTTTAGGGTCCTGGAGGGAGTTCATAGGATCTGAAACCTGGCATCAGTATTTCAAAAAGTGAAGAGAACAATCTCTCGTTTATTAATAAATATATATAAGTACATAAGATATCAAGTTTATTTATATTTGGCTGAAATTATATCATCTCATAGTTCATCCAGTACTCTTTATTGTCTGGTGATGACATTCAAGGGTTTAGTGAACTACATAATGTAAGTAAATCCACATATCAAATAACTGATAGTTTCCAGGACTGATCAAACTTGGACATATGAACATAATGATGACCAAATTTAAATAACGCTATAAGTATTGTACATATTTACTTATTGTTATTATTTACTACTGTCACTGCCATGACTGTGACTTAAAATAATTCCATAATGTTATTATGAATCTTTAACAGTTAGGCATTTTGTTAAAATCTGGATTGGTGCTGAAATGGAAAAATAGTGATAACAGATGGAACAAATACATTCTTATTCAATAGATTAAGTTCTTCCAGTGAACAAAATAAGAAAAATCTCGATAGTGAGAAAACTCATCTTTAAGATAAGAAATAAATATGTGTTTCAATCATTGATTTTTCTGCTGATTGGGATAAACAGTGGATTTACCATGGTGCTGTGTATGCTTGGTCCTTCTATAAAACAGTTTAAAAATGCAGACTCTTCTAGTTTCTTTCCATGTAATTATAGTTACAAACTGAGATTTAGGGGATTCATGAAGTATTCATATTTAGTACTGGATTGTTGTGATTTTATTATCTATTGTAATCTACAGTATATCCCATTCTTGTTTTTTCAGTTGTCCTGTTACATTTCTCATTAACGCTGGCTAACAGTTTATCTTTGTAAAAAAGCATCATAAATATAAAGAAAATGTTTGAAATTATTGCTGTTAATCTACACTGGTGCTGTTATTGTTTTGTATTTAATTTCATTACTGACATTTCAAGGATTTTAAAAGAAAAAATATAGTTTTTAGGAAATTTTAATTAGAGACTTTTCATTATCATTTTATACTATCAAGCCCTGGTTCAGAATTCATATTTTGTGTTTTATAAAGTACCTAATACATATTTAACATTTGAAAAATAATATTCATTCTGGGGAAAATATTATTTTTCAGTATACCTCTTTGATGAATTAGACCCCTGTTATTTTTTTCTTGGTTAGTTTATTTTACAGTTGATGAAGATTTCTAGATGTTTAGTGAATACTGTAATGAAACTCACTTTTATCTCAGTAATTGCCTGATTTCAGAAGTTTACACATTCTGCTAATGAATCACGCATATTCGGGCTGGCTGGTTTGTACTTGAACTTGTCATCCACTAAAGTTACATAAGCCTGGACTGTCTACAGGGGGAAACAGATACGTACTTGTGGTACCCACTGTGTTTAACATCTAACAAAACCTCTAAATGCAAGATCGTTCTCTGCAAAATTGCAGATTTTGGAAAAGAAAAAGGTGTAGCAGATAAAGAATTCAAAAACCAAACCAGTAAATTAATAGGTTAATCTCCTCATGCTGAGAATTAGACATAATATTAGTTCCTTAACATTAGAACTTTTATTGTCTTGGAAAAATGTGTCTATTATGGAAAAAATATTGGGTTGAAGTAAATGAAGTTGAAAGGAGAGTGGAATTCTAATGGTGAAAATTGCTCAGCAATTCAGTAATGTCTTCTCTAAAAGAAAAATTACAACCTGTTAGTTTCATGTGAACTGCAAAAACGTGTAGAGGTAGTTATTCTACTTCATGCACGTCTTCCACGATGATAAAAGCCAGTATTTTGGAGGAACTAAAAGATCTTTATAGAAAAATAAACAGTGAGTCAAGAATTAAAAGCACTTGACTTCTAAATCATAATACTGATGCAATTTTGAAATACCAGTCCGTGAAAAATCTATTTTCACCTGCAATGTATTATTTGACTGATTTGTTATTGTTGTTTTCTGTAAGCATTCTTTAAACTGGAATTCTATGACATTATAAAAATTTTGCTTAGTGTCAGTAAGAAGTTGACCCAATGATTTTCTTTGGATTTCCTTTAATATAGGCAAGTAAACAAGGCCAAATGCATAAGTCTGAGCATTAGTTCAAAGCTATACTAAGCAGTTTTATATGAAAGTATGTATTTTTATCTTACGTTTCTTTATATGTCTTCCACTCTGGATGGCAGCTGTAGCAGAGTTCTTTTCAAGCTATCAATTGTGTAGCAATTATACTGGGACTTCATCCTAATATGTTCAGTGCGTTCTATTGTTTACATTTTCTAATGTAGTGATTTAGTTGCCAATGTGGATTTAGAAAACAATGGAATTCTTTGAAAAAATAATTAAATCATAATATGAGTATACTTATTTGCAGAATCACTAAATTGATTCAGACATGCATACTTGATTACACATATAAGGTATGCAGGGTTGTTCTTTTGAGCACCTTTTCAACAGAGAGTTAGCAGTACTTCTGTTAGTCTGGAGATGCAAGGCCTAGGCTTGGTCCTGGTTGTGATTATCTTTCCAACTTGTCCTCCATCCTTGAGATTATTTTCTCAAGGGGCTGTTTGTCCTCAATATGCTGGCTATTATCTTCTCTCCTGAGCAGTGTGCCAGTTCTAGGGACTCTTAGACTCGCCCTGTGACTGATTCATTGTCTAGTTTGTAGATCCCAAGAGCTTTCTCAGCTAACTACAAAGAGCCCCTTGTTCCTGCCCCAGCTGTTTATTGCGTTTCTCTTTAGCACTACTTTGCTGTAATCTACAGTGAGTAAAGTCTTGAACTTGTTTAATGACTCCCTAACTGCTGCACTGACCACTAATCTCCAAATAATTCCTCCTTTGTGGTAGGTGGCTTTACACACACACACACACACACACACACAGACACAGACACACACACACACACATTTAAATTTATGTTTATATTTATATATACTTTAACCTCCTAAGTCTGTGATTTCAAAGTTTAATAACTAGCTCTCTAGCAAAGATATGAGAAATAAAAGCTATTTCCTTCCCTAAAAAACAAAGACAAAGGCTTTCTGTATGTTTTCTAGGTCCCCCTTTAAAATTCTGTACTCCTCTTCAGAAGACTTAAATCAAAAGTTACTGAGACCATTCTTGTGTGAGAATCATTTCCAGTAAACTTTTATTTACTGTGGGTTAGGAGTTACTGGGGGAGGGAAGGAATATTAAAAGGCAATTACTCAAAAGTAATTGTTTGCTTAGGTATTACTTAGTAGTTGGTTATTTAGGCATAATTTATGTTTTTCCTGATAGTAGACGAGAATGAAGAAATAAATGTGTAAGCATTGCAGAATGTTGATCCCTCTTGCATCATTTTGTTGTACTGAGGATGTTAGAACAGCCAGATTCAAAACCACTTAGTCACCTGACTTAGAGAAGGGACCAAGAAGAAGATAATGACAACCTTACCACCTTCTCAACAAATAGATTCAACTGCTCAGTGTACCTGGTAGTTCTTACTTGTCCAGTATAAAAGCAAGTGGAGGACTGCATCAGATTGCTAATGGAGGAGGGTAGCAATGGTCCAGAGAAAAACCTGTAGGCTTTATTTCGTTATCTTTGATGTGTTAATTTCATTCAATGCCATAACTATACATCTGTGATGGAAATATATACAATTCTGGTAATAATCTATTGGAGATATCTATTTTTTTGAATGTTCAGCCAGATGGATGGATATTTCATAGAGACTAGGAGTGCTTTTATTACCTGTACTGTGTTCCTATGTTTTTGGTGCTTTTTCAATATCATAGGTCTCTTAGAGCTAGCCCCTAGTTGAGTTCCTGCCCGCCAGCCGTGTTTCATTGGAAATGAGAAGCAAATAATGGGAAGCTAGGGGAATATGGGAAGCAGGAGTATTTGGTGAAGAATGAGCTTGCCTTGAAGGTATAATAGAACTTGTCAAAGCCTCGTTGTTCTAGAAGTGCTGTTAAAGCCAATGACATTGAAGCTGAAAGGACCTAGCCTCGTGGGGAATTAGAGCCAAGCAGATGGTTTGCCTCATTAGCTGACATTTGTTGTACTTTACTTCTCTTTGGACACCAATGTGTTAGGTACCCAAGAGAATGGAAGGTGCGGGCCACGGCATTACAAAGAAGGAAGGTTACCTGGCTATACTTTTCACTTACCATCACATGGAAGTACCCGTCCCTCTATGTGATGCCCTGGCCCTACCTTCCATCCTCTTGGGTACCAAAGTATGGATACCTCAGTATGGAGATCACTTTCTTCCTGATGTTTGATATTAAAATAGTAAATGTTCCCAAATATTAGGACTTTGGGATAAATCCTTTATCTGAACGCTGCAATGCACAAGGCCTGAGCAATAGCCACATTCAAAGGCACAAGTAAATTTGCTCTTTGTTATTACCTTTGTTAGATTCATTCCTCTATCCTAGACTCTATCAAACAATCACTTCAATATTATCCTTTCACATAATAGGAAATCCCGATCTCACACCAACCTGGAATTAGCATCAAATGAAGTTGCCTTTCCAGTGTGTATCTCCCCCACATGTGAACCCTGTGAGGGGAACTGCACAAGCATGCAGAATGAGGGCTGTGTGTGCCGAGACAGAGGGTCAGAAGCCTAGGTCTGTTTAGTCTTACTCTCTAGATAAGAGTCATCGAAGAGCTTGTTATAAATCTGCATCTTTGGGGATTCTGATTCAGGACCCAGGAATCTGTAGTTTGAAAAGCTCCCCAAGTGTTACTGATGTAGAACCAGGTAAAGAAACCACCATAAACTGTGTGGAGTTCCCACATTCTCCCCAAGTCTTGCCGCACACTAATTCGAAAGCTGTGACTTAAAGGCTTAACATAGGCACCATCTCAGACCAGTCGAAGACCTTCAGCTTCCACCGAAGCAAACTCCAACTATTGTCCAACTCTGTCAATCCCAAGGGCCCCTCAAAACCTTGACTTCTTAGTTAATGGATTTCCAAATTCAGCACAGCACAGGCCCAGTGGAAGAATCCTAGGGTAGCACGTTTCTCATGTACCTTTTGGGTGGTAGGCGCTATTCTCCACCTGGTCAGTGAACAAAACTGATGGCTTCATGCAGATTATAGTCCTCACGTAGGTTACATTCCAATGGGAAGAATCAGGGAAGAAACAGGCATGCAAATTAATCAGCTAGATCATTCCTGAGAGTAATAAGTAGGATGAAGAAAGTAAAACAAGTTAATGGGAAGAAGAATGACTTTAGAGAGCAGTAGCTCCTTTTTAGAAAGACCTCCTTAACACTACTGACATGTAGCTGAGACCTCTTGGATGAAAAGGAGTCAGCCTGTGAAAATACAAGAAAGAAACGTGGCTTATTTGAAACAGAGAAGACTGGCATCTAGTGAACAAGAAGGGCAATAGGATGGTGACTAGATAGATAGATAGATAGGTAGATTATTTTTTTAAAAAGTTAAATAGCTTTAACTTAAACTGACCTGGGAAATCCTTATATCTCTTAATAAAAATATCTCAATTTTTCGGGTGTATTTTATTTGAACTACTGTTTTCTTTCATTGGGCTTTGCATATTTTTTATGATTGTATGTGCAAGTTGCTTTCCTTTGCTGGACATTGTCATAAGAGGTCCTTACTGTAAAAGTATGATTTGAATTGCGTGGCTGGTCTAAAGTAAAGTCAGTGATGATGTGGCCATCATACAAGTAACTGAATTTCAGGGTATTTTGTTTTCCATGCCAACTTTACAGCAGTTGCTCTCTGCTGTTTCATATCGTCAAGCCAAGACCCAATAATTGTGCTGATCTTGTAAATCATTGAGATTCTCCCATCACAAAGTTACTGTAGGCCAAAAAGAAGAGCTTACTTTTCAGTTTTTATAAAATTTTATTCACAGTAATGTACTTCTGTAGTCCAACAAAAGTTATCCTTAATGTTTGCATTGTCTAGAGCCCATTTATTTATAATATTGTGTAGTTCTGGTTGCCAGATTATGCTACAGTTGTATGTCAGTTGCTAAAAACCACTTAACTCCAGACCCATGGTCCACAACCTGAATTAATGTCTTGATATTTATCATTGACATGGAGGTATAAAAAATAATGATCCTTGAATTTTCAGCCATGGCCAGGAATTGAAATGGAGGAATCAAAAAGGAAAGAGAGGATAGGAGGGGAGGGAATGGTGAAGAAGATGCTTCAGAATGCATTTCACTCCTCCTTCCCCAACCCCAAGCACCAGAATCCCATTCTTTCTGGTACCTTGATATTTTAGATACAACTATTTTGAAATGCCACTTTGATATAACATTTATCAAGTTCGTATCAGGTTCCAGGAACTCTCCTAATCCCATTACATTATTAATACCTTGAATTCTCTCAATAGCCCAGTAGGGTAAGGTACCAATATCATCCCATTTTATAGATGAATACATTGAGGCTCAGAGAAGTTGAGTAACTTACCCAGAAGCACTCAGGTAGTAAATAGGATTGGAGCCTGAGTGTCTGGCTTCAAAGTCTAGGTCGTTAAATGCTGTACCACACTGCCTCTAATAGCCTTAACACTACACCCATTTTGACTAGGGGACCTTTTAATAATAGCCTGAAAATATGATTATTAAACTTGCTACTATAATACAAATTCCAAATAATGTTTGAATCCTCCATCCCACCCCATCACCTGGCTTCATGTTTTCCCTGAGCCTTACCCCATAATTGACCCTCTGATAGGATCCTATCCCTCTGATAGGATCCAGGATAGAGAGAGGGACAGTGGCAAGGAAGTGTCCTGGTCACAGGCGTTCACATTTGACAGGGCTGCATCAGTTCAGGTGGAACAAAGCGCCCTGCTTCATACTTTCTTTCCCTGAAGTTCCTTCCTTCAACTTCTGAGCTTAATGGAGGGCATGTAAAGAAAGGCTTGGTTTCCAGCCAGACCTTCTTGGTTTGTAATTTCTGGTTTGAAACATACACATGACAGGTGTAAAAATGCCTGCCATTTGAGAGAAACCTGTGATAAGTAAGCCATACCAACTATAATTTCAAGGGATAAATCAGTGGAAGATCAATTATCTTATTACTTATTAACTAATAAGTTTATCCTTGCCTTCTTAAAAATTTAGTAATACAAGATATGCTAATTCAGTCTTCTAAATGGATTTATTATTATTATTAGTCCATTTAAGTTTTAAGGATTGTTTTATTATCTACTTATTTTTAGTTGTATTATTATTATTATTATTAACATCAGTTTTCACAGCCCTAAATGCAGCATGCAAGTCTCCGCAAAGTGGGTACTGGCATCTGTACCCGGCAGTGTTTGAACCATGACACTTGTTGCCCTTTATTTCTTTCCCTTTGGTTAAAATTCAGTATATGACATGTCTCTCACAAACCAAATTCCTCACTAGGCCAGGATAAGGACCCATTTGCAAAATACTCAACTGTAAGAATAAAAACGATTATTTATAAACAATTTTCTAGCATGATATTATTTCAGAAGTGGAAGAATATGTTTCTGGTATTTGTGTTGTGTATCTCTTGCTCATGAGAGGGAAGAAGCTATGGGATTGGAATTTGCAGAAAGAATGACTTAGCACCTTGTAATTTATATCTGTTTTGATAGGTTCTAAGATTTTCGAGTGCAGGTATTCTAAAATAGAGTCCACCTGTACCTGTTTCAGACTTACAGAACTCTGGGTCCTTACTAGCTGTTCCTTGATGGTAAGAAGGGGGATTTATATGACATTTTTATTCAGCCATTGTTTTATAGTTTTTTCATCAATGAACTCCTTTGACTCATTTTTCTTTCTATCAGCTTTCATCAGATAAAGGAATGAGGTTTAAAACATTTCAGCTTGCTTGTGATTACAGCATAGAATGTGTTAAGATAGCATCCTTTGGCCTCTTGATTTCCTATTCACTGATAACATTCATTCTATGAACCTCTTAGCATTAAAGAAACAGCCATATCACGTTCATCATTCAAGCATAAAATTGTCTTAAGGTAGTAAATATATACGCATGTATAAACCATATAAATGTCAAAGATATTATAACATGATGGTTGACAGCAAAAGCTTTGAATTAGACAAATCTGAATTGAAACTCGGTATCATTCTTTTTTTTTTTTCAGTTCAGTTGTATCATTCATTTTTAACAGTGATCTCGCCTAGCCACATAACCATAATGGAGATAATATTTATTTTTTTAGGGCTTTGAAAGTAGTAAATGAAATAGTAAGTACTGAATAAGGGGTTTTAAGAATTTTGGTTTAAAAGAGAAGGTGAGAAAGTTAAGAAATGTCAATTCCCAGTCATTATTTATACAGTTTTACAGGATTTTTTTCATTTCACAATTTAAAAAAAATGTTGACATCCGATACCAGGGTACATCTTACAAAAATGCTCTTTTATAATATAAATTTAAATTAAATTGGAGTTTTTTTCTTTCTCAGTGGTACATAAAATAATGATGTGTTTTATAATTGATGGCATTTTAGAGTCAATACAGTTTTTATAATGGGTATCAACATTTCCTTTTCTTCAGGAGTCAGTAACATGTAGTAGATACATATTTAGACTTCAGTATATAGATTATGTCAAATTTCTGAACCTCTCTTTGACTAATCTGCAAAAGGAAATCCTATCCCATGACTATAAAATGTGTAGGAATCTCTTAGCACAGTGTCTGGTGCAGAATTGTTAAATGTACAACAATAATAGCCATTATTGTTATTATTATCTTTATTTTTCCAGTTAATCTGTGAATTGGTAGAACTGGATGCAAAAGCCAGGTCTGCCACCAATTAAGTTTGGAATTTCTGTCTCACTTTCCTGTTTTGCAAAAGAACGTCTTGGCTAAGATGACCTCTAAATTCCTTCTGGTTCTAAAATTTTGTAATTTTATTGTCTAATTCAGAGTCTTAACAAAATGTAACCATCAGATGAATTTTCTTTGTTTCTTCCAGTTTGCGGGGACATCCATGGACAGTTCTTTGACTTGATGAAGCTCTTTGAAGTGGGCGGATCTCCTGCCAACACTCGCTACCTCTTCTTAGGGGACTATGTAGACAGAGGGTACTTCAGTATCGAAGTAAGTCTGCATCATTTCTTCTTAGCTGCTCAGTAATGGATCAACAATATCTTAGCAAAATAAAGTGGTATATGTATTGCCTTAAGTAAATCCCTAGTCTTTAACAATGAACTTTAATACACATAAATGTGTGGGATATTCCATATCCTATTTTCTGTTGATTCTCATATGCTTTTTATTACATAGAAATGCCAAGGAAATGGCTCATAGTAAGATTTTGCCTTTCGTACTTTTTAGAGATTTGCAACTTTGCAAAACTTGCATGATATTTGACACTAGATAATTCTATCTCCTGTTGAGACAATGAATCAAATTTGATTAAATAAGCAGGAATGTGTTTGCCTGGTTATGTCTTATAATTATGAGACAATAAGTTATTTTTGTAAATTGATAGTCAAATGCATGTGTGTGTGTCTGCATTTGTGTGTATGAGTCTGTGTGAGTACACTGACAGCTGCTATATTTTGTCTTTTTTGGCACCTGTCATCTAACTAGGGTAATTTGTCAAAATCATTAGTTAAAACAAAACAGATAACCTTTGAGTAGAGGTTCTTCCTCAGCCTCCCAACTGCATCTGCTTCAGGTAAGTAGAAGTTACGTTCAAAATAAAGACAAGGCTCTTGTTTCATTCACATGTTTGCTCTTTCTGGTGCTTAACATGGTGTTTCATACATAGAAATGACTCATTAAATATTTATTAAAAGAAATAGTTTGAAATAAGAATAAGTTTTAAAGAATCAGAGCTCATGCTATAGTAGCTGACATTATATGTGCTCTTGGAAATAATACGTTAAAAAGGAAAACAGTTATTCTTAATTAAAGAGAGAAATCAAATTTACTGAAGTCTCACACCAATGTCATACATTCATAATAATCATTTATTAAAGAGATTCTAGGTTTTTAAATTTTCATCATAATATTTTATTTATTATAAGAATATTTAATGTTAAAAAACATGTCACTCCTAAATGGCTTTTGTTTTTAAACTATTATACTAACTTTTTGGGGGGGGTTATTCAATTCACCTCCCATCATTGACTATGCATATATGTATATATATATATATAGCCCACCAATATATTAATCACATTTAAGGATCTCATTTAAAGATCACATATTTCTTAATCATTCATGGTGGTAAGGGAGGGAGGGGTGGTGTTGGTGTATAAGTCCAAAAAGAGGAGTACATTTAGGTATTTCTTCCATGTATATGCACTGTAATTAGGAGAATTTAAAGAAATATACATCCTTGCTCTCTAGAAACCTAAATCTATGTAGGAAAATATAACTGTAAAAAGCTTTATAGAATCAGAAGCCTAGAACAGATGGTTCCAGGATTCAATTATTATTTGAACTGATTATTAAAATCTTGGGATAAAAAAGGTACAGAAAATAATTACCATTGGAATATAGATGTTTGGGAGAATATCGAGGGCATATATGGCTGGGGTTAGAAACAAAAAACAAGTAAGATTTAACTAGGAGGGAAACTGAAGTGAGAAAAGTACAGAGGAAGAAATTAGGAAACCTCATAAACCTCATTCATGGGCTAACTTGACCAACATGGCAGAGAAGTGTGATTGAGTACAAATTTTGTAAGACCTTTGTATCACATTAGGGCTAGTATCTGCCAAGAGTAAAGGGGAAAAAAAAAAAAACCCTAATGGTGGTTTGAACAGGATGGAAGTTTATTTCTCTCTCTAGTAAAAGCTCATAGATGGGCGGACCATGGCTGGTGTGACCCAGCCTGGTGCCAGGGCCCAGGGTCTGTGCCTTATTGATCTGATGTGCGTGGCCTTGTTACAAAGTCAACCTCATGACCCAAGACTGCTACACCAGCTTCAGCCCTCATGTTCCCACATTACATGCAGCTAGAAGGAAAAGAAGGAAGAAAATGGTATGTCCTCTCATTTAAGGATGTTTCCCATAAGTGGCGCTGTTACTTCCCGTGGGCCAGAATTGGTTTACCTGACCGTATGTGATTACCGTGTGTAGCCAGATTTGAGAAAGACTGCTATAAACAGAAAGCAGTAATGGAAGATAAAGAATTTCTGCTACTTCCCTTAAATTAGGGTCATGTGGAAACTAAGTAAATATTTTTAAAAATTATTTTAGTAACTCTTAAATTTATCTTATTCATTTAATATTTATATGCTCCTATGGAAGGTTCTGAGGATAAATGAAATCAGTGTTCTACTTTTCTTGAAGCTCACCTTCTAAGCAAAGAATGGCAAAGACTCTCCTGTTGGGAGTGATTATATTTCCTTAATCTTACCAGTCTATTTACCTTTGATTTTTTTGCGAGAAGAGTTCAGGCTTCTGAATCTCTGGCCTCAAACCTTTTGAAATTTCCCAAACTCTCTCTAATTAGAGCTTTTTAGAACTGTTTCCTTAAAGAAGTTGAGAAGCAGTAATCACTGGTTCCTCAGTAGATTTTTATTTTAGTCTACAATTAATCTAGATTTTTGAACTATGAAAGTTGTGGTAGTTTATGTAATATGTACCTTCTGCAATTCAAGCAAAGAATCAAAGTCTGAAACCAAATGTTGGTGAAATATCGAGTGTATGTATCACAGGACATTTAAAAGTTCTGAGATGCATATATCAGAGTCCCCATCTTCAAAAACAGCTCTTTAATTCACCTCCAGAAGTCTGGGAGTATAGCCCCGGGGACTTGCCACATACACACAGAAATGACAAAAGCTTGATGGCCTCAGAAGTAAAAATGATCCATTTTGATTAGACTGTGACCTTTGAGGGGTTTGAGAATGGCTCAGTGATATCAGCCTATTTAAAATAGAACTGATATTTATATAAAATATACTTACTGAAGATACTGTGAGGCTTTGTACTGTGGATTAAGGAAGCTGACATTGTTTGCAAGCTGGAAATGGTATTGTTTGCCTAGTATAAATGATCTCATTTATTCCTCACAGCTCTGCAAGGAACATGTAAATGTCTTTCTTTTCAGCATGCAGAAACCAAGGCTCAGAGAGAGTCACACACATAGTAAATGGCAGTGCCGGGATGCAAAGTCTGTGCTCTTTCCACTACATCCCATGCCTTGGCCATATACTCACTAAACGAACCACAAAAAATGCACACATCAGTGATGCAGGCACTGATACACACTCTTTGTATATAATATATATATTATATTACACATTATATAATATGTAATATATGTAATAACTCTTTGTATATTATATAATCTGAAGGGCAAAACATTAAATATAAAATATGCTCTTTGAGTATCCTGTTAGTTTAAGATAAATCCTAAAATGAGAGCTCAGTTTTCCAGCGTGTACTATCCTAACAGGCTTCCTGATTCATCTCAATAATTCAGAGTTCCACGGCAGGTCTTCTCGTTTGGCTATTCTCTGGGCAAAGAGGAGCAGTTAAGTTTAATTTTTACGAAATCAGCTTTGAAGGATAGGTTCAGATTTCATACAGTCTCAGCTGGGTAGTATTTACAGGCACTGGGTAGTGTGCTCTGGGCAGTACATGGAGTTCATTTTATACACTCCCTCCCCACCTTTCCCCCCATCTTCTTTTGCCAAGATTAGAAATCGTTCCCCACAAAGTTAGCCCAAATGAAGCAAACAAGCTTTTGAGTAGTGATGTAAGAGATAATTTTGCCTGGGATAATGATTTGCCTTACACCAAATACCATCCTCTTTTTCATGATGGCATTATGCTACCTAAACTCTTTGATCAAGGCTATGTGTATATATATATATTGACAGTTTCGTGTCTGAGTGTGTTTCTCTGAGAATGCAGGGAAAAACTCAGAATTGCAAACAAAGGCACACACAACTGTTTCTTTCTTCTATTCACTTCCTTGGGCTCCCTTTCTAGCCATTCTGCCCTGCAAGACATTGCCTTGAGCTTAGAGAGCTGTGCCCCTGCACCAACGACTAGATCTCAGCCCAGGCCTCAAACACCTTTAAGCAGGAAGAGTAGTTGTGTTTATTAGCTGTAAACTCATAGACTAGAATGAACCACAGCACGTCAGGCAGTGTTCCATGCCTCTGCATGAGAATAACAAGCAAAGCAATGTTAGGTGACGGAGTGATGCCACAGACATGAGGAAGAAATTGTCTGGCTGTCTCCCTGCAGCCAGTCGTCCGTATAGCGCATTGATAGTCCCACCGCTGCTTCTCTGTGTGCTTGTCAGACCAGGCAAATGATGTCTTAGAGAAGCAGCGTTTGACATTTTTTCAGGAGTTTGGATCTTTTCCCAGCCAATGCATATCCCTCACTTTACTGTCCTGTGACTGAGAGACAGCACTTTTGATTAGAATGTTTCACAGCATGTATAGTTATTTTAGGGAGCTGCTTGATATATATCTGAAGCTGTATATATGTGTTTTTTACTTCCTTGCTTCCTCTTTTACATCCTTCTTTACTCCCCTATACAGGTTTTTAAGAATACACGTCATTAAGAGGCATAAATTACAAAGTAAAGAACTGCACTGCTATTATCAATGAGCCAATTAAACTAACGAAGAAAATGATATCCTTAGTGCTGCTTCATTGGGGAAGCTAAATAAGAGAAAACTATGTCTGCGATAAAAAATTAATAAAAAGATACAGGATGCTCGATCTTTCATATTGACTAAACCAAACTAATTTTAGATTGTAAATATCCGTTTAATTATTTAGAGTATGACTGCAAAGATAGTCGAGGTCCAGTTGAAAGTGATTAGTGCAATTAATTTACATCTCACCCTGCAAAAAAGCCAATGGAACTTGCCTCTCTATTTCTACTTCAACCAATTAATCCAGGGAAAATTTTATTCACATTAGCCATCTAAAACCCCATGGACAAAAATAACCAATTATTTAATTTTTCTTTTCATTGTTCATTAAATGGGATAATTTTTTTTACGCGAGACTTTTCTTTTTTAAAAGAATATCAGGTTATAATTTTGTCCAAGATCTTTAGCTCTCCAGAATGTTAGAACTTTAGATGGCAAAATAGTTACCAGCAGGACAGTGTTGTGCTTGGCAGAGCTCTCCCGCCAGATGTTGAGGGAGAAGCTCGCGGGGCTCCCCTCCCGAGTCCACGCTTGCCTGTCATTTACCGTGCCACTTCTTCCATATTGGCTGCATGTGTGGTTTTATTCAGTGTTTGGGAAGATATTTTATTCTTGCCACAGGGGAGAGGGAAATAAAATGTGGAAAGCGGATTCTTATTTTTACGGTGCTCTGAGCCAAGAATTTGGAAATTGAGTTTTCTTTTCCCTAGTCTTGTCTTGTCTTGACTTTTCTTTCCTCCTCCCTCCCTTCCTTTTTCTCTGTCATCTCTCTCTCTCTCTTTCTCTCTTTCTTTCTCTGTCTCCCCCAATCTCTGTCTACTTCCCCCTCCTTTCTGACTGCCTTCCTTCTCATTTACAGGAAAGAGGCTCATATTTCCTAAACTCCTGCTACATGCAGGGGTGCTTTACATCCATTACATAATAAGGGACATGAAATGTGTACTGAATCATTTAAAAGGTAAATAGGTATGATAAGGATACCACAGAACCTTTGAGGTTTCAGTTATGAAAGAGCTATAGTCATCAAGACTAGAGGTGATAAAGCCATGTGCTAATGTCAAGACAGGATCTTTAACAGATGGCATAAAAAGAAAATATGGGCCCTAGAATGTGATTCCTCTAGTAGTATTTGAGTGGGGTTAAAAAATTGCATTTTAGATGTTTGTTGGAGAGATTATAGCTTTGCTTTAAAATAAATTGTTACAGGCAAAACTAATCTAAAGAGTTTGGAATTGTGGTAACATTTTCCAAAGGACATTGATTGGGAGGGGGCACAAGGGAGCCATCTGGGTGCTGAAATGTAACTGAATCTGGGCAGCGGTTTCATGGGAATATACATATGCAGAAATTCATTGACCAGTACCTTTAAGATAGATACATTTCACTGGATATAAGTTATACATTAGTGAAAACAAGAAACAAAGAAAACCTTTTTAAAAAGTAACTACAGTGTAGCCAAAACACGTGTTCTCTCCCCCAATGTATGCGTTAAATACAACACTTTCAACAAGTAAATATAATTTTTAAAAAACTTCACATACCCATCCCATTCCTATTCCAAATCAAACATCCAATGTTAACAAACTATTTGGAAAAATATTTTTTATATAATTTATAATTTAATTTATATTTTAAATTTATAATTTTAAATTATTTATAATATATAAACAAAACATACATATGATAAAATCTTATAAGTTTTAAATTGAGAATAGTTCTCTCATTGACATTAATAACAGTGTACAAATATCATCTCTGAAATGTGAGACAAGCTTGAATAATACACACTCCTTTTACTAGAACATTGTAAGTGCACCTCTAAACCTGATACATAGCAATCAGAGACTCATTGAGCCACGTACACGTATCAACAGATCATAATCCTTCAATATAGGCCAGTTGGTCAACTTCTCAGAAATAGTACTATCATCTTTCACATGAACTTTAGGTAATAAGTTTAAGCAGAAAATGGTAATTATAAAATTAACTAATGTAACATATATATGTAAAATTTGATATCAGCTAATTATTTTTTGTTTATCCAATCATAATTACAGTGAGGGGCAGTATCTTGCTTGAACAACTCAGTAATTTTTTCTGATAATTAGTATTTTCTTCAAAACTTGGGCTATATATTCAAACATTTATTTCCACTCATTTAAGAAATTATCCCATGAGCTGACAGAGATGATTATTGTTCACAGGTGGCACCACAAATGAATTGCCAGTAGCTTTTCCCTGTGGAGATTATCCGGCATACTTACTATATGTTGGAAAACTCATTATTAAAACGTAAATATTGTTTCAGTTTTGGTTTTAGATTTCAATAACCAGAATCAGACTCTTGTCTCAATATTTTTCTGGTTCTCTAACGTCTTAGCTTCATTTTCAGAATAAAGTTCATGAGGATAAAAAAGCATACTTGTCTTCAGTGTGCTCTCCTCTTCCCTGCGGATTTTTAATGAATGCTATTTGAGGATAATGAAATTGATGTTAATACTTGAGTATCCCAGTTATCTTAATTCACACTCCAGGAAGACTGTGTCAGTGTCGGTTGATTCCAAGCCTGGTGAATTTATACTTGGCCCTCATTTTTATGCAAACTGTAATACCCGAGTAATTAATTTGAGAATTTTAAGGTATATGAAATGTTTCCCCTAGCTATCAGCAGCATGTGTAGTGAGATTCCCTGGCCTTCAGTTTATTTACAACTATGTGTAAAACAAAAAGCTCAAGGCTTTAAACACCAAAGGCACTGAAGTAAGAGACAAGATAATGGGAGAGAAGAGTAGTGAAGGAGAGAGCATAATGGAAAATAGATACAGGGACTTCCCTGGTGGCGCAGTGGTTAAGAATCCGCCTGCCAATGCAGGGGATACGGGTTCGAGCCATGGTCCGGGAAGACCCCACATGCCGTGGAGCAGCTAAGCCCGTGTGTCACAACTACTGAGCCCGCGAGCTTAGAGCCCATGCTCCGCAACAAGAGAAGCCACGGCAGTGAGAAGCACGTGCACCACAACGAAGAGTAGCCCCCGCTCGCCGCAACTAGAGAAAGCCCACGCGCAGCAATGAAGACCCAAAGCAGCCAAAAATTTAAAAAATAAAATAAATAAATAAATAAAAAAGGAAATAGATACAATCCAAGTCAGCCTGAGCTTGTCAATGTTTGCTTCCAAATTTTGTGGTGCCTTTCCTTTCTAATTCTCCCATTTCTTTTACCTAATTTTTACAAAATAATTACCTTTATAAAGAGGTGACTTTATTTTATTTATTAATTGTCCATCACATTTCTTCTCATACTTTGACACAAGTATATTTTCATTTTTAGTATATTTTCATTCGGGCTTTTCCCAATAAACTCTATGCAGTCCATTGTTTTCGTGTGGTGTCTAGATCTCCAGTGCAATGTTTATACTTTAGTATAGATGAACCTTGGCTCTGTACCAAAGTAATGTTTTCTGTTTGATTTTCAATATCTTCCATAAAAAAGACCTAGCCTTTTGGGGACTTTTGGTCACAGTAGTGCATTTGGTTCGTGTCTTCCTGATATGTCAGCCAAGGTACGTGTAAGTATAATGGAAAATATTTATTTTTATATTATTCTTTTTTTCTTTCTCAGTGTGTGCTGTATTTGTGGGCTTTGAAAATTCTTTACCCCAAAACACTGTTTTTACTTCGTGGAAATCATGAATGTAGACATCTAACAGAGTATTTCACATTTAAACAAGAATGTAAGTATACTTCAGGCTTCTTCATTTAACATCGTATGTGCTAAATAATGATTTTAATCCATACAAAGAGCGTATTACAATATGATCCCTTGCTTAAAAGTCAAAAATTCAAACAATGATACTATATTATGTCATTCCATATTACTTTCTGAGCATGGTCAGTTACGAGAATTCAGAATTTCTTTTTAAATTATAATTTTTTTATAAAGTGATATAAAAATTCGAATTAATATTTGATGTGATTTAGCCTAAGCAACAAGTGATGAAATTATTTTTTAAAATAGCCAGAAGACTGCTGTTCAGGATAATCCTACTCTTTAACCTCAGATCACTCAATAAAAACAAATGGAGGGCAGATTCAACATTGAGCCTCTCTTTCTGGACCCAGGAGATGTACCAGCCTTGAGTGGATTTTACAAAATTAAAGACGACTTCTTCCTTTAGAAATAAATGCTAAGAGTGAGGAGTACTTCCTATAAATTTCATTTTCCTCCTCTCTTAATTTTCCTCATTGTCCTTGGAAGTTTAAATTTCTCTTTGTCATTTAGTCCTATTTCAATGGAGCATAGAGACTTCTCTCAAAACATTAGATAGAAGTCAATAAAGGAAAAGTAATGTGCAGTGATTTAGAAACAACTTTGGAAACTTTCTTGCAATCTGCTTTTCTACAAGAACATTCAGGAGAATCAGCCAGTTTTGTGTCCTCTTCTGTTGGTCTCCTAGTTGCTGTGTTTTTTTTGTTTTTTTTTTTAATACACATCTGCAGATAACTAGCAGGGATGTATGTATACAAAAGTTCTCACCTCTGTTACACAAAAAGTTACTAAAAACTGTCAAGTATGGAAGAACAACAAAAATTAAAAATAGTAGATATAAAGATTAATATATAACTTTAAAAAGTCTTTTTTAATCACATTTGGAACTTTGTATGTGTAGTTATATGCTAATATGATTCCGGCAAGAAAACATTTTTTTTAAAAACCCTATTTTTATGAACCAAATCCTACCTATGAAATCATAAGAGTAAGTAGTTGGTTTTTAATCATATATTAAAGGTAAAATAAAGTATTCAGAACGCGTATATGATGCCTGCATGGATGCCTTTGACTGCCTGCCCCTGGCTGCCCTGATGAACCAGCAGTTCCTATGTGTACACGGCGGTTTGTCTCCAGAGATTAACACCTTAGATGATATCAGAAAAGTAAGTTCTGTTATTTTCCAAGTCTACCATTTGATGTCCTTCAGTAATAAATGCAAGGCATTAATTTCCCTGCCTTTATCACTAACTTGATACTTCTGAATTAAAATGATTTAAAGTGGTCATGAATCTTTTTTTTTTTAATCTAGAAAGAAACATATATTTATACTTGGAAGAGTTTTCATCTATAAAACCTCAAGGTTCATTTTACCGTGTGATGTGTCATTAGAAATACTAAATATTTGGTCACTAAAAAAAATATATATATATATATATATATATATATATATATATATATATATATATACCTTTTCATTTCCCCTTGGCTTGTTTCAAACAACGCATTGTATATTCATGGTATATTACAGTTAAAAGATGTTGCTTTCCTCTTGGAAAAATATCACAACTTGACCTATAAAATGTGTCCATATTAGCATTTTTTTAAAAATCTAACTATTTTCACGGCTTAAAATTTTAAAGTAACAACCTAACAAAGGCTATGATGCTATTCTATTGATTGTACTGAGTGGCAAGGTGAAAAACAGTTAATTTTTTTAAAGAGGTATTTTTCTACTTAATTTAACATTAGATCTTACTGTTGTTTTGGCCAGCAAAAAGATGAGTTAGATTGAATGTGGGAATATCTCTTTCACAAGAAAATGTAGTGTAGGATAGTTTTATGTAGTGGAAGAGACAGTCTTTTATTTCTTTGATTATGCTCAATATTCTTCGAAAATTTCATTGGTTTTTAAAGAAAAACTATATTTTGGTAAGTAAAACATTCAAATTCTATCTGAATACTCTATCATTAAGGTCCAAGTCTTCAAATGTAAAAATAATATTGTATTTACTTTCCTGTTAGAAAGGAAATTCATGGTTTTTATTTTTAAAATTAAACAAAAATACATTAAATAAACCTTTGTTTCCTGCTCTGTGTATTTGTGTCCTTCATTATAAGACACCATTACACATCTGCTTCTGGTGTTCTGTGGCACACAGAGGATTGATATTTGCTCTATATTTCAAGTTCTGTAGAGACAGGACACTGAAGTGTAGTCATGGAGTTCAAGTATAGAGTGGTTCACTTTCTGCATGAATGTAACCACTTGATTCTTCTACAGTCTGATGGACTCCTGAAATCAGTAACTAAACTTCTTATCATAAATTATGTAGATTTTCAAAATATGCTTTGCTATCCCTAGGACTTTGTTTCTGGCATGTTTCAGATATTATGTTCAATTTTCGTATTTGTCATTACACTTTGGACTGAGCCGTAAAGTGATTTTTATGTTTGTGTCTGCCATATGCCAGAGTTTCCACCACACTTACTTTAATTAACTTCAGAGTTGTTTATTTTCACAGTAGATGGTATTAATTTCAGAATGCATTTTATAACTTTTCCAGAATAAATTCTATATTCTGGTTGCCTTACCAAAGCTCAAGCTGGGAATTCACGTTAATCAGGAAGTCTCCCCTCCTCTACTGTTCTATCCCAAATAATCAGTTCTTGCTTCTCAGAAAGAAATTCTGTATTTTTATGGACAAGCATTATTTTTCTTGTATGAATTGTTCCAAAAGCATAAATTATTTAAATATCTTAAGTCTTAAGTTTGCAATGAATATTTTATGTATAGTATAATGGTTGAAATATAGAGGGTCTTATCTTATTGAAGTTTTTCATTGGGTGTTGAAAAAGTGAAATATTGCTTCGTTCATTTTTAGATATTAGTAAAAAATGGTATGTAGCAAAACCATTATTTACATCGCCTTTTATGTCTCAGAAAAAGAGAGAATTTGATAGGCTGTCCACCTTACATATTCACCTGTCCCTATGGGGTTTTTTAAAATATTAAAGTATTGAAAATGAAGAATATTGGTTCTTAATGGGTTTTCATAGCTGTTTTATGCTTTTTTTCAAGAGATTCCATAATATGTGCTAACTTCACCCAAGATCCTTTAATTGTAGTCAAATCAGGATAAACTATAAGAAGGTGACAGTGTCATAAAATTGTTGGTGAAGTGTCATTTCCAGTTATTGTATTGCTCATAGCTTCTAAATGTACCATTTTAAATTGAAATATGACTTTGCTAAACATCTATAGCTGGAAAATTGGAAAATGGATTTCATATGAGGACTTAAGGTAAAACTCTAAGGCTTAGAACTGTGAGCTGAAGAATGACCAGCTAAATTGGAGCTCATTTTACTGCTTATTATTAAGATTGATTTGTACCCAGTAAAATGACTCCAATCATCTTGGACTTTAATTAGAAACTTAGATATCCGCTAATGAGTGACTATCCAAAATGTCATATAGCAAGTAGCTACTCTTAAAATGAAAGCCGTCTGTTCTCAAAATTATAGTGTTGAATATAAACACCGTAAGTTGTTCCCCATCCTGATTTCTAAATCACAGTTTAATGGAGGCAGTAAGAGAAATTTCCCCAAAGATAAAATAAAATAAAAGCTTCTCCTCAAGAAATGAAACACAGAGTCACCTCAATTGGTAATAACTAAAACACTAGGCTGGATACAATAAAAAGGAGAGAAAGATGGAGAGGAAACCAGGAGAGAGGAGAAACAGAGTAAAGAGTGGGAATTAAAGAGGCAAGAGGGAAGCAAAGGGTGAGCTGAAGGCAGATAATAAATGAGTGTCAGGGGGAAGAAGGAAGGAAAGTTCGAGAAAGGTGAAGAGTAGAAGAGTGGGGAGGAAGGAGCACAGATCAGGAGAGAGGTAGGGGGCAGTTCACGCTGCACTGTGGCTGGGGAGCAAACGTGGGTACTGCAAAATGCTGGTTTCTTCTATTTCTGAATTCCAACTTTCCAAAGATGAGTATTTTGTTCTCTGTCTTCTATTTTTCTTAGTTAGACCGATTCAAAGAACCACCCGCTTATGGACCTATGTGTGATATCCTGTGGTCAGACCCCCTGGAAGATTTTGGAAATGAGAAGACTCAGGAACATTTCACTCACAACACAGTCAGGGGATGTTCATACTTCTACAGGTGAGGACGGAGAGCTCCAGCTCGCCTCTTGGAGCACGTGACATTCGTTAACTGTTGTTATTGATCAATCCATGTATTTGATTTAGTTATTATGTGCATGTAACGTTTCTAGGAAGCAAGTACAAATGAAAGGTTCACTTTGATAGCCTGGTTCAAATGGGTTCTTAGCCCTTGGAGAATAAAAATATAAATAAATAAGCAGATAGAGAGATAAATGAATGTATCTATGTAGACATATAGATATAATATCTGTGAAGAATAGAAAAGGCATAAAAGCGGCAAGTGGCTTCAGCATGGCAAAGCAGCTGAAGAAGGTAGTAGGGTTTAGCAGAAGATTCATTCTGTTTCAGGAACTGTAGGGAAAAAATCCAGTGCCAGCCTTGATTTTCTTTTTTCTTCATTCAATTATGTCATTACTTAAAATTCTTTTTACCAGTTTTCATAACTTAAATCAGAAAAACAATTTCATTATTTTCAAGTTATTCTTAAATTTTCTTAAGTTCATTGGACTTCCTGAGTAAATTAAAATTAGCAGCAACCCAGTATATAGGTACTGTAGTAAATTTATTCTTAGCACTTTGACAAGCCATGTTGACAGAATTTTTATAGTAATGTTTATATTTGCAAATGTATGGAGATTTGGAAACATTACCACCCCCATAACATTTCAGAGCACTTCAGGAAGAAATCAACAATGCAGTTGGGTTTTTGCATATCCTCACGATTTTCCTGACATCTTAGTTACCTCAATTTTAGCCTACTGCATTTTATTACCGCCAGTTGCACTAGGTTCCCTTATCAGACATATAGTTTGATGTGAAAGTGGCCAGAATGAAAGTGCAAAAGAGATTATGGAGAAGTTGAGAATTTAAGTTCTAGAATACATAGTCTTTTTTTTAAAAAAAACTGAAAAATCATACCTGATGTTCACTGAAGTTTACACTCAATTCCTGCCCTGGCAGCCAAGCTAATGACCAGGCTGGAAGAACTCTGTAAAATGCATCCAACCACATATCTTTCATCTCTAGAGTAAGCAGATATCATCCTGCTGCATAACATTGATCAGAGTTTATTCTGGAACATTTTGGTGGAAAATTTTGTTCCATACATTGTTTCCCTTATGGGGGGAAAAAGTTTCCTTTTATTTATCTCTTGATGTGATTGAGAAATTGAAGCTTGCAAACAGAAAGTCTTGTACACTGTAAAGCATCATTCAAAGAATGGTTTTTGTTTTAAATATTAAGAAAGAGGTTTGTTCCAAGCTTATTTATCAGAAAGTTTACAATTCATTTCTATGTTTTGGAAATTTTGGCTAAAATAAAGAGTCATGGTGTAGTATTTCTGAAAAGCCTAAGGTTTCTTTTCAGTAATTAGTTAATTGGAGAGTAGTCTTTTATTAAAGACATTCCAACTTTTAGTGAAAAGTTGTATTGTTGAAATATATCAAAGCCAGGTGTTCAAGTTTTCAAATCTGGTGTTAAATCCCTAATTATACCAGGAATGTTTAAATTACTTATTTGATACCACTGAGTTGTGCTTCAATAATGCAATATCAAACAAAAGATAAACCTCTTGATTTTGATATTAAGCCATATTGCATTAATCTTTTTTTAATTCATAGTATAACATTCCTCTATTAGTTTTCTGAGTCAGCTGTTCACATATATTCTAAATAAAGTCCTGTACTGAACTTATATAAAGTTATGGTATTTTTTTGTTTTGTGAATATAGACACAGATGTGTTTCCATCAGACATAAAGTCCATCAACTAGATAATGGGAGGATTGTGCGTGTTTTTTCACACTTTTGTTCTCAACAAAATTATTATTTAACTCCTCTCATTAGAGGTTCTTATGAGATAATGATCGCTAGCCATGAGAAATGCTGACTGTCAAAATCTACAGCCTATGTACTCTGAGAAATGGCAGAGCAGTGTGGATTGTTTTATCTGAAGAGAAAAATGACTCACACATTCTCCTAGAGCTTTTTGATTCTTTTGTCTTCAGTGCCATCTTGAAGGTGTCAAGGCATCCTCTGTGGTCCTGGTTTATAAAGCTGATCTAGAGGGGCACAAAGGAACAATAAAATTGGTAGAAGAACTTGGTGACAATTACCTATTTGAGTTATTGGCAATTAGTTTGATCCACAACTCCCAGTTTTATTTCACGTGTGTCTGAGTTTGTATATTTAATTTGCTCTGCCACCCTATCCGTGATCTAATGTATTACCTGGGCCGTGATTTAAATAAAATGAAGTTACACAGACAGATGCATCTGTAAGAATTTTCCAGTGCTGCTCATGGGTTATAGAAGACAGTCCATGTAACAGAGAGGAAGGAATCCATAAGAACTCTGCTTTTGCCCCAGTGCTACCATCATCTTTAGAACCTTAGACCAGAGTTTGCATACTCACTGCCTATAATGTTCAAGTAACTAAGATGCTTGAAGCAGCCACGCATTAGAGTATAAAGGTTCGTGAGGATCGTGACAAATCAGAGGTAAAATTTCATTTTCACGGAGACCAAATGAAACTGTCGGCCAGATTTGGTGCTTTAGGCTGTTTACCTTGGAGGCATCCTGTAAGCTTTGTGTTCTAGGTATACCTTGCTTCAGAAGAAGTGAGTTAAACCAGACCTTTTTTTTTTTTTTTTTAATAAATTTATGTATTATTTATTTATTTTTGGCTGTGTTGGGTCTTCGTTTCTCTGCGAGGGCTTTCTCTAGTTGCGGCAAGCGGGGGCCACTCTTCATCGCGGTGCGCGGGCCTCTCACTATCGCGGCCTCTCTTGTTGCGGAGCACAGGCTCCAGACGCGCAGGCTCAGTAGTTGTGGCTCACGGGCCTAGTTGCTCCGCGGCATGTGGGAATCTTCCCAGACCAGGGCTCGAACCCGTGTCCCCTGCCTTGGCAGGCAGACTCTCAACCACTGTGCCACCAGGGAAGCCCTAAACCAGCCATTTTAAAGTTCCTCTATATGCTGAGATTTGAAGAATATCTTTTTTTTTTCTATATTCATGTACTTTATTTATTTATTTATTTTATTTTTACAAGAGATAAACAGACTGACACCAAGCATTGTACATGGATGACCACAACAAAAGCAACAATGATTGCAATTACCAAACATGAAACACACTCATGCTATGTCATAATATTGACATTCAGTCCAGTAATCCTCCACTGTAACAGCTCCTTTACTTTGCAGTGAAAATTGATTTGTATATTCTTTGCCTCTGAGTCCTTGTGGGATTTTTTTTTTTTTTAATTCAGACAGAAAGTCACAAAAATTATACTCATCCTCATCAGTTCACTCAGTCCCATGTAATTAATTTTTTTTTTCATCTTGATCTTTTGTTAGCACTTTTATGAGTTCATCAGTTTTTCATTAGAGTTCTGAAAATGCTTATTCATTCAGTTCAGCAGTACAGTCAGTTACCAGAAACCTGTACTTGTCAGAGTCTTTTCCATGAATTTCTTGAAGATGAAACCCTTTTATAGGAACATATTTGCGAAAGCATCAGAGTACACCCAGAACTGTCTGTAAATGACAAAAGACTTAAAAATGACCACAGTTAAAGATTTGATGAAAGTTCATAATAATGCAGTTGACAAGAAAATTAGTTATTTCTGAGATACACATTTTAAACTAATAACTAGGATTATGACTTATAACATTATACCAGAACATATAAGATTTTTAGAAATTTCATGTAATGTCTGAAACATTTATATTAACATATTTCCATACACATAACCCAATGAAAGTTTAGTATTAGTTGTTTTGTTTGTTTGTTTTTTTATACTGCAGGTTCTTATTAGGCATCAATTTTATACACATCAGTGTATACATGTCAATTCCAATTGCCCAATTCAGCACACCACCATCCCCACCCCACCGCAGTTTTCCCCCCTTGGTGTCCATATGTCCGTTCTCTACATCTGTGTCTCAACTTCTGCCCTGCAAACCGGCTCATCTGTACCATTTTTCTAGGTTCCACATACATGCATTAATATACGATATTTGTTTTTCTCTTTCTGACTTACTTCACTCTGTATGACAGTCTCTAGATCCATCCACGTCTCAACAAATGACTCAATTTCGTTCCTTCTTATGGCTGAGTAATATTCCATTGTATATATGTACCACAACTTCTTTATCCATTCGTCTGTTGATGGGCATTTAGGTTGCTTCCATGACCTGGCTATTGTAAATAGTGCTGCAATGAACATTCGGGTGCATGTGTCTTTTTGAATTACGGTTTTCTCTGGGTATATGCCCAGTAGTGGGATTGCTGGGTCATATGGTAATTCTATTTTTAGTTTTTTAAGGAACATCAATACTGTTCTCCATAGTGGCTGTATCAATTTACATTCCCACCAACAGTGCAAGAGGGTTCCCTTTTCTCCACACCCTCTCCAGCATTTGTTTGAAGAATATCTTGACGGTCACTTAAAACGTGTTTTTGAAGCTACAAATGGCAGCTCACTCAAATCACTACTGGTCTCTTAATCACAGATCAGCAGCCTTTCTTCTGTTCACAAGCTGCCCAACTTCTCTTCTACAGTTGACACTCTCGTCCACCCCTTCCACCTTGAAATGCTCTGGCTCCTCCTTTTCCGCATATCCTGATTCTCCTCTGACTTATCAGGCAGATCCCTGACTCTTCTCCTGCCTCTTTCTTTGTCTTCCTCCTGCTCTTGACATTTTTTCTTCACACTGTTCCCAAGAACCTCATCTGTTCCCTTAGCTTCACTGTAAACTTTGAACTCTGTGGTTAGATTACCAGATCTATGTCTGGTCCCTTTGTCTCTTTATCTTTCCTGAGCTCGAATTCTCTATGCCTAGTTTTCTGCTGGAATTTTTATCTTAAATGTTCCGTTGTCACCTTATCCTGAACTCACCTTGCCTGAAAAGGTTTATTATTTACCTTCCCACTCGCTTAATTCCCACTGGAGATTTCTCCTGGTTTTTCTGTTTCTATTAACAGTTCATTTTCCCAGTCACACAGACTAGCAAACACCTTTGCTTTTTCTTCTTGTGCTGAAATCACCACCAACCAGTCATCATGTCTTATTGACCCTTTCTTTAAAATAAAACCAGCATCTAGACCATCCTGCCTTCCCTCCCTCCCACTCTGAGTTCAAGATCTTCATTTTTAGCCTGTCTAAATCACACCTGATTTCACAGCACCTTCCTATCCCCTCCCCTCAATTCACACTGTTCCATTCATGGGTAACCTTTTGAGAATTCATTCATTCATTCAATTATTTAACAAATATTAGCTGAGCACCTACTATATATGCCTTCTGTGAGGTTTTATAGGTACTCAAAGTCCCCGCCTTTGAGGGAATGACAGTCTAGTGGCAGAGACCAATAAATAGAAACTGATAAATTGCAAGGTGAGTAGTTCTGTGATAAATGTGGAGGTCATCTCTCACACACACACACAAGGATGAATGGGGTTTAAGGGACTACTCATGGTGGAAATGTTATTAGACCTGAGTGTTAAAGGATGAGTAGAACAGATCCAACCAGAATCAGTGGGGGAGGCTCTTGAAGGCAGGGAAGTGGTGAAAAATATGAGGAAGATAAAAACTCTGGGAATCCTAGAAAGATGACTACCCAATGGTCTCACTTTACCCCCAACCCCAAATTATAGGTAGCTGCTTTGGTATACACTAAAGCTGAACCTTCATATAACTAAGCTATTCTACTCCTATTTTTATATCCACTAGAAATGTGTACACATGTGTGCCAAAAGACATATACAAGATTGTTCATAGCAGCAGTATTCATAATAGCCAAGAAATGGAAACAACCTAAATGTCTATTTAGTAGAATGAATAATAAACTGTGGTATATTTATGCAGCTATATACAGCAAATGAGAATGAGAAAAACTGCGCAGAACAACATAGATGAATGTCACAAGTATAATGATGAGTGGAAGAAACCAGACACTAAAGAGTGCATACTGGGTGATTTCATTGAAATAAGAGAACAGCATTAGAGAAACCAAGTCTATAAGGTTAAAAGCCAGGATGGTGGTCACCCTTAGCGAGAGGTGATAGCGACTCAAAGGAGATATGAAGAGTTCAGGCAATGTTCTTTGTCTTGATCTTAGTGCTAGTTACAAGGGTGCCTACTTGTAATCGTCTGATTTGTGCAATTTTCTGTAAAGATGTTATACTTCAGTAAAAAGTTTGCCTTAAAAAGAAAAATTGCTCACTGCTCTTGAGGCAGCTGGCAGCCAGGAGCAAGTGAGGACTTATGCTCTGGTGAAGTTCTGGCTGGAAGAGTTGGAGCCCTTCCAGACTTGATCCCTAGTGGGCAAAATGAAATTAGTTTGCAGAACCTGGGGCAAAGAAAAAAAACACAGCAAGTCCTAGGAAAAGATAGCATCCGGGCAGTGCCAGGACACCCCAGGGCTAAGAACCCATTGCTAGGCCCCAAGAAGCAGAGGAGGAGCTGGGCAAGGGGGCAAGTCCTGCATACTACCAGGCTGAGAGTTGGTGAGGCACCAAGGAGGCCGGTGGAGGCTTTCTCTTGGTCCGTTGGCAACGGATTGCAGGCTGCCTGCCTCTGCTTTGCTGAAGCCAATGAGGGAGAAACGCTTTGCATCTCGCACCTGCATAACTGCCCCTGTTGAGGCTCCTCCAACAGTTGTGTGTGAGCTTCAGTAAGCTGACAAATTGCTGCTGAGCATTTAGAATATGAAGGCAAATAAAACAATGTCTGTCTCTTAAGGCATTCGCTATTACTGGAGAGCAGATGTATAAACATAAATTACACTACAGTGCGACAAGTGATGTATTAGATTCGTATGTTACGGGAACATGGTGGATGTAGCAATTTTATGCACCTCAGGGTGAGGTAGGTTTGAAGGGAAGGGTTCACAAGTGATAATTTAGCTAAGGCTTCGCAGAAGAGTGGGCCTTTGCAGAGGAACAAACAAACTCAGGGAAAGTATATGCAAAGGCATAGAAGCATAAAAAGGCATTTTAATAATGCCTGCTGGCTATTATCATGGTTAAAGCATCTGAAATCTACAAGATATACTTCAAGGTCTAGAATAGAGTTTAATATAGCAAGAAACAAAAATAATAAGAGAAGCAATAGAATGAGTCTAATAATAGCTATTTGCTCTAATGCCCAGCCAGTTTTTCTATCATTTCTCACATTTTTGTCTTTTCTGCTTTCTTTACCTTTGTTCATGCTCCGTCTCCTCCCTATTCCTCTCCTTCCTTCGGTGGAATTCTAACCCCTTGCCTGTCTGCTAATCCCCATAAGTTATTGCCTCTAAGGTCTAACACAAGTCACAACTAATAAATGGAACAGCTACTGCTGGAACCTGGGGTTGCTGACTCACCGTCCTGTGGTGCATTCTTACCTCCACACTGTGGTGCTGAGGAGACAGATAGGAGTGGCTGAATGTCTACTGCCGTGGACCAGGCACTGGGCTAAGACATCTACATATATTGCTGCTTCATTCAATCTTCATCTCAATTCTATGAAATAAATAATACCGTTTGCATTTTTGCAAATGGGGTAATTCAGGCACAAGGAAGTGGAATAAGAACCCAAATCTAAGGATCCTTACTATTCCATGGAAATTTCCACCTCCCTTTCTACTCAGAGAAGATGCATTTTCTAGTGCGTAAGGAATAATCATATTCCAATAGGAAAAAACCCAACATTTTCAAAGACTACAATAGCTTCTTTCCCAAATACAGCAACGCATGCTGGTAAATGAATATCACAAAGCTGAAAGCATCACTGGCCTTCACCAATCCTTGAAGCAAGTGTCGTTACAAGACATGTTCAGGACATAGGGTTAAAAAAAACTGTTCCAGCAGAATCACTCATACAGTTAGATTGTGCCTGACAAGGGTACCCCTGTGGAGGGGGATGAGTGGGGCTGAGATCCAGCCCGCCCTCTTCTCAGAAGGCCATGGCCCCGGCTTGAGCTGATCAGCCCGGAGGAGGAAAGGCTCTTTCTTCTTGGTGGGCTCAGAAGTGTCACCTTATTAATGAAAAGTGTCACCTTATTAATAAGTGTCACCTTATTAATGAAAAGAGAAAGGAAAAAAAAAAAAAAACTACTACAAGATAGATATTTTTCAAAAAGATTTCCTCAGACCCACATGCTTTCTTTTTTGCTTTATAATTTCTCTACAAAACTTTACTATTTTATCTTTAATGTAGTTTTTTTTTAATTTAAAAAAATATGTTTTACCTCGGTACCTAGATTATATCTTCAGGACAGAAGCCATGCCTTACACTTATCATACCACCCCTCCCTGTGTCTCATAACAAATGGAAAGAAAATCACCAATTAGCCTTTGATAAATTATTGGTGGGGCTTCCCTGGTGGCGCAGTGGTTGAGAATCTGCCTGCCAATGCAGGGGACACGGGTTCGAGCCCTGGTATGGGAAGATCCCACGTGCCGCGGCGCGACTATGCCCGTGAGCCACAATTGCTGAGCCTGCGAGTCTGGAGCCTGTGCTCCGCAACAAGAGAGGCCGCGAATAGTGAGAGGCCTGCGCACCGCAATGAAGAGTGGCCCCCACTTGCCGCAACTAGAGAAAGCCCTCGCACAGAAACGAAGACCCAACACAGCCATAAATAAATAAAATTAAAATAAAAAAAAAAAATTATTGGTGAATTAATGATTTTCCAACTCTGTGGTGTTAAGGTGTTCTGAACTCTGCTTTTCCTACCATTCTACATGTATCTTTTTTAATGCTTTTCAGCTGAACACTTTGTAGTTTATCATCATTTCCATTAAAAAGCATAAAAATGTTGTAGAGGGTTTTTTCCTAATATTGTTCAAGAAATTATTATTCAGAAAAATGTTTGTAATTCTTAGAAAGTTGGAGTATTTGAGTATGCGTGCTCTTACATTTCTAAAAATCTTCTTCAAAATGAATTCGCTCCAAGTAATAATGCAAGTGTTCCTCACTTAAAGCTATTAACCTAGCAAATTAACCTAACTAGGTTAATTTTATCTTCTTCAGATTTCCATTAAAAATAAGATGTATATTTCCATGGGGGAAAACTTAGCTTAAACACATAAGGGTGTCAAATTTAGCATGAAGAAAATATATTAAAATTATGTTTTCATAAGACTAGGTAACTTCTTCTAAAAGGAAAAAAATAGATAAAAAAGAGCAACCAAGCCATTTGCACAAGGGAAAAAATGACAAACATAGACAAACAACCTCTGTCTTACAGTGGTACAACAAGGCAGTAGTGTCTTTGTAAAGAAGCATTTTGAGGGCACAAGAAATGTAAGTACACTGCTTAAAGAGATAGAGAAGGAACATTGATTGAGTGCCTCTGCTACTCCGTCACCCTTTGGCTGGGCATCTTGTAGCTAATATGTACCAAGCAAATGTGCTATTTTTGAAGACCAACTAGTGTCGCTGAAATTAAGGTCTCTTTTGTTGACACACTGATCTGGAAAGGTGATATACTCACCTTTTCCCAAAGTAGAACAGAAGTCTTTGACGGCACATGTTGGCCAACTCTTGATCTAGGTACCATGTGGACACGTTTCCATGTAGACACTCTGGGTGGGCCATCTCCTCCAATTTGTAGATCATGCTAATGTTCCTCAGTTAGGTGGTTTATTTATTGGGATGACCTGGGAACACTAGGAAGGGAAGGTGGCATGGATGTCTCCTCTTTCTCTCTCCCTAGCAAATTGCTAGAATATTCTAGAAGACACATGTGCACACGCACACACATGCACACAAATATGTGTGCACATGTTGCACATGCACAAAGACTATTTTTGATTTCAGATCCCACTTTTGCCAAAGAACTGAATCCTTTTTATAATCAGTATCTCTACAGTGGTATGCCATCTTAATGGTATTTTTTTCCTCTTAATCAGAGAATTCTTACAAAATCTGTAGCATAGAAATGATTTTCATCTTCTCTTTTTAAAAATTATTTGAGTGACATATATTATTATTTCCCCAAAGAGCTATTTTTATAATTGTGAATTGTTTCCTATAGTATATGTAGTTTAGGTTCTAGTGAATATCTGTAGCTTGTTTATATTTAAACAAGCATTGGTTTGCTGTCTTTTGATATGAACTATCTAAAATTTATTCATTTTTATGATATACATTTTTCTCATGAAAAATTCTTGGAGCAGAGATAAAGTGATTGCAAAAGGTCTTTCAAGTTTAGTTTGTAATTTGAATTTCATTTTTAATGAAGTTTTCATCTTTGGTTTTGAGACTTTCTTAACAGACAAAATCATATTGATTGTATATTTGATATTTTTATTAAGTCATGGGAAAGAATGTCTTAAGATAAAATTCTGTTGGTCACATTTAAAGTACACATTTTTAAATCTTGTGAATTTTATAATTCTGTTTAGATTTTGAATGATATAATCAGTTGATGTACCCATAAAGAAGTCGACAATTTGACTTCTCAGAAGACTTACTCTCTCCCACTCCCTAGCTCAGTCCTTTCTGTCAAGCTCTCAAGCAGACACCCAAATACAAATAGTGCTGTATTTGAGAAAATTGGGATTTATACTTTAAATTCCACTCTCATGTTATATTTATGCTTCTGTTCACTTTGTGTTTAGACGTAGACTTAATAATATTGATTTTCTCTATGAGTTGGATACTTTTCTAGTGTCGTTATATAATGGCAGCATTCTTTTTCCAATTCACACACCTCCAGCCCTTTAAAAGTACAACTATAGGGAATTCCCTGGTGGTCCAGTGGTTAGGACTCAGCGCTTCCACTGCAGAGGGCCTGAGTTCGAACCCTCGTCAGGGAACTGGATCCCTCAAGCCACGCGGTGTGGCCTAAATAAATAAATAAATAAAAGTACAGCTATAAGCAGATGCAAACTATTATAATGGAATGGATAAACAACAAGGTCTTACTGTATAGCACAGGAAACTATATTCAATATCCTGTGATAAACCATAATGGAAAAAAATTAAAAATAGTGTACATATGTATGTATAACTGAATCACTTTGATGGACAGCATAAATTAACACAACATTGTAAGTCAACTATACTTAAAAAAAAAAAAAAAAGTATAGCTATAGGTACTTTTTCTGCCACAGGGGAAAACGTGTCCTTAGAACCAAGAGGCTTGTTTCATGAATGATGTATGTTTGATTATACTTGATCCAATCACATAAATCTGGATGTTATAGATAAATGTGCTACTCGATGATTTCATAACAGATGCTTTTCTCTTTTCTTTTTGTCTCTGGCAGTTACCCGGCTGTATGTGAATTCTTACAGCACAATAACTTGTTATCTATACTCCGAGCCCATGAAGCCCAAGACGCAGGGTGAGCAGTTTTGTGGGTTTATGAAAACCATGCATTGCCCTTTGTCAGTCCCTCATATGCGCGGCAGTGGAGGTTCCCTTTGCCAAGCTCTCTCCCTCAAGGAATTAGACCTAAAATTTGCCTTCTGGTGACACAGATATGGCAGGGTCCTGGGGAATAAGTGGTTGCAGATGTGCTGTAACGTCCCCTTTAAAGTCCTTTCCTTTTTAGCTTGAAGAGGTAGAATTTCCACCTGGCTGTCTTAAGCACTGTGAGGCCACCTCCTTTTATTTCTTTCAATTCCTGCTCTTACCGTTGTCCCATAAGTGAGTAAATTACCAGCTACTTTTCAGTCTTGGTTGGCAATGTGGATGAGAATTACACATACGTATTTAACAGATATTGCATGTGGTACTCTTGTTTAAAGAATATCATTCCTGATCCCAAGTTTTAAAGGGCAAAAACAAGAGACATTCAAATGATGGGGAAAATCCTATCTTCTAACTAACAAATGCATAACATGATTTTGTAATATCTGGTAAATTTTAAAAATGTAAACTGATTCTAAGGATTTAGAAATCTAAAAAATATCAGATATGCACTTTGATGGTGCATTAAATCTACATTTGGGAGAGAGGCATAGGGAGAAGTAAGCATAATTAATTGTAGGATTTGAAGTCCAATACCCTTCCCAGTAAGCTCCACTGAAAGGCATTGTTTTGCCTTCAAACGCTTAAGCTCATTCCTTCATATTCTAAGTTTTCTGAAAAGGAGGAACATTTATTTTTATAATCTGTGTACTGAAATTGGGAATTCAGATGCCTGCATTCTGAAGTAAGCCCATACCTGTGATGATTCTGAATCGAGGCAGATCCTGTTGTTTTCAGAATTAGCTTTTTTCAAGCAATCAATCAGCAAGTATGAACTGATCCAATACTGTGTGCTCAGTGCTCTTGTAGCTGATGTTCGCAGTAACCCATTGATATACCCAGCCAATCAGGCCCTCAAATAATTTTTTTCACTTTTCAGGGCAGTGGTGTCACCATTGCTTTTTGGCTGACTGTCCCAACTGAACATGTTAAGCAGATTTATCTTAATCCCATGATAGACCTGAAATCCATCTGCTTATTTGAAAACAGGTTAAGTGTGTCGATTAAAATCGACAAGTATATTTGTTTAAAACGAGCAGTTGATTGATTCATTGGGGAAAGTTGAGATTATGTCATCCAGATTCTTTGTTTTTATTTGTTGTCAAGTAGGCATAATCAGCCACAGTTTATAAAGTCAAGGTTCTAAGATTAAGAGTGTCACTATCTTTCACATTCTGATTTATTCCCCCAACAAAGCTCAGTTCCATAAGCAGAATAAATACTTCTAGAATATTTCAAAAGATTTTTAAGGGGGTATTTTCTCTTGGGAAAAGTAGTATCAAAGTATTTGTAAAATTATAAATTTTAAGGTGGTTATTTAATCTATCTAAAGGTACTATTTGAGGCCTGTTTAGAACCCCGCTAAATTAGGCATGATTAGTCTGCCAGAAATAACTGACGCAGAATAACCAAGGAATGATAAAATTTTGTTTTGAACTTTAGGAATTTTTCTAAACTAATATTCCTGAAATCTGTCACATAGAAGTCGTGAGATACGTTTTCACCTTGATGGAAAAGAACCAAATCTCCTGTATTTTTTGATTTGAGGACTAGAGTCCTATTTTTGTCTCAGTGGAAGAAAAGTAACTGGATTGTTAATTTATTTCCAAAGATCTTGCAGAGGTTTCATTACTGATTGACTAAATATTTCCCTGCTGAGACAATAATCTTTGACCTATAGACACCAGAAGAGATTGGTAATAAATAAAATTCTAAAATAGAAACAATTTCAGCTCGTAAAACCCATAGATTTAACCAGACATTCTATGAAAAGCAAATCACTTGGTCTAGGCAAAATGGATTTATATAACCATAACAGAATATTGTTACAAATAGAATAATCAGCCTGGTTATTAGTGGTAAAGTTTTGTATATTGCTCTGCTTATTTAATCTATTTATGTTAAAAATATTGGCAAACTTCTGAAAAACATGGTACGGACAGGTATCTGTGTACAAAAAGTAGCCTTTGTCCTCTCTGTTGAACGTGGAAATGAATTCTGATTTGTCACTGAATTCCACTCTCCCCCAGGTCTGCTAAACTTAGAAAAGACCTATTTTGAAATTGTACATAATGACTGTGTGTTTTAATTGTCACCCCCAAAATGAATTGATGTCTGTGTATAACAGACTTCTGAGAGAAAATTTTTAGTGCCTCCATAATTGAATTCTCTTTGAATAGTAAAACTTAACTTTAATTTTCTATTTCTAAATGTCTATTTTGATATCATCTTTTTTCCATACTTAGCCTTGTTTTGACTTGTATTTATTGTTTTTAGGTACCGCATGTACAGGAAAAGCCAAACAACAGGCTTCCCTTCTCTCATTACAATTTTTTCAGCACCAAATTACTTAGATGTATACAATAACAAAGGTGAGTGTTTTCAAATCCCTCTTGGAGTTTTGTATAGTATGTGTAATAACTAAGTTCTCTTTTGGGTTGCTTTTAATTAAGCATTTTTAGTCATTCTTTTTCTCCTTACTTTTTCATTTATTGTTTGATGCAGATTTTGTGATTATCTTCAAAGTTCCAGATTCAGTTGGTCAGAGGTGGGAACCCAGGCACTGCTATTTTTTAATTGTTCTCTAGGAGATTCTAATGTAAAGTAGGGTTGACAGCTACTGTTATGATAGGTACAGGCTTTAAAAGAAAGAATAATTGAAAGTAATCCAAAATCATGCTTCTTAAGAAGGATAGGGATTTAAATAAGAATAGTGTGACTGCGCATGTAAAGGATTGTGAAAAATAAGCAAAAAGAAGCTATAGCTTGAAATTCAAATTCAGATTTTCATCTGTTGAGCACCTACCATGAGTCAGACCTTGTGATAGGTACGTATTCATTTATTTTTTAAAAAATTGAATTAAACTTGAAAGTAAATATCATTTGCCCCCCAGAGTGAGTCTCTATGGTAACTGCCTTGCCCAAGGTCACTCAGTTAGGTAGTGATGAACTGGCATGAGACCGACATCATCTGGTCCAGCATCCTGTACTTCCTTTCTGCAACGCTGTACCTGTGGCCCAAAGAGAGACCAGGAAAGGAGAGGGCATTATTTGCTGACTAGGGAAGAGAGGAGGAGCGGGGGCCACATTGCTTTCTTTCATAAAGGTAATCTCTTTATGGAAGGAAGTGATGTGAGGTGTTAGAGGTGTGGCAGAATGAATGAGAAAGTGTGAAGCAGTCATTAGCCCTCATTGGCATTGGTGTGGATAGTATATACGCAGCATTTCTGAGTGTGGCTTTCTGAGATCAAGAGAACTGAAACAGAAAGAGAGAAACCAATCCAATAGTACATGTGAGGTCAAATATAGGCCAGGAGAGGCAGGAAAAGGCAGCCTTATCTCTGAGCCAGTCTGAAATCTCCTGGAATTGGGAGCCATTCCCATGCCTGTGTGAGTGGTGAGAGGCGGCTTTCTGTCCTAGGCTGGTGTCCGGGATGCCTTCCCAGGCACCTGCGTGGTGTCCCCAGTCCTTATGAATAGCTTGTTACCTTCGTTTCCCGCCTGCATTCCACTTTCCCCTTGGGAAGTGGGTCTCTCCCTTTGCCTGTACCCTGATCTCCTGCTTCGCGCTTTCCCACCTCCTGCTGAGGCCTGGACACCGGGGCCCGTACCTTCTGGATCTGTCAGGGATGCTGCTCCAAAGGGCAAACCACATGTCACACTTCCCAATCTCTGCCTCTCCCCAGAGGAATCTGCGCTGGCCTACAGATACAGTATATGACTGTCCAGCCCCTGTCCCCATGGCTCAGAGAGTGACCCCTGCTGGCTGGAGTTTGCTCTAGCTGTACAGTCTGTTTCGTTGCCATCTTGACTCTGGGGGACCCTCCCCTGCGGCCTTGGGGCGTGGTTATCAGTAGGCACGGAGAGTTTCTGCCACAACCATGGATGGCAGCGTGTGAGGGACAGTTGTCCCGCTTTTCTTGTTGCCTAGTTCCAAGAAAAGAACCTGCCCTTGGTTCTCTGCGGCAAGAAGCACGCAAAATCAAGTAAAACATGGTCTCTGTATATCAAGTGCTTTTCAACTAGTTGACAAAGCAAGACATCTGGATGATTTCATGAAAATGTAAGACAGTGTCATTAAGTAGAACCAAGAGAGTCAAACACTAAGTACATTCAACAAGGGGTGATTTTTCTAGAATGGTCAGAGAAGGCCTTATTTCAGATAAAATATGATCTGGACATGGAAGAATGGTTAACATTTGATTAGAAAGAGGAAAAAATAAAGTCAAGGCCAGTGTTTTTGCAACTTTCTTATTTTTAAGCAGCAAAGACCTTTTTTTTTTTTTTTTCTTCTCCAAACAAAATCTCAATCTTGAAGCCTCTTGTGTAAAATCAATAAAAAGTAGTTCCCTTTGGTTGGATAAGGCTTCTCCATCTTGTCCCAAAAATTCCCCTGTGGTACCTACAAGAAATGCAAGAACTCAGTATATTGTTTTGCATGTCCCACCGTGATCCTGTTATTTACCAAAAGTATATAAAGTATGAACACTTATGTTTTTGTTGTTTGATGGCATTAAACTTTTTTTCCATTACACCTAGTGAAGGCAGTGCCCAAATGAATCATTTTCTTGACAGAGACTGATTACTAAGTAGCATGTACTGTACTTACAAGTTTTTTAAAAATTAAAAAAAAAAACCCTCAAAACAGGAAAAAAAAAAAAATGGAGAGAAAGAGAAAGGGAAAATTGAGATTTTACTCCATGAAAACAGATCTAGCCTTTTTCCATGCATCACAATGCTAGGCAATGCAGTTTTGCTTGAGACCAATAGAGATTTCTCGAATAAGATGTGCATTGCTTCTTTGTCTGTGGTTCTGATTTAACAAGGCAGGAACTTAAAAAGCAATAGACATCAGTGCATTGCTATCTTTGAGGTTCTGTGCTTCTTTCACTCTTGCCTTTAGGGCAAATCACAATCTCTCGGGGAGGGGATAGAAGCATTTCATTTTGGGAACCTTTTCATAAAAGAAAAAAATTCTCCTGAGAGAAGAAGATAAACTGATAGGAAGAAGAAAGATATATTCTTCAGTTTGAGCACAATTTCAAAAGACTTTTGTGTAAGATCTCTGAAGCACTTTCAAGCTATTATGCTAGCACTGTGTACAGTATGTGGGACTGGGGGTTCACTGCTGAAGGGAGGATTACTGTATTAGAATAAAATAAATGTTAACGAGAATTTTAAAAGCCAGTGCAATAAAACTGGGTTGCAAGCACCTTCAAAACACAATCAGTGGAAAGAAACAGCTGTGAAGAATCTCTGAGTTAACCATTTGATTCTTAGAAACAGATGACCATCAAGGCCTCTGGGATTATAACCTAGTAGTTAGAGTATGATTTGATTTTTAAAATTCCTGCGAATTAAGGAAGCAGTAATAGCTCTCTGGCAAAATGAAAGAATAAGAAAAAAAATAGGTTTATTCTGCCATCTTTTTTTTTAATTGAAGTATATTTGATTTACAGTGTTGTGTTAGTTTCAGGTGTGATTCAGTTATACATATACATATGTATTCTTTTTCAGATTCTTTTCCCTTATAGGTTATTATAAAATATAAAATTATTATTATAAATTATTATAAAATATTAGAGTTCCCTGTGCTATACAGTAGGTCCTTGTTGGTTATTATATATATAGCAGTGCGTATCTGTTAATCCCAAACTCCTAATTTATCCCTCCCTCCTTCCCCCTTTAGTAACCATAAGTTTGTTTTCTATGTCTGTGAGTCTAGTCTGCCATCTTAAAACCGGTAATAGTCATATGATCAGCTTCATGTTTAAATGTCCAGTCGTTCGGATTAGTAGTTCATACTTGCCTGCAATTAAAAGCAGCTCTCAGAACGCAGTGAGGACTGTACATGTCCCATCCCCGATGTTAATCCATTCAGTTCTTATCCTTTCCAGTCTGCATTAACACAGGCGAACAACTTGCCCCTCTTCCTGCTTCGGTTTCCTCACTCCGACAAATCCTGCTTACTCCTGCAAGATGCCAGGGCCAAAGATGTAGCTCTGAATCCCAGCTCTGCCCGTGAAACAACTAACTCATCTAAAATTATTGGCATACAGTGACCTCTCTATAAAATGAGAAAAAAACATTTTTTGTGTGAATAATAGATGAAATGACTTTGAAACAAAATGTTGTGCGCTATTAAGATATTATCATCATTGACTATTTTATATTTCTCTAATTATGCCATGTGTCAGTGTGGAGCTTCCCAGAAGCTGGCAGAATGCTCTTCCTCTTCAGCTTCATAGTTATAATTTTTACTTTATGGGTCAGTCTACCTTCGTGACCTATCTCTCTGCTTCTCTCTGCGTGAACCCTTTACTTTAGTCAAATTGTTCTGCTCATTGCCCTGAACAACTTGTGGCTTTCCTTTTCGCCACATCTTTGCCCACCCACTTCTTTTCATCTATATCTAGAATACTTGTCTTGCTCTTCTCTGCCCATCTAAATGGACTACACCCCCTCCAGTCTGTCTGTTGGTAGTTCTTCTCTTAACGCCTGTAATACCAATCATTTGCTCTTGTACTTAGCATTTACTTTTGTTTCTAGTTAGCTTTTCCGTGCATTCCTATAACTTCCCAATCAGATTATAATTAGTTTGAATCAGGGGCTTTTTGATACACATTGTAAAGCCAAGTAGCATGCCTTTTACATGGTAGGCAGCCAATACGTGCATTGATCAAAGCATTTTCTTTCTGGGAATTAATAGCAAGACAGTGCCCAAAAGTATCTTATCGGTGTTGACCCTCAGAGCTTTATCTGTCTTTAAATTACTGCTGTAACCAGTGTTGATTTCCCAGTTGGAGTTAAACATTTGCAGAGTACTTAGCACCTTTGAATTGTTTTTCTCCTGTGAAGCTGTAGCCTAAGGGAAAAGCGACTTCACAATTATCCAGATACACCAAACAGAAGAAAAATGCAGTCATGACACGTTGCTGCTGCTGCTGCTGCTTCTTCAATATAGTTTTCCATCTGTGAAAGTGACTTCAACCTCATCCACTCACCAACGTAACAAACCTTTGAGAACTTACTGTATACCAAGTACCATGTGAGGTGCTAAGGATGTAAAATAAACAAGACAGGCATGGTCTTTTTTCTAGTGGGGTTTATAATCAAGTAGTGTGATAGGCGTTAAAGAATTTCACCAGTAATTATTTAAATATATTTGCAAAATCCTACAAAGAAAAGAGCGGTATGAAAGGAGCGTGGAAATAAGCTGGTGGCAACAAAAAAAGCTTAACTGAGAAAGTGACATGTAAGCAATCTTAGAGTGAAATCTCTCAGTGCTGAAGAACACAATGGCAGATGTGATCTCTGCTTTAAACAATTCGGTTTGGCCGAAAACTGTAATAAACCTCTTTTAAAAACTGTTTTAAACCTTGATGTAAACAGTTAAGTCCTTTATCTCTCTAATGATTATAAACATGCTTCAAAAAAATCTAAAGTAAATTGTAGTAGATTTCCACGTGGTGCCAGTTCTCCATAGTTCAGATGAGTTGTCATATGGATAGGTGAGAGGCTAGATGGATGGATGGATGCTACAGATGTAGAGAAATATAAATATGTGTACCAGGGGTATACAACTCAGTTCTAAGAAAATCTACTGTCAGTAAAATTAAGTAATTAAGTAAAATTTATTAAATGAAATGTATTTTGGAGTTGAGAGGAAAATCTAAATGACAACCAAACTAATACAGTGATCAAGACCAAAGATTAAAATGACAACCAGGAAAGAAATCAATTCAATGTTAAAGTAGGTTAAGGAAGAGAAGTTGAAAATCAGGTTTCAAGGATGGACAGGAAAAGCATTGTTTACAAGAATTTTGAGATTTTTGTCTTGCAAAAGTCTACGCCTTTTGATAGAAAAAAACGTATTATGATGTTTTGGACTTTTAAACTAGACAACTTGATAGATTTACTTATAAAAAGCATTTTAGTCTTACCAAAACTTGCAATTTCAACATCCTCAAATATTTCCCAATCAAAAAGTAGACAGGGGCTTCAGGAAGATACCATTTATAAATTTAAAGATAATGTCTGACTTGGCAGGAAAATACCATCGTAAGGGAGGATTGAATTGTTAATATAGTGAGCCCAGGTAAGAATCTGATTGGCAGTCGTGATGTGAACTCCAGGAGCAAATGCAGCATATCTGAAGCCAACTGACCTTGAAGCCCCACCTTCTAGCAGGAGCTCTCAGCACTCAGTGACACACCATTGACACAGCATGGTGTTGCCAGGCCTTACAATCTCATTCCCTGCTGCACCGCAGTCCTTTCACACTGGGAGCTTGTTTCACCATTCAGGAATAACTTCCACAAACTTAGAGACAACTGGAACCTGCCTGGCTGAGGAGCCAAATAGAACCAGCTAGATTCCATCTTTGTCCTGGGTGGAGGAGGGAAATGGGCAGGGGGAGTCTCTGGAAGGGAGTAGCATCAGTGCCCAGGCAACCCTGAGTAGCACCTCTGCCTCTTTCTCTACAGCATGTTTAAAAGTTTACTTCCCTGCGAAGACACCCACGTTTTATAACAAGGGGCCATTTCTGTAGAGTCTGAGGCCTGTCTTCAGCCTGGGCATCACCTTTATCATTGACATATCCCTTTTTAAAGCATTTTTGGGGTATTTGCAACCATAGCCATAAATGTGATCACTAGTTGCCTTACAAATTGGATAAAATTAATCTAGAGACTTTGTCCAATGGCAACAGTTTTCCCAACCCTTACTTTATTCCGCTATCATCTCAAATCTAAAGGTCTTCTTAATTGGTCTTGAGCAACTGTTTGGCCAGTTCACTTATTTCAATATAGAAAATGTAGATACTTAATCTTTCACTTCAGATTGTATTTACGTTTAGATAAACTATAAAAATACCATCTATGGACGGAATGTTTGTGTTCCCCCTCCCCCCAAATTCATTATGTTGAGACTCTAACCCCCAATGTGATGTATTTCGAGGTGCTACCTTTGGGAAATAATTACCGTTAGATTAGGTCATGGCTGGGGCATTGTGATGGGATTAATTATAAAGATAGGAGGAAACAGAGGATCTCTGTCTGCATGCACCAAGGAAGGCCATGTGAGGACAAGACCAGCCAGAGTGCCCTCACCAAGAACCTGACCCTGCTGGCACTCTGATCTGGACTTCCAGCCTCCAGAACTGTGAGAAATAAATGTTTGTTGTTTAAGTCAAAAAAAAAAAAAAAAAAAAAGAAAGAAAGAAAGAAAATGTAAATACATATTCATGGTAGCATTTTGTTATTTGATATTTGCTAACAAATGCTAAAGCAAAAGCAAGCAATAAGTAAGGTACACACCCCCACCAAAAACTAGTCATTTCTTTATTTATTTGATAAACATTTTTATTTTTTAGCCCAATGAGTATTTGTAGAATTACACACACCAGGAAGATAATTTCTTAATAATGGTTATTAAACCTAGGACAATCTACCAAGAAGTAGTATGGAATATAAGAATCTATGAAGGAGTAAAGCAGAAACCATGAACAAAACTCTTAGTATTAACTCCTTTTATTATCAGTATGAGATGGTAAAAAAGAAGTTTAGGTAGACTTTTAAAGGTAAAGAGAACTTGAAGTTAGAAGGTTTTGATTGGTTTTCAGAGAAATCACCTCTCTGAGATAAATGGATAAAATTAACTGCAGAGAGGTTTCAGTAGAATGTCCCCTTTACGCTGCCTTTTATAACCAGGATTCTTCAATATGTGGAATTCATGTGTGGTTGTGATTTCCTATACCTATAACAATAATAGTAACTAATATTTATTGAGCATTTACCATTGCCAGACAGTGCTCTACATTTCCATTCCATGAATAAATGCATTTAATCTTTCAAGCACACTGTGAACTACATGATAATCTTGATTTCATTGATGAAAAACCGGGACACAAGAGGAGTTACATACTTTCCCCAAGGTTCAAGCAAGCTGGTCAGGGAATGGCACTGAGATAGAAACTCAGCAGTCTGACTCCAGGGCCCACGGGTTAACCTCCTTCTGTGCTCTTGTGCATCAGCTTTGTTATGTGAAAGCTTTCAGGGCAGCGTTTGCACTGATCCCCTATTCAACTCTGGGGTTCATTGTGTTTAGGTGACTATTTTTCAATAAGAAAGGAAAAGCTTTTGAAATGAAGAGTCATTTGTTATCACTTTAAAATTACATGAGTGTTATACATCCAAATACATACATTATTAAAAGATGAGAGGATCTTTTGTACTAGTCTGAAATAAATGTCTCCCTTGAAAAGATATCCCCCAAAGCGCTTACGCTTTTGCTTTTGTTTATTCAGCTCTGCTGTGAAAGTGTCATTGCTGGAGGCCGCTTTCTAGATAGATTCGTTTTAGTCCAGTAATCACCTTGCTTACATTTCAACATTTAATTAATGAGACAGAAGGTGAAATAGAAAACAGAAAACGTGTGGAGATTGAATATTTAGGGATTACTTTCCCTATATATTTTAATTGAATTAAGCTACGTATAATCTATGTATCTTTACTCTAACAAATGGCCTTGATTTCTTAACCATCACCGCTACACGATTGTAAATTTCAGCAGTTAAGTAATTGTGGAGCTTCAACAAAGTAAGTACTCTATGGCAGTGGGTGCGATAATCCTCGCTTTTCACAAAGCTCTGCCCATAAAATCAGATGGCAGTGTTCTGTGAACCCTTCCTTGGGGATGAAGACAGGACCTCTAGCAACCTGAGTCCTCCATCCAGATGCCTTGTCAGTGCTCTTCTGCCGCCCCTTGGACGGGACCTTTAAGGCTTACATCTTGTGTTACCTTCCATTTTCTGACAGATGGTTAGAAGATTCTTACCCTTGACTGAAACCAACTTCTCTAGAAATCTAATTGTCAATAAGGCATTTAACAGGAGGAAAAACAAGAAATATATATTTGTGTGTGTGTGTGTGTATATATATATGTATGTGTATATATATATACACACACATAACACATATAAAACGTTAAAGACTTGAATCAGTGGATTATTACTTGCTATTTGTTATCTAGAGGTTCTAGACCTGCAAGACACTCAGTGACATTACTTCCACGAAAAAAAGTAGATATCAAGTATATAGGCTTAATATTAACTCAGTGCCAAGGATATCTTGGAGATAGCAACCTAGAACCATTGCAAGCTACAGCTTAAGGCTTGATGCCAATTACAAGGTGAAAGCGCATACAGACCCAGAAACAGATACAGATATAGGCACTAGTTTTCAAAGTACCTCCCACCGAGGTACACTTACCCTTGTTATGCATTTGGAGCTGGTTAGTATCAGCTGTGTTGAATGAGAGCAAGGCATGGGCACAATGTTTCCTATGTCCATGCCATCTCCCCCAGTAGTTTAAAGCTTCAGGTAAATCTTTCTCATTTAGTCTAGGGTTGATTAAGCCTTATTTTAGCATTATAATAGCATAGATTAGAACTTAAAGGAACGTACCAGCTCAAACTGATAAGGAACTCAAAACTGCTGATGACTCCTTCTTGTTGACTTAGCAAAAAATATTTAATGGTAGAAATTCAAGTTCTCTATGTGAAATTGTAATGTTAGAAATGATTCACAGTGTTTGACTGGACTTGAGCTAATCCCAAGGATCAATTTTTGGCCCAAATTCTCTGGATCCTAGTATGTCGATGTGACACATGAGGTGGGAATTGTAAAATGGCAAAACTATTAAAAATAGATAGCCATTCTTTCCTCAAGGAATTTGAAACTGAGTCATGATACTTTACATTTTTCAGGTGCCAAAATTTTATCTGATTGTATATATTATAAATATTAATCCCATATTTTATTTGACCTTCATATTTTGAAGATGACCTAATTATTCCTATTTTACAAGTTTGAAAGGTACGACTCAAATAAGGAGAAATGTTGCCAAAGTTCACATAGTTACTATGTGACAGAGACAATATTACTTCCACTCATATCTATTTTAGAATCTTACAATTTTAAAACAGAGTTTAGCCTCTGAAGTGACATATTACCTTTTTCCCAAATTCTTTCAAGCACCCTTCAGACTTCTGTTCATATGTGGTTAGTTACATTTTTAGTGTCCTGACAAGTTATATGTTTTATGTTTTTAAATTTTTCTTTATTTTCTCTTTTTTTGCCTGCCTGCCTTCTTTCTTTCCTTCCTCTCTTTCTCCATCTTGTCTTTCTTTTCTCTATTTTCTTTCATTAGATCTTTTCTTCAGCCAACACTGTTGAGCATCAACCATGTGCCAGGTATGGTACAAAGCACAATAAAAGAAAAAAAAAAGAGAGATCTATGCCTTCTTCATTCCTTCTATCATCTGCCTTCCACTTACTTTACTCAAAATTCTGTATTTGAATAATACCTGATTCAGAATTTACTAATGCAGTATTAAGAAGGGAAACACATAACACACACTCATGCATACATACACACACACACACACACACACACAGAGACATAACCATAAGATTGGCTCAGATAATAGATACATCTAGTACAGTCACCTTCCTTCATGTAAGATGATATCATCCACATTTATGTAGGAGACTTGTGACAAAGTTAAAGAAGGTGTTATAGGTGCCATGAAAGAGGCACATACAAGGTAAGAAAAGGAACAAAGGTTAGATGTGAGCGTAAAAGGATTATGTACAGAAACACGTGAAACACACACACGTGTATTTCAATAAGTACGAAATCATTAGCTCATACCTTCAAGAAAATTATATATAACTACTGTTTGTATCCAGTAATACTAAAATATTTCAGGTTGGTTGAAATTCAGTCATTATGTAGAAGTTACTGAGCATGTACCTGTGAAATACACTCTGATAAGTATTGAATTGAGCAATTTAAACATTAAATTTCTCAAGAAACACATACTGAAAAATATCATTATGACAGAATTACCTAAAAATTACCTATAAATTGAAGACTTGAACTCCGTCTTCGTAAATGCCTTGAACACTTACTTTGAGCCTAACCTTATGAGCCATAGAGTAAAAGGGAGTTACAAGTGTAGCCCTTGCTCACCAAATACAGTAACCCTCATGAATTGGTAAATTTCCTTTGACCTAGGTCCCTTTACCTAGGTCACTAATAATAAAAAAAGGAATCTTCTTAAAACAGAATCCATCAGGCAAGTATAGGACATTGAGAAGAAAAAAAAAGGAAACAGGAGTGAGAAGTCAAATTTCTAAATGGAAGGAATCGTAGAGATTGTGTTTATAGATGCTATAACACGTACTACAATAACTATGCATATATGTGAATGGACATATATATCTTCTCAAGTTTTTAAACGAAAATTGTACCCTCCCCTAAGTAATCTTTATGGGAACATACAGATTTTTAAAAACCTGTAGCATCTCTCCCAGAGAGAAGACCCTTTCATGCAGCATACCAACATAATCTTAAAATTCTGCCAAAGGACATTATGAGTATATAGTCCTACCTCAAGAATTTTATCCATCAAACTATCATGTCTCCTGTGATAGTAGGACTTTGCCAAAAGAACACACTGATGCTACGTTTTCTACTAGGGTATCTGAGGGTGGAAGAATTGAAAGGAAAAAACATCCTGGGCCTCTTATACTTTTTTTTTTTTTTGCGCTTTTTCTGGATGGCTTCCAGGGATTCTGAAGTGCCTTCATTTGCTTTCCTCTCATCTTTGTTTCTTTTCTGTCCCTCTGTCCCATCTTTTGTAGTGGGGAGTGGATGGTCAATTAGAGTTGAGATAAAAAACGTTAGCAGAAGGGTGAAAAGAGTAAAATTTATCATTTCCCTTCTTTTGAGCTCTTCTCTCCTCTATCTTAGACCAGCCCTAGTAGTGTTGAGAATGCCTGAGGTATGTCGGGAACATCACAGTCACTAATCTGAAGGCTTTCAGAAAAGGAGCTCTGTGTTCCTCTTAAAATTGACTTGGGGGCTTCCCTGGTGGCACAGTGGTTGAGAATCTGCCTGCCAATGCAGGGGACACGGGTTCGAGCCCTGGTCTGGGAAGATCCCACATGCTGCGAAGCGACTAGGCCCGTGAGCCACAACTACTGAGCCTGCGCGTCTGGAGCCTGTGCTCCGCAACAAGAGAGGCCGCAATAGTGAGAGGCCCGCGCACCGCGATGAAGAGTGGCCCCCGCTTGCCGAAACTAGAGAAAGCCCTCGCACAGAAACGAAAACCCAACACAGCCAAAAATAAATAAATTAAATTAATTAATTTTTTTTAAAAAATTGACTTGGAATGTGTTGAACCCATTGACTAGTTCGGTGAGCTAGTCAATGCATCTTGCTAGCAATATTTTGATAACTTCTGTTAAACTGGAAGCTCTCTTTGACCTTTCTATTTTTGTCATTTACTGCCCTGTCATCAGCTTCCCTGGTGATGGCAATTGTAAAGAAGAGGCTGCGAAATGTTATCATGTTTTTGTGAACTACTGGTTTTTGTGTCTCATCAAAATTTTAAATTTTAAAGTAGGAGAGACCCGTTTAATTTACAGATTTGGATATGGCCTAGCAATTTAGTGCATGGTTTGATAGACGGAGGATTGAATGAAGATCTAGATTCTATTCCTCGGGCTTCACTATAATCAGAGGGCCTTGTGGTATCACTAGAAATGATAGAGGTCCAGTGCCCCTTCCCTATTCCCTAGTAGGAGCTGTCTCTTTATCACTGATTTTTATATCTTTTACATAAGCATGATGGGACCAACTAACTGCATAACTTTGCAACCATAATTTTGACATCAGAGAAAGAACTGGCAGTTAGGTCTCCAGACTCATGGGGATTAATCTTCTTTCTATTATACCAGATTTCTTCTGGTTGTTCTTCACCCCTGCATGTGCAACAAAAGAGCATTTGCTTCTGTGCCGTCTGGTCTGCTCTGAACAACGGTTAATAACCTAAGGCCCGTATATGTGTCATAATCCCTCTCCAGGGCTCTGATACAATTGGGAAAGGACGTGAGGTCATGTGTAATTGCCAGCGGAATAGAGGAGTTCCTTGATGGTAGACTTTGTTCTTTTTTCCTCTCTCTATTTCTCAGACAAGGTCTCAGGAGGTGGTCTCGAGTGATTCTTGAAGTACAACCATTTGTATTATTTATATGCACTGGAGGTAAACATCTTTCCAGTACTTCAGAGGAGAGCACCGTGTTAGGGCTCAGCTGAGTGCTGTAACTCCAGCGGCAGTCAGAGGAGGGTGGCAGGGGTGGAGCGTGAAATGTTAACTGTGAATTTCATGACGGAATATTTGGGACTGTTCTGGTTTAATGTTTTGCATGTATTTTTGCAACATATATATTTATTATGCAAAAAATCAAAATTCATACGTTATTAATGTAAGATTATTCGAGAAGTATATTTGCATGAGTATTTTATGTGGCTGAAGAAAAAAGAATATATATTCTTGCACTTGCATTTTTAAATGAAAGTTATTTATTTATTTATTTATTTTAACATCTTTATTGGCGTATAATTGCTTTACAATGGTGTGTTAGTTTCTGCTTTATAGCAAAGTGAATCAGCTATACACATACACACGTGTCCCCATATCTCTTCCCTCTTGCGTCTCCCTCCCTCTCACCCTCCCTATCCCATCCCCCGAGGCGGTCACAGAGCACCGAGCTGATCTGCCTGTGCCATGCGGCTGCTTCCCACTAGCTATCTATTTCACATTTGGTAGTGTATATATGTCCATGCCACTCTCTCACTTTGTCCCAGCTTACCCTTCCCCCTCCCCGTATGCTCAAGTCCATTCTCTAGTAGGTCTGTGTCTTTATTCCCATCTTGCCCCTAGGTTCTTCATGACCTTTTTTTTTTTTTAAATTCCATATATATGTGTTAACATACGGTATTTGTTTTTCTCTTTATATGTGCCACATCTTCTTTAGCCATTCATCTGCTGATGGACACTTTGGTTGCTTCCATGTCCTGGCTATTGTAAATAGAGCTGCAATGAACATTTTGATACATGACTCTTTTTGAATTATGGTTTTCTCAGGGTATATGCCCAGTAGTGGGATTGCTGGGTCGTATGGTAGTTCTATCTGTAGTTTTTTAAGGAACCTCCATACTGTTCTCCATAGTGGCTGTATCAATTTACATTCCCACCAACAGTGCAAGAGGGTTCCCTTTTCTCCACACCCTGTCCAGCATTTATTGTTTGTAGATTTTTTGATGATGGCCATTCTGACCAGTGTGAGATGATATCTCATTGTACTTTTGATTTGCATTTCTCTAATGATTAATGATGTTGAGCATTCTTTCATGTGTTTGTTGGCAATCTGTATATCTTCTTTGGAGAAATGTCTATTTAGGTCTTCTGCCCATTTTTGGATTGGGTTGTTTGTTTTTTTGATATTGAGCTGCATGAGCTGCTTGTAAATTTTGGAGATGAATCCTTTGTCAGTTGCTTCATTTGCAAATATTTTCTCCCATTCTGAGGGTTGTCTTTTTGTCTTGTTTATGGTTTCCTTTGCTGTGCAAAAGCTTTTAAGTTTCATTAGGTCCCATTTGTTTATTTTTGTTTTTATAGAAAAATAGGAAAAAAGTTCTATTAATAACCTCTTAGAATTACTGAGAATATTCATCAGTCTTTGTGTTAATGATGAGATCTTTGCTCCAGAAGTTTGTGAACATCATTTGGATCTGGAAGAGGTCGTATAAGTTATCTGGATAAACCCATGTAGTGAGGTGAGGTAATTTAGACATAGAGACATGAAGTGACCTTGTGTCTTGTAATTCATGACAGAATACATCTCTCGGTCTCCACCTTCCAGTCCAGTGCTCCTTTTTTTAAAAAAAGAATAAATGTGGAAGGAGAAAGGTGAGAATATTGTGGAATACTGGAAAGTTGAGGCACTTCAGATTCAAACCCAAACTGAGGTTTGCTGCTTCTCATGTGTGACCTTGGGCAAATAACCTCTCTGCTTATTTTGAAAATGCAAGTAAGAATCACTTTTGAGAGAGATTGCAGAGATTTGTGATTATAAAAGACCAAATATAGTGCCTGGTATAGAGCAGATGCTTAGAAAACGTGGCTGCTGTTAAATGGTATTATTTCTGCTGTTAATAAACAAAAATAAAATCTGTAAACAGTATCAGTAGGCAGGCAGATAAATTGTGTTGAGCCAATGTCAAATGAATAAATGCTTTGTCTCACCAGCTACAAAACAGAACTTCTGCTTTCTGTATTGTGGATAAGCCTTATCCACGCTTGTGAATGCGCATCCTATTTCACTTCTCTCAAACATGTATTTTGGCAAAAAGCGAAAACCTCTTTAATTATGAATACCATATTCAAAGTTAATAATTAGTATAACAGCTGGGACTAGAATTCATACATTTATAATTTAGGAGAGAGAGAGGGAATGGTGGAAAGGGAATGGATTTGGTGTCAGTAGAAGCTGAGTTTGAATAGGAGTGAGATCTTCCAGTTAGTTCCTGGTTGCATGATTCTGAGAAAGTCACTTCATTTCTTGACCTCAAATCCTTAGTTTATAACATGAGGGCAGTCACATCTGTTTCTCAGATTTGTAGTAAGGATTAAGTGACATATTGTGGAAAGTCTCTCTCTTTCATCTGGGGTACTGTCAGTTATAACACTTATTTTCCTTCTTCCTGCTGTACCAACCTAACACTAATAAAAAGTGGGGGAGTGGACTTAGAGGAGAAATTACTCTTCAAAAAGACAACTTAGAACCTTAAGAGATCCTTTTGAAGATGGGAGGATCCATTTCTGCTAATAATATGCGGTATTCAAAAATGGTAAAGACCTTTTCCATGAAGCAGGTGCTCAGGGAGCCCTTAGCAAAAGCGGGAAGTACTTCACCTTTCCCATCTGGCAGATCCGAAGTATTGATATTGTAATTTGCCATGATTTTTTCACTTTGCATGTTTCTAATACTATGTGAATGTATCCTTAGGCCAAGTGACATATCGCATAAATGATAGGATAATGCAAAGAAGAACAGGTTTACAGAAGTGTATGCAGGATTCAGTATTCCATGGGAAGAAGACAGTAACTCCCTCCATATCAGTGTGGATTGCATTATCTGCAATTCTTGTCCCCAAACCATCTGTGATTCTGTTCCCTGGAACTGGGTTGGTCAGCCTGAAATACGATTCAAAGGAAAAAAGCCTCACTGTTCTCAAGTATGATTTTTGTTAACTTCAAGCTGCTGAAAACATCCACTTATTATTCAGCTGCAATATGATGTATGTAGTATGCAGATCACAGAAAACTATACATCCTTCCCATGCTCTGCACTGATCAGCCCCACCAAGATTATATTAGTTCTGAACCACACTTTAACAGTGGCATTGCTGACGTGGCATGCATCCAGAATAGGATAAGCAAGATGGGGGAAAGGCTCTAGAAGCTGTCTCATATGAGAAAAGGTCAAAGGGATTAGGAAGAATTTTCTTGAAAAAGATTATAGGGGAAATATCAAGATGTATCCTTAGCTTCTGAGCATCTATGCTAAGAAGGTGGTATAGGAAACATAAAGATAGGAAGCCTGCTGTATGGTACTTGTCCTTACAGCCGTAGGGAGACGTTGGATATATACATATATACATAGAATAGCTATGATCAAAATTGAATAATAAATGCAAATAGAGCTGTAAGTCAAGGGCTTTTGGAATTCAGAGGAGAGACATCCACCAGAAGAAATCAGAAAAGATTTCACAGAGGGGATAGTGTTTGGGCTGGGCACCGAAGGATGGGAAGAATTTGGAAATTCTGAGGTTTCTGAGAAAACATTCCAGGTGGAAGGAAAATGCAGAGTTATGAAAGCAATGTTATGTTAAAGATATCGATAAGTATTTGAGTAAGATATTAGTGCAGACATTCATGCAAAGCTCAAACCCAGTAAACTCCCAGGAACTTTTCAAAAAAAATAGATTTTTAAGGGCTGTCTTTATGCATAGCAATCACATGCTATAACATCTTCCACATATAAAAGTCAGTCTAAAAATTTAAAAGTCATGAGATGATTAATTTTTCTATATTTTAAAACCCCAAACAAAACCAAGAAAAACTCATTTGACAGCATCTAGGATCTGTTCAGTAGTTTCTGCTAATATAATGCTAATCATGCTATGATAGGATAATAACAGTAAAATCTTGCCAAAGCTCAGCAAGGTACAGTATGAGAGTATTGTTCTTAATATTTAAAGGACTGTCGTTTAGAAACAGAAGTATACTTGATCTGTATTTTTCCAGAAGGCAGAACTAGGATCAGTAAGTAGTAAAGAAGGTTTAAATTCACCCTGAGAATTTCCTACAACTTAAAATTGTCTATCCATAGAGGAGATGACCCTATTAAAACAGGTGGCTTTTGCTTCACTGAAAGTATTCACGGACACCTGCTCACCCTGCGTCCCGATTGCTATACATGAGGTTCTGAACCTGGTTAGAAGTGAGACTAGCTACGCTCTTAACATCTCTGCAACCATAACATCCCATGTGAGTGTGTATCCAACCTACAGATACCAGGCAAAGCGGAGTGAAGCAGGCAGATTGATTTTCCTATTTTTGTGGACGGTGCATCCTTTTCAGAAGTCAAGGGTGGAGTCAGACATCAGCATATTATTTAAGGCAGGATTCAGTCCAAACATTTTACTTTATTAAGTCTAGAGTGCAGTCTAATTTAAACTATTTTGTACAACTATTGTGAGTTGTACTGGAAAAAAGTGTGCTTTAAAAACAGTAGATATAAATTCTCTTCAAATATTTGAGCATATTATTAAATTATATCACACTAACTTAGCTATGCCACTTTGATTAGTGTCACCAGGTATTAAATAAGACTAAAATGTTCTTGGCTGCAAAAGGAGCTTGATTCAATTCCTGACATTTGATTAACTATCTTATATAAATATTTGCCAAATTATAATGCCATTTCATGTATAGTATTCATACATTGTACAGTTAGATATTACACTGAATGAAGTTTAAATCCATAACTAGATAAACATTCATGACCAATGAAGCTGTTTGCCTTGATGTTTTGGAACTTGAGTCAAATATATAGTTGAATTTTCTTGATCAACTCAAGCCATGTATAGAAGCAGAAATATGTGCTTGTGAATCTAATGTCCTTCTTTTTGTTGTTTTCAGCTGCAGTATTGAAGTATGAGAACAATGTCATGAATATCAGGCAATTCAACTGTTCTCCTCATCCATACTGGCTTCCAAATTTCATGGATGTTTTCACTTGGTCCCTGCCATTTGTTGGGGAAAAAGGTGTGTTGTGGAATCCTGAGATGTTCTTAATAAAATGGTATGGGAAGGAAGGAGAGGTAATGTGGCCTTTTTTACCATGAAACAGTCAGAAAGAGAAACACTTTAGCCTAACCAGTAAAACTCACAAGCTTCACCGTAGGAGCAGTGATTTGAAAGTATGTCACTGTACATGCTATTAACGACATGCAATGAGTGGAATTAAGGGGAAGTAAAAGAAATGAAGAATATTAGGATAATTTATATAACCTCATTAGAATAATCCAACCCTTTAAAAAATAACAGATTCATAGTTTTGATTGGCTTCAAGCTATAATGGCTACCTTCTTTTCTTACCCCTTTGCATTATAATTCAAAAGTACAATTTTATTTTATAGACTACTGGTCAAATTAAAAGCCTGAGATAACCATGCTTTCCTCACATTTCTGATGTTAATAATAATCATTGTACGAAAGTGATTAATGGCTACAATATTTTGAAACACAACATGTACAATAACAAAAAAATAGTTCATTTTAAATATGGTGGCCATTAGTATAAGGTGAGACAAATTTACATTTAAAAAGTTGTTTATTAGCATGCCCAGGTTTACAGAAGAATTGGCCTTATCCTTCTTTCCTTCCTTCTCCCTTTATTTGGTTTTTATATTTTGACCTAAACCTCAGCAAAAATTTTGAGGAAAGGCCTGCACCCACTGAACTTGAGATTTCAGTTCAGGAGGTTTAATGGTGATATCTGGATCATTCCTCATGCAACATCTTGAGCATCACAGAGAAGGTGAATGTGCATTGTAATAAGCATAAGAGCTTGCACGTGTTTCAGAAAAATGATGTCTTATGGGGGGATTTTAGAGAAAAGCTGTACATTCCTCTGAAATATTTGTTTGTTTATATTAATACATACGTGTAATATATTAATATGTGTAGTATTTATTTTCCTACAGTCAATGTATTTTTTCTTTAAATATTCTAAAAACAATTAAACCCGAGAATCTATGAATTGTCAGCAAAGAAGTCGTCCCTTTCAACACCAAAATAAGTCAAAAGTAAATTTTAATAGTTTCTGATAAATGTCCCCAGTACTATACTCCATGTCACCACCTCCTTGCACCCATCAGATCACAGCGTGGACACAGAAGCACTGAGAATCCTGACACCTACCCTTGAACACCCTTCATTTTGGTTGTTTCCATTAATTATTCAGATTTTGAACATCTGTTATAAAGGAATGTATTAATATATTCGTGTACCTAATTTACGGGTTTTTTTCTTTTTTTTTTTTTCTAACTTTATATTTTATACTGGAGTATAGCCAATAAACAATGTTGTGATAGTTCAGGTGCACGGCAAAGCGACTCAGCCATACATATGCATGTATCCATTCTCCCCAAACTCCCCTCCCATCCAGGCTGCCACATAACATTGAGCAGAGTTCCCTGTGCTATACAGTAGGTCCTTGTCGGTTATCCATTTTAAATATAGCAGTGTGTACATAATTTACTTTTGATAATTAAACTGAAGCTCTGAGTTAATGTTGGCTCCAATGAAGTTTTACTCTTTATCATATATCTTCAATGCTAGAAGAACACTGATTTTAAAAAGTAACTCATGAAGAAATAGTGGACAGGCTTCTTTTCACTTTCATGATAGAACCCAACCTAATTTTTTAAAACGTTCAATGCAAATAACATGTAACTTAGTGTAAAGTGTTGCAGTACTAATTTTCTGTGTATAATACTTTTATACAGCCCTCTTATAATCTATTTACTCAAGTAAATTTCTTACTAAACTTACCTGAACTTCATTTGTAAAACCTTTTTGAAAATGAAATTTAATGTTGTGTATGTATATATATATATATATATATATATATATATATATATATATATATCTCAACACATTAATTTTTTAAAATCAATATTCTCACAACTACCTCAAATATATTAGTTCATCAATCATCAGTTTTTCTTAAACACAAAACCACGTTTCTATCACTATGCTGGGTTCTCTGGGGGACTAAAAAATTTAAAAAGAGATGTAGCATTCACTCGGTCCCTGTGAACATAAAGTTTGTAATATGGTCTAAATCTAGCAGCATCATTGTACAAATAAATAAAAATTCAAAAGTAACCATTTTCTCCTTCATAGATTATAGTATATTCATATCCACATTTTTCTTTTGTCCACTGTCTATTGACCTATAGCTAGTAAATGTTACCGTTAGATTTTGCAGGCATGAGCTAATAATTTTAAAAATATAAAGTCTGCATAGAAACACAAAGCCTGTTATCTTTTATGGTCTGAATTTTATAGAAACTACTTGCGGGAAATTCCATCTTGAATACAGGTAAGAATGTTATTGCTAAGCCTGCTCAGTAACAGTGCCAGAGTAATAATTAAGGTTATAGTAGAAAATATAGACTTTTTTTTCCTTTCTTTCTTTCTTTCCTTTTTCTCTTTAGTGACTGAGATGCTGGTAAATGTCCTCAACATCTGCTCAGATGATGAACTAGGGTCAGAAGAAGATGGATTTGATGGTAAGAGCCTTGAGCCTTTGTGCTAATGCTGTTTGCCAAGTAGTTACTTGGAGTCTCGTAGGTAACCCTAAGAATAAATTTCTAAGATTTAGTTGTGTAAATCATAACATACTGTTGAGAATGAAAGATATTATTATATTTTCTAGTTGCTTTGAAGAAATGTAAGAAAAAACTTGAGAGAATTTTCCCCTTACCCTGAAAACATAGTTGAATCCGTGAACTACTTTAATAAACATCTTTCAGTAGCTCACATTGCTAAGTGAGTTTTTTGGCTCTTTTAGTGAGGTTGTTTCTGTCAATTATTCAAATTTTGATGTCTATGATAAAAGAAGATACTTACACATTGGTATATTGGTATTTATGTCAACCCCAATGTTTTTTCATGTCTATAATAATTAATGAATAAGCTATGAGGTTTTTTTATTGTTGTTTTTTAAGATACTATTTGGTATTCAGTTACCCTTGAAGAATACACTTTCTATAAAAGACAAAAGATTCATGAGGTGAATGAAGATAGCAAAAATTACTCTGGCTCTTACAAAAGGACCCCAAAATGAATGGAAACTTGCAAAAAAATGTAGTTGGAGGAGGAAAGTGCAAAGTTCACTTCCATAAACATTTACTAAGTACCTACTCTGCACAGGGCACTCGGGATTCAGAAATGCATTAAAGACCTAAGAAGAAGTTGCATCTGGTTAGAGAGATGGATGCGTAAACATATAATATCAATAAAATAAGACAAATTGTCAAGTAAAAGGGGAAGGTGGCATTGGAGACTAGATATTGTGGCAAGTTTAAATTGATAAAATTTTTACCTTTAAAAACTGCACTTGGGTAAAATGAAGCAAGAAGGTGGCCCTTTCCAAAAGTTACTATCTGAACAGCATGATTTAATATTTACTTGGGCGTAATACAGGTCACATCTATGAATGCAGACTACCTAACTCTGTAGGCAAAAGTAAAATAAAAGTGTCCGTACACTCGTATAAATAGAGAGTATATACTTAGGTAAATTTAAAGTGTACAATTATTCCTACCATCTCATGGTTTAAGTAAGAACTTACTTCAGTAAATATATTGATATATTTTAAAATATTCAGAAGCTCAGTGGATATTCTGTGCCTTATCCAGATTCTAGATGTTTCATATATTATAGCCACAGTTTGCCATCATTAACTTTTCCAGGGATAGTGATATCATTTAAGAGATATTAATCTTCCTAGTGGAAGATTAGGAGGAGGCTCTTTTTCCTCAAGAAAGAATACTAACCTGGTGGAATCTAAATCTTAAAAGTCAACAGACATTTTGCAATAGATGCCTTTCACTGTGTTCCTGTTATTCCTCAAAAGAAAGATTAATTAGCATTAATGCAGTGATGCGTCTCTGTTAACAAATCTCTGTTTTAGTCAAGTTTATTGACCAATAATTATAGTATCGACAACATATTAAATACACAACATTTGGTATATTCAATAGAATAAATAAACCTGCATATGATTGTAATTGTATGTTAACCCACTCATTCAGCAAATATATATTGAGTACCTACTATGTGCTTCCAGGTCCTATAGCCAAAAGTATCTGCACATTTCAACAGTGCAAGTAGTATTACCAAGACCACCTCAGTGTTTACTTGATTTATAGTGAGTTCTCTTTATCCACCCATTCAGTCACTCACATGAAAGGATATATTTTGGAACTTCCTCTGCTTTAAAATTATTAGTTCCAATCAATGTGCTGTGCTCATCAGCAGTTGCTTTTAAGCCTGTTTATTCCAATGATAGGAGTGCATGTCCTTTTCAAGGCACTTGGAAGTATTTTTTCTTTCTAAGCAGACCAGTGAAATCTTACTACCATGCTTAAATCTTAGGTTAGTCCTGCAGAGAAACAGCAGGACTAAAATATGGGATTTTTCAGTTCAAATCTCACAAATTTACCCTCTAAGGAAAAAAAAAGAAAAGAGAAGTAAAAGTTTTAATTAAAAAATATGTTTAACTTAGAATATTATACATTTCAGAGTAAATCATCAGAAATGTTCTTTAGTGCTTTATTTTAACAGGACACAAAAATTATGGATTTCCTCAAAGGTACTCAAAGAACAACTTATAAATCTTCCCAGAACTCTTTAACTCTTTTTGGAACAATAGTTTATTGAGAACATATATTTAAGGTTTTTTTTCTTTTTCGCGTGATATTATTTTCAACCTTAGGATAGAGGTTCCAGTTCTCCCACCCTGTTCCTCCTTCAGGCAGCCTGCAGAGTCTGTCTGTCTCTGGGGGCTGGCCCTCTGCTCTGCCTATCAGGCTCCTGGGCTTGTGGTTGGCTCCAGAGGTGAAAGCAGGAATCAGAAGACATCAAAGGACTTAATTAAAGCACTTCCTGCTCCTTCTAAAGGGGAACCATCTCTTGATGAGTTCTTATCAAACCCTTCTCAGTATTTTGCTTAGTATCCAACATCAGCTACAAAATCCAAGGTAGTCATGGTGTCTTTACAGACCATGCCTATCTGTGTATCTTATCAAGATGACTTCTTCGTGTCTATAAAGTCTATTGCAGACAGGAATTCTCCTCCTGTCCTTGAGGAGTATAGGTGGGATTAATTTTGCTTCTTTTCTTTTATGTTCTGTCAGCTCCCCTTTACCACTTAACGGTGACGATGGCAGCAGCTAACACTTATGTGTTAGGCATCATTCTAAGTCGTTTATATGTATTAACTCTTTGCTAATTGTACCTTTTGACCAACAAAAATTTGTAATTATTAACTATCATTTACTTTAAGGAAATTTGCTAGGTGATTTATATTATCTCTAATCCTCAAAACGACTTTTTGATATAGGTGCTATGATTATCCCAGTTTTACATATGAAGCCAGCCAGACTCAGGGCAGTGAGGTTAAAACCTAAGGTCACAGAGTTAGTGAAGTAATGGAGCCTGGATTCAAACCAATGTCTGCCTGGTTCTCAGGCTCTTGAACTTTCCACAACCTGTGATTACAGTGCTTGCATTTTTTTTTTTTTTTTAAACAGCATGATGCTTTTATTTTTTAACAGAACAACACTAATAGCTAAACTTATACTTTAGTTCGTTCTGTTAAATATCCATAAAATTTAAAAAAAAGATTTTTACATTATTATTAGGCCATGAAAGTCAAAGCAAATACAATAGTTTTGTTCTACTCTGTTAACCTAAATTTACTCCAAGAAGTTATGTGTTTGATAATGTGAAAATTTTTATTGTATCTGAGCAGACAGAGTTTCCTGGCTCGCCTAGGCTTCTGCTGGGTAGAAATCACGTCATGAATCTCTCCTCCTTAGCTTCTGCCTTACAAATAAAGGAATTTGATAGCCTATCTAGAAAAAAAGATCACTGTTTTATATTGGTCCATGGTTCCTTTATGTTGAAAATAAAATACCAAACTTCTTTTATCTTGTAAAGTTTTGAAGCGGTTTAATGCCAAGTGAATGTCTTTTGAGGATCTAGTTTATATGTATTGGGGTCTTTGATTCCTGTTTCCACTTCTGATTTTGGATGATAAAATGATAGTCTGGTTTCAATTTGGGTTTGTTATTCACCAGAACATTTCAAAGAAGGAAGAAATCCAAGTAGATGTATCTCATTTGGTAGTTGATTCTCATTAAGGAAGAAGACTTATTTCAGACCAAGGATTAGTAAGTGATCCCAAAGTGTTGGCGGGGGGTTGGGGGGAGCTGGCAGAAATCAAGCAATCTGCATCACAGAACTTTCTTTACTGTTCATTATTACAATAAGGAAGTCTGGGATAGCAGTAAGCATTAGAAACCTAATGACAGTTTCATGAGTTAGAAATATTTATTTGGAACTTTCTTTTAGTTCTAAAATCTTAGACTCTGAGATCACTTTATATATCTATCGATATCTGTCTATCTATCTATCTATCTATATATACAAGTTATATTTGAAACTATGATATGTGGTAAGTCTGGCTAACGGGAAAGAATTGTGGAGGTAAAACTGAAATCCTGTAGAATAAGAAAGGAAAGAAAAAAATAATAAAACTAATACATTTTAAGCCAAATATAGTTTCAGGCTGCCCTGGAAAGACTTAATATTAAATTAGAATTTATGTCTCTGTTTTCATCTAAGGAGCAAACCACATGGTGGAACTCTTATCCTTTATCCACATTTTTGCCTTATCCTAATGTTAACCACAGGCAAGTCACTGAATATGGGATCAGAGCAGTTTTTTGCGTGCCTCTACGAAACCATCTAAATTGTATACAAGAAAATTATCTCCCATCATCTGCTTTGAATTATTAGATAATTCTTCAGATCTAATATCACGGGTTCCAGAGTGTCTCCCCACTGCTTTCTGTTTAGCTTTAAAAAATCGTACAGAACTTTTTAAAGTACATAGTTGGGAATTAGTAGGACTAGCGTGGCATCTTATGGGTCCTTGAGGAATACCACTATATAGGGTTCGGGTATATCATTTTCTACCGAAGCTGTATTTATTTGCCATGATGAATGTTTGAGATGAATTTCATCTTAAAAATTCCCCTCTGCTTTGTGCATCTGGCAGCACATACGCTAAGAGCCATTAGCTTAGAGCTCTTCCTGTGGCTGTAATTATTGTCATTTCTGAGCAACTCATTTCAGCATCTCATATTTCACGTTCCCAATGTGAAAAAAAATTGTGTGTCTGATAATAATTGGCAGTTTGGGAGAAAAAATATGACATGTTAATATAAAAACTACAAAGAAATGTTTAGACATACAAAAAAAGAGCCCTGAGTAGCACAGTGGCGACATGATTCTTGTTCTATCAACTTTGAAGCATAACCTGCCATTGGTGAGCAGAGGAGTAACATCATAAAAGCAGTATCTGAGAAAAAGCAAATACTTTTCCCAAGAAAATGCTTGGAGAAAGAACAAAGGATTCGTTGGGGTATCATTTAGGAACTTTTAACTATTTCAAAGTTGAGGTGACTAGATCGGAACAATGATAGTGTTAATAATAAAAGGAAAAGGGAGCTATTCCAAAGAGCTGCTCAAGGGGCTTACAACTATGGTATCCGTGGGGCAAAGGGAACAAAAGTGGATTTGGATGGTTCAAACCTCGGTACCTAGGAGGATGAGGACACTTCCGGAAAAGCTTCATCCGTTTCAGGGAGAAAGGAGTTCAGTGACAGACATGAGTTTCAGAAAAAGTGACACACATGACTCTGGAAATGCCCAGGCAGGATTTGGAAATGGAACCCTGGAGACTGGGGACAAAATCGGGTCTGGTGACAGAGGCTTTGAATTAAAAGTCACAGCCGAATCAATTAAGAGTCAAACAGGCCTCCAAAGTTACTGATGTGGAAGGAAATATCAGAAAATTGAGGACCGATCTGTAAAATTATCCCTTCTTTATGAAGCTTGAGAAAAAAGACAAACACGTGAAAGAGAAAGGAGTGATGAGGGAGAGAGTGTAAGAACCAGGATTGTGGAGCAGTTCAGGCAGCAACTATTTTAAAATATTTGCACCAAATGCAGAAAAATGACTGTGAGATATAAGTCTGACCAGAAAACCAGAAAGTGAAATATTAGGGCATAACTTTGTCAGATAACAGATTATTGAAAAGAGGCAAATAGCAAACTTTGTTTTCATTTTTATAATAGCTAAAAAAGAAAATTGAAATCATTTTTTAGAAGGCACAAAACTAAAATAAAATTCAGAGTACCCTAATTTTGATACCATGTTATATTTCTATCTTATATTTTTATTTCCATGTAAAAATATTTATTCATGAAATATCTTTTTCTGTGTATTCAGTGGCAAACAAACACATGGTCTCTGCCTTCACTAAGCTGAGAGTCTAGTGCAAGAAGAAACCAATTTTAAATATGCTGGTCTCACAGAGGATTTAGAGGCTTGCAGGAAAGGGTGTGAATTGGGATAAAATATTTCATAACTGAAGGAGGAAACATAAAGGGCATCTTTCTCGTTCTCTTCTACTTCTGACAAGGAAAAGAAAAGCACTTTATGTATTTTACTGCTTTAAGAAGTATGGCCGTGGGAGAAATCCATATAATTTTTCCAGAAAATTATATGCAAAGATGGGTATCAGTTCACCAGTGTTAAGTTCTCTTATCTTTTAAAAATAACTGAGTTTGCATGATGTAACTGGAGAAAGGAAAGGATGACATCTATAAAAAGAAAGATTAGTCAATATTTTGTAAAAAGGCTTTGTAGTTGCTTGTCAGGCTTTTGTTAATTACCTTCCAGTTTATTGTTGAGTTTTTTCAATTACTTAATATTTCAGTGTGTAATTTAGAGGCTAAATCATTTTCGTCACTATAAACGTATCCTTGGTACTCTGTACCCTTTATAGTACAGGTAACTGCTTTTTTTCATCAGGGTATTAAAAGGAAACAAACAGTTACATCCAGTATATCATTAAAACTGAAACATGTCTAAAAAAATACACAAGACATTTACTAGGTACTAGGGTATGAACTCCCATCATATATATGGCTGTTGATATTTTGGGGCCAGGACTATCAAACAAGGTACCTGGTTAGTCGTCAAATTGTAGTCAGTATCATCAAGTCTGACTTGTATGTGATTACAATAATTAAAATCTTTTTAAGTTGCCAATTTAAATGATACAGTAACATAGACATTAAAAGTACTGCTTTCTCTTCTTATTGTACTACATGATTTTGCACAAATGAGTTATATTAGCTGGCATAATTTTCACATTGCACAGAAGTGCAGACTTTGCAGAACGAACTAAATGTTAAAAAAGCAGTCATCTCCCTATTAGAGCTAATTGGTTGGATAATGTCCACCATTGGCTAAAATGCTTGCAGTAAAATAATATTCTAGAAGTTTATACTGTATTCCATAGACACCTGTACTATACACATATACAATATTCACAGTGTTAAAAATCATTGTGTTTTTGTAGCATTTGAGCTTTCCTTCAACTTATGGTGACATTGGCCAACTTATATTAAACATTAGCTATTGCATATCTAAGCATACACTTGGATTAAATGTATTTATAAAATTTATTTGAGAAGGAAGTCCATGTTGTATAATAAGAAGGGAAATAAGCATGGGCTTTATAAACCTTAATGTATTCTTTATTTGAAAGGTATTAAAGTAGAGAGCACTCTTTTTTCAACAAAGGCAAAGATTTTGTGTATATGTATGTCTCTATATTTTAGAAAAACTTCACTTCTCACACACAAGGTTGAGGTAATTGGCACATGAAAGAAGTGTTCTTCACAGAGAGAAGTACAGGGGGTAATGTCAGCTTGCTGAAAATTGATACCATAAGAAAATAAGATCCAGTTTTCATGTGTTTTTGGCAGAGCTTACGTGATTCTCTTTGTACTAAAGCATTTTATGGGTCCCACTTCTTAATCTGAAGGTTGTACTTATATGAGAATAATTAATAATTGATTGAACAACAGCAGACAGTCATTGTTGTAAGTCTGAAGTTTGTAAAACAGTCTCTTTATAGTTGTTTGATCTCAGATGGCAGGTTTAAAGGGCATATGAAAATGTTTAATGAATGCTCAGAAAATCTAAAGTTTAAAAATATTTTTCTATCTTCGCTCTCCTAAAAATCCCTTTTATTCCTTCATCTTTACTCCTAGCTTACGAGAAGCTATGAAACTTTCTTCCAGTTTTTCTTAGAATTTTAAAGAAACAGATATCTTGATTTTCTTCGGTCAGCCCATCTTTGTGAAGGGGTCTATTTTTTTGTCTCAGAGCAAAGCCAGCAGCATCCTGGGCTCTCCCCTTCTCCCCTAGTGAACTGGCCACCATCTGGGGCCCAACCTTTAGCCTGGTTGGCACAAAACACGACTGGGGCCCCAACTTAGGCAGCTTGATATTAATGAAGATCACACAATCAACCTTTTAATTTACAGTGAGAAATGTAGCTGTTAGAAGAACTGGAATATTCACTTCTGCACAAGCATTTCCTTCTTCTTAATAGAAAGAGCAAACGTTTTTGAGTATTGTGTACCAATGATCTATGCTAAGTGCTTTAGCAGATAGCACGGTATCTGGCACTTGTGTTTGTTGAATGTTGAGAATGAATGAACGAATTAACTTAGGTTAATTAGGTTAACCTAATTAGGTTAACCTTCCTTAGGTTCCCACCTGGGAAGTAGATCAGCAGCCTGCTACTGTAATGAGTCCTGGTTTGGGTTCCCCACTTCCCAGCTGATGACCTTAGGTCGACAACTTACCAAGCGAAATAATGCAGATAAAGCACTTAGAACCTTCCTCATTTTTTAGATGAGGAGGGTGAGACTTACAGAAGTTTAGTAATTTATCCAAGGTAGCACAGCCTGTAAATAGGGGAGCTGAGACTCAATAGGTCTTTTACTCCAGAGCACAAGTTCTTCACCACTGTGCTATTCTGCCTCTCACATGCCAGTTTATTCATTTGTCTTAAAAGAAATCGATGAGCCAGGTATTTATGATCTGAAGTCTTGCTGTAAGGCCAGAATACTTAAAGGCCATTGGCCCCTGGACAGTACTTCCCTAGACACGTCAGATGTTTGCCTCGGCTTCTCTTCTTTCTTATGCCTCTGTAGCTGACCAGTACAGTTTTTGACTGGCATATCCCTTTCCTCTGATAAGATAATAATATATTTCAGTGATGTTAAAGTCTCACGACCTGGGAACCATTCTGTCTGTTTCAATTGCCTCTGCAGGCCTGTGCACTGATCATTGGCCAGAACATAATGCTCATTTCCCTATTTACCTTTTTGGGCAAAATCTTCACTACATCCCCCCTGTACTGACAAAACACCCTGCCTAGTTCTTGAATAGCATCAGAAGATCTTCGACTGGCTTTATTTCAGATCAGCTCAGTACATGCCAGCACCTTGACCATCCTCTGCTGTCAGACGACTGGAGCAGTATTACATCTTTCAGCCTGTTTTTTTGTCGTGCTGTCAAATGGTACTCAATTAGCTTTCTATCTAGGGTATAACACAGCTTTCTATCTAGGGTATAACACATGGGACAATCAAACATGATATTTTACTATATTGGTTTATTTTTTCCTTCAATTTCTGTAATTTCAGAGATAACATTTAAATATCATTCTACTATTTGATAAATTCATAAATCCATAAGGGTCCAGAATTAAATTCTAGTCTAAATGCTTTCTTCCAGCATTTAGCATGTATACACAATTAGGTCCTTAATAAATACCTTTTTCAACTGTTAAATCCTCATCTATATCCAAAATAATCCTGACAGATTAAACATCCAGGCATTATGATTGTTTCTCCTATAGACAATACATCTACATTATTAGCTTGACCTTTGTCATTTCATTTCATTTTGCTTTTATTTTCATTGCCAGTTTATAAAATTGATGCATTTCTATTATGATAAAGAGTTCAATCCAAATGGGATTTCACATGCTATTAGTTTCTACTTTGGTAGATATAAATAAACTGAAATGTCCTCTGTATGGCATAGGCTGAATATATGATAGTTTCTTGAAACATAGGCTGAATATATAATAGTTTCTTGAAAAATCAACGAAGCCTCCTAATCTACCTTAAAGTCTTTAATTTTTACCCAAGTTATAATTATGCTCATAGCCAATTTCTGCGAGTCTACCAAGGAATCACTGAACAGATGGAACGCAATGTCTCAGAGAACAAAAGTCCATGGAATCAAATTAACACTTGGAAACGAAAGTGTCTTTTAACTACATATTTAAGATAACCAAATAATGACAGTTATTTGACATTTGGGAGTAGTCTGTACATTTTTAAGACTTCCTATCCGAAGAATCCAGTTATGTTTTATGACCAGAGAAGGTGGAAGAAACTGTCTAGGCTATACTGGCCTTTTTGAAAATCCACTACACGGAAGAGTCTTTTTATTTAAAAAAATATATATTTTCAGGGATCTGTTGCTTTCAAAATGACATATAAGACAGAATAGCCTTATGCCAAATATCACACCATGGTAGATGCTATTACATGCTGAGATTTTAGTTGGGCTAAAAAAGCATATGGAAGAAATTCAGAATATGTGGTTTGGAGTGATTTGGAATGAGTAGCCAGTATGTCCCCGTTTTATCACCTATGGATATGTAATATGCTATTGTTAGAATTAAAATTAGAAAGGTATTCCAAATATTTTAGGTTGTAATCCTCAAAAAGATGAGATTTTAAAAATTTGTTACCCTAAAGGTGTTTTTCTCTGCCTAATAGAGTAACCTACATAAGCATACATATAGCTATTATGTGCGGGGCAGCACCTCCAGTCTCTTTGGACTAGATTTAACCACCACTGACCCTAAATGGGTCAGCAATGCAGCATTCTCATGTCATGGCTGGTCAAGGAGATCTTCCAACAACTGTCACCTCCAGAAAGTGAGTCATCTAATTCTTGATAGAGCAGCTGTCTTCATGCCAGAATATTTGGACCATTGGGGTTACCCAAAGAAGTTTCAAGAGGAGTAAGGGAATCCGTTTTCACATCCTCAGTTTCCCTATGTCCTAAAAATGATCAGCCTGGGAACTCATCTGAGCTGCAAGGCTCACTGCAGCCTCTCCTTTCCCACCTCTTCTTTCTCAGTTGCTTTTCTCTCATTTTAACAAAAAGGCATGGTTCTCCCTAAACACAGTCACTATGAACGCTGCCTGGAGTAGTAAACAAAGAGATGCTGAAAAAACTCAGTGCCTAGGAAGTCTCCTTAATCAGGGCAGTGTAACCGCCCTCCCATCCTTATCATTAAGGGGTGCATTCCAATCAAATTATATTTCTATGTTTTTTAAATATTCATAAAAATGTATCATATATTTGTGCTACTTAGCTCAGTTATGTACTACTAATAATTGTGATATTGATTACAAAGGAGTTTTTAAGGCTTAGGGCCTTATTGTCTCAGGAAATTTTAACAAACACATTTCATTTAAATTTCTAAATGTATTTTTGGCAGCAAAGTATAATGTGGTGATAAAAATATTTTAAAGTATAAATATATAATTCACTAAAGTAAAATCAGGAAAATTGAAATGGAAATGCAATTTCAAAGAAAAAGGACTAATGTAAGATTTCTAAATATCAATGAATGTCTTGTTCATGGATTTTTTTCTTTAAATGGATGATGGTAGGATGAAATTGCTATGATATTTATATGCCATTGATTTTTAAAAGAAGTAGTATAGTCATTTCATTTTAAAATGGCAATGTTTACAACATTATATTCCTTACAATTATTTAAACTTGGAGGTGAGAATAGTATTCTTTGGAGGATATTCTTTTGTAGATGCATGAGTAAAAAATGTAAAGGCCACAGTTTTAAAGCCAGTCCATCAGAATGAACACAATTTCTCAGTGCTTATGGTGCTGTCCCTAAATCCCAGGACTCAAGGGCTTGGTGGTGTAGAAAAATATAGTGAAGCACTTGTCAAGTTCACCACAGCCAAGGGCAAAACTGGGTAGATGTTTAAGTAATTTCTGTATAGCCTTGCTTGGCTGAGGTATAGATGCTCAAGATCTGTTATTGGTAAACTAGGTCAGAGAAAGAAAAGACAAGAAAATAAAGTTTGGGGATTATAGTACATGTTTTGGCCTCATAGCCTTAATGGGGGTCAATTTGGGAATGTGTTTTCCCAAATAAGACAGTCTGTATACTTATAATTTCACCATCTTTGTAAAGAGCCATAAAGACCAATTATGCAAGGTTTTTAGAGGCATCTGAAGACATATTCTGTCTTTGCATTATATCATATTTCAAAGTGCTGATTTTGGAAGGAAACCAAACTAATTTTTGTCTTTAATATAACACAACAAAAGATATTTCTTATCTCAGCACCTTATGCTTTGTTCCATCAATAACCTGTATTCAAATTCAGTAATTGCCCTATGGTGTCAAAAAATAAAATCTGGAGACATGTTTAAACTCTGCTTAAAAATAATGAATCATAATAAAATTTTACTTTCAAGTAGAATAGGTTTCTTACAGAGATGAACTTTATCTTTTTAAAAATTTGAAAAAGTGGTGAGTTTTCTGTATTATTTTCTCAGAATTTGAATTAAAAGGTTTAAGAGATTTGAAGCTTGCCAGCAAAATATAGTTCTTAAAATAGATCTTTCTATTGAAAAAGTGTGAAATGTTAATGTATACACACTCCTTTTAATATAATATATTTCATTTAAAGATATATGCTATGAATACACTTGTATTAGTTAAAAGTCCTTTAAAGAAAGAAGCCTAAATAATAGCAAAACATTTGAGGCCAATATAATAATGAAGTGGAAATTTTCTGCTACTTTTTCCATTAGAGAGTAAGCAATTCAATTTTTTGCAAGCTCCTTTTTCACCTTCTAATGATATGAAAATATTCCTCTTTTATAAGATTTTCAAGTATAAAAAAGATTTTTTGCATGTATTTTTTAATGTTTTTTAGTATGTTAAAAGTCACAGTATAAAACGTACTAATTTAACCATATTTAACTGTACAGTTTAGTGGCACTAAGTACATTCACATTGTTGTGCAACTCTCACCATCATCCATCTCCCGAATTTTTCAGCTTCCTAAACTGAAACTCTGTCCCCATTGAACACTAACTCCCCTTTCCCCCTCCCCACCCCCAGGCCCCTGGCATCTATCCATGTATAAAAATTTTAGGTAGTTCATCATCCCTTCTTACAGTTGCAAAAAAGGTATTGAAAGCAATTAGAATCTGTTGAATTGGGCTTATTTTACCAGTCCAGTTTCCCCCTGGAGATGGTTGGAGGAGGGAAGGGGTGAATGTCACTGCACTGAGAACTTTTCTTCATTGCCTCCTTTGGGAAACTCATGCATCCCCCATATAACACCAAGGAAGGGAGGGATGGAGAGACCTCTCTTCTTAAAGCTGCTCTCTCCCTTTTCCCTCAAAACCAAGCTTCTTCCAAATACAGTGGGGTTTTTTGACATTTTATTATGAAATGTTTCAAACAAAGGAATGTTGAAAGAATTGTATAGTCAATACGCATGTACCCATCACTTACTTTCTACAATTAACATTCGATTATATTTGCTTTCTCACATCTCTGTCCCTGTATACAACCATCCGTCCATCTTTTTCTTTCTTTCTGTTTTCTTTTCTTTGAAGAGGGTGGGTAAGTGCAAAGTAAGTTCTCTGTACCTCTGTGATAAGAATGCTAATGTCTAAACTTCTTATTTGTCCCTACTACTATGCTAAAACCTTTACAATTTAGCCCTGGGCATGTCCTGCTTCTCTTCTCATTCTCAGCCTGCCCTCACCCCAGTGAACCCAAACTCCATTCACACCGGAGTTCTGACCCATCATCTGAACATAATATGGATTCTTGTGGCCTCCACATGCTTGAAAATTCTCTTCCTTCTATGGAGAATTCTCCTTTCTCTTGAACTCTTATTTATCCTTCAGGATCCTTCAACTATCACCATTTGGGTGAATATCTTTCTCCAGACTATTAACACCTGCTTCCAGTGGTAAATATTTAACAATGCTTCACTGCAGGGGGAAAAAGACCCTGGTTTGTAGCACTTGCAGGTTGTGTTGGTATAAATTCTCTTCCCACCACTGGTTTCAAGCTACCAGTACGAAGTTACTGAGCACGGAGCTAAGAAGAGATGTGCTCGGTGTACTCTCTCCAGCTGACAGCCGCTGTCTCCACGCTGCTTCCTCTCTAATAACGTGTCGCAGTGCACTGTGGGCGTTCACCTGACCTCCTACAGCAGAGACCATGCTTTCCTCCTATTTCTGTTGCTAGCAGTTAGCAACACGGCAGGCTATAGAACAGGATAGGATTCACAAGAACACTTTATGAATAAACGATTTGGGTAATTGTATTCTATGTAGCACCTTCCACACACCGCTAATTCAGTTAAAACTGAGGAATTATAGTAGTCACTCAACGGGTGGATGGGCACCGTGAGCCGTACAGAGCCAGGGTCTGTAACGTGTGGCAGGTAGCCCATGTGTAAGGACCTCTCTTCACCCTGGCACTTGGTTCCTCATCGCTGTGATGCTGCCGCACTTTTCCAGTTCCCTTCAGAGGCTGGCAGCGCTCACTCAGCAGGCCGCTTGGCATACGTACCTTTCATACTTCATGAGAAGTCAGTAAGGCACTAAGTTAAGGTCAGGAAGAACACATGGTCAAAGCAAATCTTTACAGATTCCCTTGGTCGTACATTAGCCTTTGAGGAAAATGGAGCGTGCCAGGGCGCCTAGATTCTGGAATTAGTAGCATGATACCCCAGGCTTTTTAAAAGAAGATTAGAACTTAAAAGGTGAAACAAAAGAGAGGCCCAAAAAAGAAGTGATAATTATTTGAATGGAAACACAAAATGAAATTGTACTTAAAATTACTAATGTTTTTAAACTTAGGAAACATTGCCTTTCAGTTTTGGACTTTTGAGTTAAAATAAGTGACTAGATTCTTCTCTGAAAAGTAGTTAACAGTAGTTAACTATTAAAAATAGTTTAATGTAAAAGGTATTTTTTGTACCTTTATTATTCAATATACTGAATTTTAAGCTGAGCTACTGTGGTATATTTCCACAACTTAAATAGAGCAAGTACCAAGAATGTTAAACATGACGTTGTATTTGCATGTCACAGCTAGTAGAAGTCTGAAAAACGTGCATTTTTTTCCCCTTGATCTTTCTATTGAATTATAGACTGTGAAGATTTGCAGTGGAACATAAGTATTTGAATAAGAGTTTTAATGATCTCTGGAAAATACCAAAAACCAGGAATAGCAATACTAAATATACAAGGACCTTTATAGCTGTACTTAATTCTGTCCTGCTACTGTTCAGCTCCTTTAAGTTTGATTACATATTAACTCAGATATTTTATTTGGTTATTTTACTTTTTTGTGGGTTGTAAATGTGTGATATTCATTTTGATTTTGATTATTTGACAAATATTGAAGGTAATCCCCCAGAATGAAACTTTGAGATATTAGTTGTTAATGTCTCTTCTTACCGTCTATGATTAAGTTAATTGACTTTTTGAGTAAATATATTCTAATTTTATAAAAGAAGTACTAAAACCTCTTACCTGGGTTATTGAGAAATCTAAAAAGAGACAGCATTTCTTCATTAAGAAAAGTGCTATAATATGCTGTGAATCACCATGTGTTGGCAGCACAACCATGAATACATAAAGTAAGATATCTGCTCTGTACTCTCCAGTAAGTCATTAGGTCTGAAAAATAAGGAATGCTAAACTGGCTCCGACTGTCAGAATGTTCATTTTACATTTAAAATTCCGTATTTTATATGTATATGTATAGCTGATTCACTTTGTTATACAGCAGAAGCTAACACACCATTGTAAAGCAATTATGCTCCAATAAAGATGTTAAAAAAATAAATAAGTAAATAAAATTCCGTTTTTTTTTTTTTGAACATTTTTCTGAGTACCAGCTCATACTGAGCTGAAAAGGACGGCTCCACATAATTTATTCCCCTTCCTTTCCTACTTAGTTTCTTGCTTTTCATTGCTCTGGTTATGGTTTTTACAAGTCCTTTAATGAAAATTTTCTGAGAGATTATCCTTCTTAGATATTTTTCACTTCCTTGGTTGTACATGTTTCCCCTTCTCATTCCTCTTAAATGTATCCAATTTCGTTTCTAGACATTTAACTACTCCTTCTTGCAGCTTTTCTTGTTGTGCTTCTAAATATAGTCACCATTTTTGGAGTTCTCCCACGCTTTCCTTTCTTTGTGTCTGTTGGATTGATTTTTATGATCTGGCCATACTGTTTTTGGAGACGGTTAGAATCTACCCCCTTAGCACATCATGACCTCTGAGTGGACTGGGTCAGTCAGACTGGGGGATATTAAACATAGAGTGGTAATAGCACACCAAATAAGTAAACTGAAACATGATTTAACAGAATAACTGAAAAAAAAAATAGATAAGAAAACCACTATAAGGAGATTGCTATACCACTTTTTTTTTTCTTAACAAATGTCCTTCAAGTAGTCTCCTGATCATAAATCATCTAAAATTCAAGCACAGAAACTTTAGACTTTCAAATGGTCTCTAGGACAGGTTTTATTATATAAAGAATCATAATTGCAAATCGTAGGTAATAATAAATATTGTTAGAAACTCAGAATGAAGTATGAGATAGGGCCTACACACACGCCATTTTCTCCTCCAGTGTTTTGGCCAATAGAGTCTAATTCAAGGAAACAATTATGAATGAGAATCCATGTTTCCACTTGGTTATCAGTAAGACTGCATTGGAGAATGGCTTTCTCCCATATGGATTTAGACTTACTCCACTCATTTGCAGGCAGAATAGCTGGCAATACTAAGTTCTGGTTTGAGAGATCATTATTTTTTAGCACCAAATAATTTTTCATTATCTGGATGGACCACAGTAGATTCACCTACTGAAGAAAATCTTGGTTGCTTCCATTTTGACAATTACAAACAAAGCTGGTATAGACATCTGTGTACAGGTGTTCATGTGGACATAAGTTTTCCACTCTCTTGGGTAAATACCAAGGAGCAAGAGATGGAACAAGCCCCATGTGCTTTTCAAGCTCCTGCTGGCATCGCTTGTGCTAACGTCGCATTGGCCAAAGCAAGACACATGGCCAAGCCCAGATCGGGAGTGGGGAATTGATGGGGGAAAATAGATGCAATCCAATTAGATGTGTTGGGGGTTACCTGCTATGGTGTCATTGCCACTAGAGAAAAAGAAATGGACAAAAATAGGAGCTGTTTGAGGGCTTTCAGGTCAGAGAGAAGGTGAGAGGAAACCAGCTCCCTGGTACACACCTTCTGAGGAATATCTATCCCGGTGACTCACTTCCTCTTCCTGCCAATGCATGTTCTCTTTGTATAAACAGAAGAGAAGGGAGCTCAATCAGAAGAGAAGGGTAGGAACCCACCCCATCTGCTCAGTAATTTTCAGTTAGCCCTTTACCCCTCCCCTTGGAAATCTCAGAAGATGCTCTTTGGCATTTTTGGGACCTCTAAAGTATCACAGGCAAGTATTCACGCCTGGAAGCATAGACTTTTAAGTTTGATTTACAGATAAATCCTTAGAGGGGGGAAAAAACCCAAACCTGGTTTGGCTTAACTGCAGTCTGTTATACATGTAAATTAGTAAACTAGTTAGAGTTAAATAAAAAGTCACCTGACTTCTCAACTCTGTTTTTAAAATATAGGTGCAACGGCTGCAGCCCGCAAGGAGGTGATAAGGAACAAGATCCGAGCGATCGGCAAGATGGCCAGAGTGTTCTCGGTCCTCAGGTGGGGTCATGGTCCTCTGTTGAATCTGATTGTCACTCAGTAACATTTTAATACTTTAATCTGGTAATTTAAGTGTTTTACTAGAAACTCTGCTTTTTCTTAATTAGTTTTTAAAAAGGAATTGTCAGTTCCTCACTGTTTTAGTCAAATGGAAATCTACTAAATTATTTCTGTAGAGAAAGCTTCTAAAGGGACTTTCACATTCTATCCCTCTATTTGCTGCAGGACTTTAAAACATTTATTTCACAATAGGTTGAACATGTTGTGAAATGGAAAAGCTATTATAATCCTTTCTGTTTTTCATTCTCTCTCTGTGGTAAAGATGAATTTATCAGGTGCATTCCACTAGATTTCTACGAAATGAACAACCATAAAGCTTGTTCATGTGAATCTATATTATTCTAATAAATCATTGAGAGAGACAAGTTATTTAGTGTTTCAGTTCCCATATAGTAGTTATTTTTTAAATAGATCATGTATCTTACTATTAAGCAAGGGCTTAGAAAACACGTGTTTTCTTGAAGAGAATTAACTACACTTTTCTTCACTTAAATTCAGTTATCTATTCTTGGATAATACAAAGTATCTATATTTCTCTTCAAAAGGTTACTTTAAAGTACAGTATGATTATATGTGACGAGTATCCAGTCAATTCACAATTACATTATTAACAAGGATAAATAGGAATATCTTGGGAGAAAGTCCATCTCCACATTGTATAATTTCATATTCTAATTTTTGCCAGATTTTTTTTTCCAACTCTTTCGTGGAGTAGCTGCACCATCTCTTCTGATTTCTCCTTCTTGCTATTTCTATCCCACTCTGGGTAGAGTCACTAAAGAGTAATTAAGTGATTTGATACCAAAAACAGGGAGCCATGAGAAGGATGAAAAGCACAATCAGCCTTTCCCAAAGACACCAGATCAAAGTCAGTAATAGCTCTGCAGTAGCAGCCAAATCTTGAAAAGTCATGTTAAAGCTGAAAATAGAGCATAGTTGCTCCCTGCGGCCTAATGACTGAGTCAGCCTTTGCTCTAATGCTTTTCATTCCTACTGAACTTGCAGGACTCATTCATTCATTCGAAATAAATATAATGAAACTTAAAGTAGCCATTGTGTACCATGAAGAAAAACATGAAGCAGTACAGGGGGATAGCAAGTGAGAGGCGAGGCACTCATTCATTTTAGTACGTGGCCAACAAAGAACTCTCTGAGTCTAGCATTTGAGCAAGTGTGGGGATGACCTTCATGAAGGTAGGGAGTAAGATTGTTTAAGACAAAAGGAGGGGCTTCCCTGGTGGCGCAGTGGTTAAGAATCCGCCAGCCAATGCAGGGGACATGGGTTTGAGCCCTGGTCTGGGAAGATCCCACATGCCGCGGAGCATCTAAGCCCGTGCGCCACAACTACTGAGCCTGCGCTCTAGAGCCAGCGAGCCACAACTACTAAGCCCGCGTGCCTAGAGCCTGTGCTCCACAACGAAGAGTAACCCCCCCCCACCGCAACTAGAAAAAGACTGTACGCAGCAACAAAGACCCAATGCAGCCAAAAATAAACAAATAAAATAAATAAATTTATTTTTTAAAAAAAGACAAAGGGAGGAGCAAGTACAAAGATCCTTGGATGGACACAAAGTCAGCAGTTTTTAGGGCCAGCAGGGAGGCTTGTGTGGCTAGAAAAATTGCCTTTGGGAGCAGAGGACTATGTGAAGATCATACACTCAGCTGGTCCCTGTGCATAAACACTTGCTTATTTATCATGCCTCAGATTTACCAGTAAATGCTCTTCTTTTTCTATCTGAAGTCTCTGTGAGGATAAGTAAAAACAGCTCCATCACTTCCAGTTGAAAGTACATTTAGGAAAAAAAAGAGAAGCCTTTCTTAACATAAAAGAAAATTCTTTGTATCTATATTAGTCTTCAAACCATGTGAAAGTGACAGGAACAATGCTACAGAATCATAGGTGGGTCTTAAAATTGGAAAGTCCCTCTAGTTCTCTGCATCTTGGTACATAAGATGCAGTTGTTCCCAGCTGAGAGTGGGTTCCATTTGAACCCAGTGATGATCAGTTACTTTGATTAAGGTCGCACATATTGATAGAAAATGAAAACAAGGTATATTGTATTGCTTTCCTATAATAAAAGCATTTGTAGACTACAGGGTGGTCATCTCTAGAGAAAAGTAGGATTGAGCATTAAATGTGTACCATATAGTACATTAGGCAAAGTGGATACTCTGAATTAAAATGTCAGACATGTAGACAGTAAACTAATGTAAGGCCATGAGATGTGTACTAAGTACATGAAGAGGTGCTCTGCTGTGGAAGAGGATGGGAAGGAGCCCTTCTATTTCCTGAAAGGAATGTTCATGAAGAGGTTGCCATTGGTGGAGTGCCGTGACGTTCAGGCTGGGTTCCATTAGCTGGAGAATTGTGGTGAAGGCATTCCTGGCAGCTGAGAAGTCCTCAAGATCCTAAGGACCTAGGAGCAGTGTTTTATGGGGCGCTTGTTAAGGGCCAGGTGCTGTATGCTTCATGGTGTACACATTTGAGAGGAGTCCACACGGCAAGCTTGCAAGGTTGAGTTGACCTCAATGAGGAAACAGAAACTGAAAGAGGATACGCAGTATATCCAAACTCACTCAGTGAGTGATAAGTACTAAGGAGAATCGGAGCATGTGCTAACCCATGTGGAGATGTATACGTAATGATAGTCTGAAGATTGGATAGCAAGATGACTGATGGGTGTCAGTGCATTTAAGAAGCTATTGAAATAATCCAAGCAAAAGATGTTGAACTAGCTGTGGGTGGAGAGATGCAAGGGAAGAGGCAAATACAAGAAATTTGTGAAATGAGACATTTTAACATGTAATGGATGGATACGGATGGTGGTACACATTTGTCAGGTATAGCTGTCCAGCACAGTCCTTACATTTTGGTAGTTTGCCATATTATAAGGGAACCAGAAACCTATCTTTCGAGAGCCCTTGCACTTAAGGTGCTGCATGTTGCCTAGGATCCACCAATCAAACGAATGCACGCAGGACTTCTGCTTCAAAGTGAACATCTTGGGGAAGCAGTGAGAAGGGAAGGCAATTCCTCTGTCAGGTGAGAATCTGAGGGACCAAGAGTAGAAGAGCATCTGTCTCAGCATACTGGGGACTAATTACACACCATTAGCCGGAGCTTAGGCGTTGGCTCTAAATAACAGTAAAGGATTCAGAAATCTAAAATGTGGATTAACACTGCCATTCTCCATCCTATTTTTCTTTGACTCCTTCATTTAGTAAATGTTTTATGAATCTCGACTATGTGTTAGGTGCTGTTCTGGTCTAGGTACTGTGGATGCAGCAGGAGCAAAACAAACAGAAACCCCTTTCACATGAAGCTTTTCTAGCTTGGGTGGGGTGTAGTGGGCAGAGGAGCTCAAAAAAAAAAAAAAAGAAAAAAAAAGCACCAAGGAAACAAACTGTATAGCTCTTCAGGGGTGATAAGTGCTTTAGATAAAAATAAAATAGGGAAGGGGAGATACAGCGTAAGAAAGTGCATATATATATATATATTTTTTAACATCTTTATTGGAGTATAATTGCTTTACAATGGTGTGTTAGTTTCTGCTTTATAACAAAGTGAATCAGCTATACATATACATATATCCCCATATCTCCTCCCTCTTGCGTCTCCCTCCCACCCCTCTAGGTGGTCACAAAGCACCGAGCTGATCTCCCTGTGCTGTGCGGCGGCTTCCCACTAGCTATCTATTTTACATTTGGTAGTGTATATATGTCCATGCCACTCTCTCACTTTGTCCCAGTGTCCATTGACAGATGAAGAAGATGTGGCACATATATACAATGGAATATTACTCAGCCATAAAAAGAAACGAAATTGCATTATTTGTAGTGAGGTACATATATTTTAAATAGCATTCTCAAGGAAGTCCTCACTTTGAAGGCAGTGCTCCAGCAGAGAGTTGGAGACTGGAAGGGAGGGAGCCAGGCAGATACCTGGGGGAAGAGTGTGACAGAAAGGTGCAGAGCCCCAAGGTGGGGTGTGCTGGGTGCATCGTGAGGACCACGAAGGGAAGTGGGTGGTGGTAGGAAATGTAGTCTAAGAGATGGATAAGGATGGCAGACTGTGGGTTGGGAGCTAGTTTTTTAGGGCTCTGGTCAAACCTTTTAAAGATTTTGCCTTTCACCTTTAATGAGAGGAGAAACCATTGGAGCATTTTGCATAGAGGAGTGACAGGATCTGTGTAGGTATTAAAAGGCTCAGCCAGCTGCTATACTGAGAATAGATATGGGAGGAGAGGGCAGGAGTGTGACAAGGTTGGAGCAGAGAGACCAGTTAAGGGACTGCTGGAACCATCCAGGTAAGAGATGCTGGTGGTCAGAAAAGGAGTCAGTCACAGAAGGCCACCTGATTCCAGTCATAAGAAGTGTCCAGAAGAAGCAAATCTACAGAAAGTAGATGAATAGTAATACAGGCTGAAAGAAATGGGAGTGCACAAGATTGCTTTTTGGAGGGATGAGAGTGTGCTGAAATTTATCGTGCCGATGGTTTCACAACTGTCTGAATAGACTAAAAACCAGTGATTGAATCACACACTTTAAATGGGCAAATTGTATGGTATGTTAATTATATCTCAATAAAGCTGTTTTCAAAAGAGATGAGGTAGTAGTATTGTGAGAAGTGGTAAGATACTGGAAATAATATGAGGGTAGAGCCCTCAAGATTTGCTAATTGAGTAGATGTGGAATAAGAGAGGATAAAAGGAGTTAAAGGTTGATTCTTTCAGCTTAACTAAAAGATGAAGTCGAAGAAAGATAGTGAAGCAGCAGGTTTGGGGATAGTTTAGGAATTCTGTGTGGGCCATGTTAGCCATCTTCATAAAAAAGTGGAGTAAGTAGTTGTACATATTATAAACATTAGGTATATATGTGTATTGTTAAGTATTTTTTTCTGGTTATGTGGGATTACACTGTCTACTATATGGAAATATATGAGGTTATCCCTATTTTATGCTTATTTAATCATTTGATTAATGCTGTGCTGTGGTTAATCAATGTAATTCAAATAATGATGTACATAAAACTGATTGTAAAACAGTTGTCATAATGAGTAATAAAACAACGTTGTATTAGCAGATCCATGGGGAAAGAGACTGAAAAAGAAAAGTTGGAAATTTGACCAGTTGTTTCATCAGCGACTTGCCATTAGTTTGTGTATTTGTCATGTAATGTCAGAATTCCTTAACAATCCCCTGAATGTAACTCCTACTTCCCTAATCCATAGATCAGATCTTTTAAATCTGTTATACTGTCTGGTTTTCTCTCACAAGTCAAATCAGCCCCACGTATTTTTGCAGAGCCTCAGCTGGAAAACTTACAATAGCCCTCTCCATGGCTCTTTTTTTTTTTTTTAAACATATTTATGGTGTTGTGGAAGATGCCCACAAACACTTTGTATTGTGAGCCTGCTTACAAAAGAGAATTGTTTTCCGTCTCTTCAATAGTCAGAAGAGACTGAACTTCCACAATTGCATAATTCCCAACTTTATCTTAGCAGTCATGTCATGGGCATACCACTACTTCTAGATGAATGTGTGAAAATATAGTATGTTTTAAGTAAAAAAAAAAAAAAAAAAAACTCAAGAGAGCCAAGGTAGAGGTAAATGTGAGTGCTTACATACATCTTTTCCTTTAAGTCTTTTCTTTGTCTTGAAAGAAAATAAAAGTTAATGTGTCGTCCCCGTTGTGCCTTTGCAGAGAAGAGAGTGAGAGTGTGCTGACGCTGAAAGGCCTGACGCCCACGGGCATGCTCCCCAGTGGAGTGCTCTCTGGAGGGAAACAAACCCTGCAAAGCGGTAAGCAGGCCCATTGGTACAACCCACCGTGTGCAGGCACCTCAGTCAGCTGTGTCGTTAGAGCCCTGATTTATTCACGCATTTAAGGTCCGTCTTGGTCTTCAGATCTTCTCAGCTGGAAGAAAGGCTGAGACCCCCCTCCCTTCCCACGCCCCCATCAGTTTGACCAGTCATGCCCCACCGAGTAGCTCCCTCATTTGCTAGAATGTGTTCTTGACCCCGCTACCCCCATGTCCTCATTTGCACATTAACCACAATTTCAGGCCTCGCTGTAAGGCAACTCATTCAGCTTATCTACATGCACAGTAGGTTTGACCACTTGGAGCCAAGCAGTGGATAAAAACAACTTTTTAATTACATTTTTATTAAATGTACTGGTTATCTATTGAATTGATGAAATAAACACATACACACATAAATATCCATGCCTAAGTCTAGGATTTAGTGGAGAATGGAGGAAGAGAATAAAAAGGATGGTTTTGTTATCCACTTGAATAGAGTTGAAGTCATAGGTGTCTTTTCCCTGACTTATTTATTCAAAACATAAGAGAGTGAGTACCATCATATTTTATTTTTAAGAAAGGACGAAAACATTTCCTTGAAAGTAGATTTTGTATTAAAACCTGTAGTTTTCTGGATGAGTGCCGTCCAGTAGAACTTTTTGTGATGATGGAAATTTCTCTATCTGTACAGAAGCCACTGGCAATGTATGGCCATTGAGCACTTGAAATACAGCTCTTACAACTGAGAAACTGAGTTTTTTATTTTATCTAATTTTCATTATTTGATTTAAATAGCCACATGTGGCTAGCGGCTACCATATTAGACAGCCCCGTCAGTGTGCTCTTTTACTTTTGTTACTTTTGTTATCTATTTTAACTAATATTATCATTAATTAGAGTCCAATTTTAGCATACTTTATGGAAATTTTGCTTTTAGATTAGACTCTAACAGAAAAAAATGAAAACAACAATACACTCGAACATTTTCAAAGCAATCTCAGCCTCTTGCTTATTTTCCTGTACCTTTCCCTGAATCTTTGTTTATGTTTTCTTTTCTCTCCCTGTCCCTCAGTCTAGAAGATCCTGGTATTCTTATGGTAATGTTATTTAGATACACCTCTTTTACATAGAAAGTGATGCCCAGCTTCATGGATATTGTACTGCTAAATGATCACCTCCTAGCAGCATCACTAAAATTTTCTTTATTTTCATATGAATTTATTCCAACATCCATGTCTTCGAGTTTCCACAAAAAGAAAAAAAAAATTTCTAAATGAAGGTAGGAAAATACCACAGTACTGAAGTAAGTTCCTCATTTAATTTGTAGCTAAAATTTATCTTAGTAACTTCAGGAAAAAAACCACAATTTTCCCACCAAAGTAAACATGCTCTCTAAGAACGTTAGCATAAATGGATCATTTATTATATGCACAAAATACACAACTACCTAATTGACTAAAATCTGCATAGTTTCTGATAAGCACAATTTTAAAGTACAGCGGGTGTATTATCAGAAACTATGGGCCATAGTTGCTTTAGAAGAATACACTTAATAATGGACAGTACATATTTCTAATATGTTGGTCCTGGTGTGGTTCCAGATTTTTTGCTTTACTTTTAAACTTAAGTTCTTAGAATTCTTTGTTTTGTTTCCAGATTTTCACCTGTATTTTAACCTGGGTTATTCAGTTTCCTGTTCTGTTGTTTTATTTTAAATCCATCTGTTTGTCATTTGGTGTTGAACTCACACACACACAAACACATACACACAGCCGACATCTTATTAGTCCTGAGAATTTGAAAAGTCAGTGTATATTTTAAATCATGTACATTAATACAGTTTCAGAATTCATTGTCTGATGCCCTTTAATTTGTCTAAAAGGGGAAACTGCTTAAGTTTTACTATTTGGCTTTTCTCCATGGTGGTAACCATTCTCCATTTTTATCATAAGGAATTTAAAATGCACTGTAAGTAAATTATAGTGTACATTTGGCAGTTGCTCTAGTTTTAAAACCTTAAATTATAAGAAATATGCAAATTAAAGTCAAGGGGTAGGATTTTAATATTAAACATTTTAGAATTACAGAGAGGTTTTGCATTTTAGCACTTAATTAGGGAAACATCTCCTAACCTTGATAACATAGAAAGACTCATACACCTTTAAAGGGAGAATATAGACCCTAAGCTTATTATAAAAATTGCTGATAAAGCAATGGGCTTTTAAAATTTTGCCTCTGAAATATGCTGAGGTTTCAGTATTTAGACGGTCCTTTCTTTAAAATGCTGATAGAATTATTGCTGCTACTGGCATATTATCACGTGATTATAACATTTCAAGAATTTTGTTTCCAAAAATGCTATTCCAATGAGGAAAACTGATTTTAAACTGGGTTACCTGGCAAAAGAAGTCCAGGCTATCCCATCCCCATCCTCTTCCTCTTCCCTTTCTCCCTCACACTCGAAACACGCTCGATGTTTGTCTTTAAAGAGTCACATGTGTTACCAACTCAGACGCAACTCTAAATTTGCATCCCCCCTGCTTTTCTATTCCACTAGGAAATCGTGCCATTTAATATTAAATAGTGTGAATTATTCCACTGACATTATGACAACACTTCACGCTCTGTCATTTTGGGGGGCATTTTAAAACTATACATTACCAATCGTAGCAGTGGGTTTATCGTACTTCACGTGAGTCAGATGCACATTTTCGATTGACCTAGTCCCTTGTAGATTCAGTCTAAGTCAAAGAAACCGTTCCTGAGTGTCTTCTTAAAGGGTTAAACATTTTGTCGTTTATTTAGTGAACAAAATCCAAATCATGTCACTCAGATACGTGTAGCCAGCTCATTAAAAAAAAACAACAAGAAAAAAAACCCATCATTTTCGTGGTGTTTTTTCTTTCTTTTAAGTATTTCTATTTTGTCTGTGCCAGGATCCAGCACTTACAGGAACATTAATCCTCTTAGCTCCCTTGATCGTCACTGATTTGTTCTTAGAGTTAAAAATCCTCTGCTCATTTTTCTCATTCATTTTGCACCCCCTTTCTTCTCTTCAGCTACTGTTGAGGCTATTGAGGCTGATGAAGGTAAATTGGCCAGTCCCCTTTCTGTTGTACCTGCAACAGACAAGGGCTCTGCTGGGTGTATTCATTTCTTTCTTTCTTTCTTTTTTTTCTTTTTCTTTTCTTTTTCTTTTCTTTTTTTTTTTTTTTTTTTTGCTGTAGCTTGTACAGAGTGTGTGGGTGTTGGGCTAACAGTTGTGGCTCAGTATTAACCAAAATGTTCTTGCTTTAAAGGGGAAAATGTCCTTTTCTGGTTTGTTTGTTTGTTTTTTTTTTCCCTTAAAGCTATGTTTGACTTTGTATACAATGATGCTAGTATAATCACAGAAAACAAAAGGATTATAGACCTTGAATGATGTGGGGTGGGATTTATGGCAGCTGTTTTGACAAATAATGGATAAAACAATATTCTTTGAGCTGAACCATGTCCCTCCCTCAAATCACTTTCAGTCGGCCCTGAAAAGGAGAGAATAAAAATAGCTTTATTAAATCTAGTCTTCAGAAATTTCTAGAAAAAAATTCATTTGAATAGTGCTTTGTTGTAGTTCAACATTAATTTTTGTCTCCAAAAAATATTCCAACAAGAGACAGCTGTGTACGAGATAAACAGTTCTGCTAGCCTTATGAAATTTTAACGTACTGGTATTTGTAGGACGGTTAGCACCAGCAAAATATTCTAAAGAGTTCAAAAATATCTAGTGGCTGTAGAAGTGGCCGGTAACAAGCATAGTGAATATTGAGTCATCACTCAACTCGTTAATGTCCACCGAGTGCCTGCTTTGCACCAGGCACTGTGCCGGGTGCTTCAGGAGAAATGAGACACATTCATCACCGACTGTGTCCCAGCACTGCTCGAGGACAATGGAGTGGACCCTCTCGCAATTCCTTTTGAATCAAGTGCTTTTGAAACGTAGAGTTATGCGAGAACTACCTATCCAAATAGTTTTTAATCTGATACTTACCACACCCTCTGGAAATTTTAAAAAGAATAATTTGAAGTTCCCCTTTAAAACAAAATTTTTCAGTTGTATTTTGTTCTTGCAAGATAATGTTTTATTGTTCCCAAAATTGTGTGATATGGTGCTTTGATATGATGTAAAATGTGCCACTTTAGACTCTTTAATTTGTACGTGATTTGGATACAGTAGGGGAAATGATAGCGCTGTAAGAGAAAATACAACTGCTTCCTAAATAGCAGTGAATAAACTGCTATTTATGTGGGAATTCTCTATTCCTCTTGGCAAATTCTAATCTGCAGTGTGCATTCTTGTTGATAGTTTGGCTGTTTTCTGTGGTTTCTGTGACTCCTGTGTTGTGTTAAGTATACTACCAATGTAAATTGCTAATACCCATCGTCTGACCAGCAACTACAGCAGAGCACACATTCTTCCAGACCAGGGTAGACAGAAATGATTAGAAATGGAGCCCCATTCCGGACATAGCCATGGCTCTCGCTAGATTTTGAATTTCTGCGCTCTCACCCTATTGGCTTTATTTTAAAACTTTAAACAACCTAAAAGAGAGATTCCACTTTTACCATTTCGATTCGTAAAATCGCTTCATCAATTATGATGACCAACTTTTTATATTTATTAACTATGATGGAATGATATTCACAGTAGTTTAGCAAAACAATAGAGTACTACTTTCGTCCCTCAAAATCATTGAGTTCATTTTCAGGGTGGGTGCTCATCAGACAGCTCTATTATTTTGCGATTTATGACTGAATGAGAGAAGAATTAAGAAGCTTTGCTTTGGGCCTTGGTCTTTTCCCATTTCCCCATCTTCTTCCTCTCATAGTTGACTAATCACCATGACGCTAACCTTTAAAATGCAGAGGGGGAACAAACTGTTTCTCATCGTTTAATGAGTTTGGAAGCAACTGGGTCTATCTTTTAAGAATCTCATCCATACTAATGAAAGGCACTGTACATTTGTGTGGGAGTGGCTAGCAAAGTTTCAGCTTGAAACTGCTTTCCTTTTTTTCTCAAATAGGGTAGGAAGGATAAAGGTACAATGAAATGGTCCTTCATCAGCCATGGAGATGCGACCCAGTTCAGCATTGGTGATTGGCCCTTCAGTGTCTGGCTTGCATTTTCACAGGGAGTAAAGCAAACTGATGTCATTGGTTCCCCGTCTATGTACTTTATTTTCAGCTCACTGGTTGGTGCACCTACTGAAGAACTCATTAAGTTTCTTGCACAAATGCCTTCTCTATCTCTGGAGCACACTAGGGTTACTGAAAAAAAACAAGTATCAATGCTCCCCCTTTGTGAATTCCATGGTTTCACTGAATAAGGCCAAAACCATTCCCATTCATTTTGCTAAAAGTTGAAAAAAGCATTTTCCCCTTGTTATTCTTGAACCAGCACTTACGTCTACGTTGATCTACTAAGAAAGAGTTTTTCTTTAATTTAGGCAGTAATGGACCAGATGAACATCAGTTTGACCTGTTCGCTGCTGAAGTGCAGACAGAGTTTTTCTACTTAGTGATCTGATCTTGATTTTTATGAGTTTCTTTTACCTTGTTCCCACTCCACATGTTTCCAAAGTGGAGTGGAGAAGCAGGAGTTTATAATTTCATTTTTTTTCATGCCACTGTTGAGTTGTTTGCCAAGGAAGTCTTTCTGGGATCCTGAGATGGCATGGAAACGCCCCAAGTTCATGCCTTTTATAGCTCCTTTTAGCTTCTGCTCTAAGCTCTTCACTAGATTTTTAGGTCTAGCTGCTTCATTGATTCTCCTGAATTTGCCATTACTAGCACAATGGAATAGTAAAATTAGGGCCATTTCCATTCTTTCTAGGTTAGGGCATTTGATACAGTAATTGTGCCAAAGATGTGGCCAGTTTACACTGGGCCTAGAGACCTATCCCTGGTAGCAGCCTTTCTCTTTACATACCGCTTCATGGATCTAAACTTCCATGAAGACGAGAGAAACGTTTACATCTTACTAACTTGAAGAGGAGATTTTGGTTGGCAAGAGACATTGGCTGTTACCAGACGTCTCGGTTTTATCTTCGGGGATGGTAAGGAGTCTGTTGTGCCGTGTTCAGGTCCCGTCACTTTGTTCTCTACTAAAGGATTCCCTCTCTCACTGCGAAATCTCTAACACCACCTGCTACAACAGCTGTGCCCTTTGTGTTCCTCTTACTAACCCAGTTTTTCTTTTTTTTTAATGATTTTCTGTTTAGCTATCAAAGGATTTTCACCACAACATAAGATCACTAGCTTCGAGGAGGCCAAGGGCTTAGATCGAATTAACGAGAGGATGCCACCTCGCAGAGATGCCATGCCCTCTGACACCAACCTTAACTCCATCAACAAGACTCTCGCCTCAGAGACTAACGGCACGGACAGCAATGGCAGTAATAGCAGCAATATACAGTGACCACTTCCTGTTCACTTTTTTTTTTTTTTTTTTTTTTTGGAGCTGCAGGGCATGATGGGGATTGCTGCATATCAGCAGTTGGATGTTCTTGCCTCTGATGGTAGCTTATTTGCTCTGGGGCCAGGAGTTGGATTCAGTTTACACTATCATTAGAAAAGAGGGAGAGAGAGAATAAACTATATTTTGGTGAGGGTTGTGATTAAACACCTCTTTTGGGTATGCCTTTTAAAAATGCTTATAGGAAAAACAATTTAAAAAGAAAGCTAATGCTAGTATATACTGCAATGTTAGGGGAATGAACATGTTTTCCTACTGCATCGGGGACTTCTAGATAGGTTAATGAGAGGTCTTTTATTATGTTACTGGACATGAAAACTTTGTCTAATTTCTTACTCTATTGTACGTTTACAGTTGCAGCACTAAAAATGGATGACATCAAACATTTTTAACAAAATGATGTACAAACTAAATAAGGACTATTTATTGATAATGTTTTGCTACTCTTGTCAGACAATGGCTATAAAATGAATTAGGCAGTCTTAAAAAAAAAAAAAAAAAGCAGAAAAAGAAAAAAAAAAGAATGTTGCAAATTTGTTAAAATGCCAAAAAGGACAGTTTAATTTTGTACAGATTATGCTTACCTCAGGTTTCTTTAGTGTGCTTGAATGCCCTTGTTTCCATATAACACTTATCTTATTACTTTGGCAATGAATACCTTTTCTTTTCTTTAAGTTTTAAAAAACTGGAATAATTACATCTATCTCTTTTTTTTTTTTTTTTGCTGTTTATATTTAGGGGGTTTTGTTGATAAATCAAGTCTTGGTTGTGGCTTGCTGAATTAAATATTTATGAGTGGTGCATTTTTAAGTATAGTAAACAAGACACCATATTAAGTACAGTGATAAAGCATCTATATTCTGTAAAAAAAAAAAATCTGCCTATGCATGTTTTTTAAGGAAAAAAATGGCTGTATCGGCCTGTATGGGACTGTAGTGCGCTTAGTGGTCTGACATATACTGGAAATGTATGTATACTGGCGTACTTTATATTCTCTAAAATGCTTCATGCCTTTGAAATTTTGTAATCAAAAAAAAAGCTTTGAAAAAATCTAAAGGGGAGAGTATTCTTAAAAGTTTTTAACATAAGCTTGTCAGTGCACATATAGATGGTTAGCATGTTTAGCAAACCTTGTGAAATTTAAATAAGTTTATAGTTACATGTGAAACTCTAAATGCATGGTAACTGGTAATGTCATGACAGTTGAGTTATTTTGTTAGGTTCTGTCATGTGCCACAAAATATGTACTTTTTTCACTTTTTCCCTTTGTATATCAGTTACGGGTTACAACTGGTTCATTCTGAAAACAACAACAACAGCAAAAGTCCATTCATATTTTTTAACAATTGTATAAGTGCCCAAGTAATTCACTACAGCCTAAAGCCTTGCCTTTGTAATTTGACTTCTGAAATGTTGGCAATCAAAGCATGCACTTGTAACAATGAAAAAGAAAAAAGCATTTTATATTACTACTCAATAAAATGTGCATGAACTTAAAGAACTCTCCTCCTTTCCCTGAGTCTGCTGAAGGGATTTACATGCACAATTACCATGCTGTCTTCTAGGTGCTGGGTCCACCCCAACGCATCACAGATTGACTTGAAGTGGCTGCTCGGAGGGCCTTGGGCTCTCAGGTGTGGTGCCTACTTCCTCTGTAAGAATCTTGGTAGATTTGTGTCTCAAATCACACAAGAGAAATATATTGAAGGAGCAAATGCCATCTTCTGGCTCCCTCAAAGGTGGGAGCCCGTTCAGAAACCAGAGCATTCCTTTTTATTGAAAAAAACAAACAAAAAACATGTTATCCGTTGTTTCAGTTGTACTGGCTGCCCTATCTGCTCAATCGAAAGGAACTAAGCAACTAAATGCATTTTCATCGCAAGAGAGTTGCGTTTGTATCGCTATGAAATTTGTATCCCGTCGCTTTAGGTAATATCTGATCACCTGAAGATTTAAGATACACCAAATTTTAGTTTGTTTCTAACATTGTTCATTTTTAGTGCACTTTGTTTTTATGTAATAAAGTATGCTGTTATATTAAATAATAAGAATATGGCAATTAGTGATCTAGTGTACCAAAACAAAGATTTTCTAGATATATTCTCTGACAAAAACGATCCCAAATTTATTTTGATGAATTCAAACATTCCCCCCACCACCATGGATATTTTTCTGTCCTAAAAAAAAAATGACACCCAAGGAAAATATTTAGATGCAGTATTTATTAGAATGATATGAAAGAAATGGTAATTCTGGTACCAAGGTGTTTATTTTCTTTCTTATAACTGCAGAGAAAATATCCTGACAAAAAAAAAATCCTTTTATTGGATTCCTTTCTTTTACAAATTGTGCTGAGGCAACTATGGCATAGAAATAAACATTTGACATTAAAATAAGCAGTTGATGTGAGTATTGCTTGGTCTTTCTGCTAAGTAGTTAGGAAAGTAATAGTGTATATTTTTACATTATAATTCAGTCTATCAGGGAAATCAATGCACAACTGAAGTTATTTCTCTAAAAGCGATAACACTGCCAGATCATCAGTTATTAAATCTATCTCTTTCACTTTTGGAGAAACTATTGGATTCTTCAGTTGCTTATTCCAGTGACTCTTTGGCTACACACACACACACACACACACACACACACACACAGCCTCCTGTCCTCTGCCCTTCTTCATCCACCCCCAAGGTGACTTACATCTCATGGGCTTCAAACTCAGTGCTGACTTTTTATCTAGCTTTTCAAGGATTAAGAGTTAGATTTGACTACTGACCCTAGGTCAGCAGTTTTTCTTATCTAAAATATCTTTTACTTATATTCTTTTAAAATATTTTTTGAAGAAAAGAAAGAAAAACCTTCAGACACTAAACTTGTATGAGGAACAAAGTGGCGAGGGGAGGAATATCTTTTGTCATCGACAGTGGCATTCCCTAGGACAGCGTGTCAAAGGGGAAGTGTCTTGTGGTATCGGCCCAGGGAGTGTCATGGCGATGCTGAATCCCCCAGAATGATCTTGTCCTTAAACATTTCTCTCCTTCCCACCCCACCACATCCATGTGAAATAATAAACTTGAGGACATCCATCTTTCTGCCTAGAAACCAGGGCCCTGACTTGAAGCCAGCACCACAAGAAGGGACCATGGCGATGACTTAACTGTCTCACACTTGCCCTTGACTACTTCATATCTCCCACTCACTGGGTCCCTCTTGTCACATTCCGTTGAGAAGCAGGGACCTTGCGGCTTACGCTGCCTGCCTACATTTCTTCAAAACCGGAAGCCCCTTGAGTTGGACGAATCTGAGATCCCCAGACTAAAGATATGTCCTTTTCCCATGGTAGATGGCCTTCCACTTTATTCACTCCACAAACACTGAGCCTCTGCTATGTTCCTCTCACTGTTCTAAGCTCTTATTTTACACACACACACACACACACACACACACAAATGCCTGGCAATCTTGACAGCCTATCAATTTTCGTTATGATGTTAAGTGTCAGCATTCCATCAAAGAGTAAGGCAGTGTCTGGCCTAACACTGAGCTGCTTTGTAATGCCATTTTTACTCTGTTTCATGGATATTCCTTTTGTATATATTTTAAGGTACTACTAACCAGAAAAGTCCCTGATAAGGTCCTTTCATGATAAATTTATTTTTTTATAAATGCATACATAGTAATGGGAGGCAAGAAGAAGCCAAACAAATGTTGTACCTATTCCTGGTGATCACGTTTTCAAGAGGCAACATTGGCAAATTTGAATCATGGGAAAATGGGGAACCAGCAGGGGAGAGGGTCTATTTTAGGGAAGATTAAAGAAACCTAAAAGGTGAACGGAAGGAGACATAATAACTATAACGTTGAGTTGATTATTCCAAAAGACCTTGCTTAAATCAGAACGATGCCTACTTACCATAACATAGAAGTTGCTAGTGAAGCTGTTTAACCAGAGAGGAAACTGCAGGAGAGTGTGGACGCCTCCCCTTCACTGGAAGGATTAAAACCTAGGCAGAGTCGACTCAGTGCCGCAAGTATGTTCTGAACGACGCTTCATGGGAGGAGCTATACTAGACATAGTAGAAGGAGCTCTCTTCAAAGATAACATTGAAGTTACTACCCTTCAATAGGAAGAGTCTGAATATCCATTTAATCAGCCTCTTGGGAGCACAGAATTTTGATTTGCAAACTGTTCCCTAGAACCCCGTGTTTTACAGGAATATTGTCATGGGGCTGAGGTTTCTGCATCAACCAAAACAGCCTTTTTATCTATTTTGTACATTGTGTTCTATATCAGATGTTAGTTGAGAAGAGTCTCCACTAGATTAGCAAAGCTGGAAACTATTATATTAGCTCAGAACAAAGTTGACTTAAACTCCAGTCTTAAGGGGTTCTTATCAAGTTATATTTTGAAATCATTTTACACTAAGTGCTGGGGACATGCAGGTTTCTTCCCAATAGCTCCACATTGTCTACAGCAGGGGTCCCTAACCTGCCGGACCACGGACCGGTACCGGTCTATGGCCTGTTAGGAACCAGGCTGCACAGCAGGAGGTGAGCAGCTGATGAGCGAGTGAAGCTTCATCTGTATTTACAGCCGCTCCCCATTGCTCACATTACCACCTGACCTCCGCCTCCTGTCAGCCTGATGATGAATTGTATAATTATTTCACTATATATTACAATGTAATAATAATAGAAAGAAAGTGCACAATAAATGTAATGTGCTTGAATCATCCCAAAGCCATCCCCCCACCCCAGTCCATGGAAAAATTGTCTTCCACGACACCAGTCCCTGAAGCCAAAAAGGTTGGGGACCGCTGGTCTACAGGACCGAGTCCAACATCTTCAAAGTGTCACGTGAGACCAGTCACAATCTGACTCTTGCCAATTTACCCCCACTTTCCTCAACCTGACCTTGAACTTCAACCATGCCAGGCATTTAACAATGCTCAGAAAACACCAGGTTTCCTTAAGCCTCTGGGTCTTTATTCATGCATCTTCCATGTGGAATGACCTCTCCTTTGCAGATGTCAAATTTGCCTTAAATACTCGGACCAGGCGTTCCCTCCTCCCTAAGTGCATAGTGTCCTGTACTGCCTCTATTTTAGCATTTAATACACGGTATCATTGTTTATTGTCTTTGTCTGGTACTTCAGTAGGAATTGTTGCTTATCTTTGTTTTCTCAGTGTGTACAGTACCTGGCATAACATTTCTTGGAAGAAGGGCAGGAAAGGAAAAAGAACAAAAATGTTTTTCAGCGTGGTCTCCTGATAAGGGTTACCCCAGAGTCCAAGTGGCAAACCCTTATTGAAGGACAGCGGAAACACTTACCCCAGTTCAGTTTTCCCACTCTTTCCCATAAGTCTCTCCTGGGGCCTGAAGGTCTGGAATGAAACCTACATCTTAATAAGCATCCACCAAAATTCTTACGATCAGACAAGTTTAAGAAACCATGTCTTAGTTTATTTCTATAACAAATTTAAAACTCAGTCCTATCTTTCCAATTCAACAGATTGTCTGGCATGGACAAATATTTTACTACTCACTGTTGCTGCTACACCGAATTATGCATAATGAATTTATTTTTTTTGCTTATAGTTGCTTAATGAATATGAATTTAGATGAAAATACAGGAACTATTTAAGTATTTATGTAAACCTCAACAACTACTACCAGACAGGTTATGGGGAGGAGGTGGTAGTCTTTTTGAGTTTATAAGACTTCACCAGAAAAAGGAGACTAGGGTGGTAAATCTGTACACTCCTCTGTGAAGAATCAATGAAAAAACCTTCTGTGTCTCAAAGAGAAGGAAATGCTTTCATACTGAAATAATTGCTTCCTCCGCATTACCCCTCCCACTATAACAGCCTCACCCATGATCACCACCAGCTTGCTATGATTTGTTCAAAAAATACTTTTTGGATGTATAGTCAACGCAGTTTAATCTTCAAGAATCTCATAATGTACCTGAAGTTTTACCATGAGAGAGACATTCCTTTGGCTTCAACAACACTTTCTCCAAAAGTCCTTTATTAAAAGACACACAGTGGAGAAGGAAACCACAAACCACTGTCAGTTGCTAAATCTTAGAGAGAATTAACTTATCCCAGTTCTGACAGGGCTGACCAAAGGCTAATATAGATAGGTGTTTTTATAGAAAGGGGAAGGCCACAACTGGAGCCTGGGATGGCACTTGGGACAAGCAGGCAGGAGCTCTGGCTCTCAGAGAAAAGGACTCCTATATGATCAACTAGCCCGTTTATTGTGTAGCTCTTTGTGCTGGGCATGGGTCAGCAGAGAGGAGCACGCAGTGAAATTCAAGACAACCTCTCCTTTCACAAGATGCTGTAGCCATGAAAATAAATCAGTATTTTGTGCCACACATGCTCACTTTTGTGCAGTGTACTCTATATGACTTCCAGTGTGGAGTGAGACCTGAGTTGGAATTTTTATAGCTCTGCTACTTACCGGTTATCTGTGTGACCTTGAGAAGCTTCCTAAGCTTCTCATTTTTAAACCTCATTTTTCCTTTGGTAAAACGAAGGCAATAAGAGTAATTAATTCATAAACTTATCCTGGGGATTAAAAAGCATAATGCAAATAAAGTACTTGTCGTGGTGCCTGGCACAAAATAAGCACTCAATAAACTTGTGTTTTTGGGTGTGATGTTCAGTTGCATACTAAGTCGCATGGGTCCTTACAATAAGTATTCTGTAGATGAAGATCCTGTGTGTGTGTGCGTGTGTGTGTGAGTGTGATGGGAGTTGGGGAGGTATGTGTAGTCAGAAAGTCCTCCTAGAAGAAATGGCATTTGGTTGGCACCTTACTACGAGGCAGGGTTGGTAGGGGAGGGGATTGGAAGGCACTCAGCCTGGTAGAAAAAGTAAGAGCAAAGGAGAAGCTCCACCAGAAAAACAGTGATATGTCAACCACTATGGTTAAAGCATAAGAGTGGTGGCTCACAAAAGGAGAATGATAGGCAAAAGGGGACCCAAATCAGTTATTCATATCAGGAGATCTTTCAGCTGCAAGAAACCAAATACCTGATTAACTGTGCTCAAACCATAAGGGCATTTACAGTTACTGACATGGACGAGACTGTATGGTCCCAGGATTAGTTTGGTGGCTCAACGTCATCGTCAGGGACCTAGGCTCTGTCCATGCTTCTTCTCACACACTTCTACTGTTGGTTTCTCTCTTCATGGTTGCAAAAGACTATCACAGCTCCTGGGGTCACTTCCTTATACCACTAAAATAAAATTAAATAAAGCAAAGCTTCAATTACTTCTTAATTTATTTCTTACTGTGGTCATGTAAACACTACTTTGGCAGGGTCATAGTAAATCTAGAAAAAGCAAAACAAAAGCATAATACGTAAGAGGGTTTTTTGGGCTAAGGTGGATCTTTCCATGGAGGAGTCTGGTAAGGATTGGACAAGATTTGACACAATAGTTTAAGACTGGTACAAATGGGAAGGGAAGGGTTACTAACTGAATTTTGAAGAGTTAGCAATAAATATTTGGGTTAAAATAATATACTTTTTGTCTCAAATTACTTTTTTTCAATGGTTGTATTTATTTTTTAATTTATTTTACTGAAGTATAGATGATTTACAATGTTGTGTTAATTTCTGCTGTACAGCAAAGTGATTCAGTTATACATGTATATACATTCTTTTTCATATTCTTTTCCATTATGGTTTATCACAGGATATTGAATATAGTTTCCTGTGCTATACAATAGGGCCTTGTTGTTTACCCATTAATACCCATATAATAGTTTGCATCCAAGATTACAAACTTACAAGCTTTTGAACAGAATAGTCCAGAAATAGACACACACAAATGGTCAATTGAGACATGTGCAAAGACAGTTCAATGGAGAAGGATGATTTTTTCAGCAAGTGATACTGGAATGACTGGAGATTTGTTGACCAAAAACAAACAAACAAACAAACACAACAACAAAAAAAAACAGTGAATTCAACCTCACAACTTATACAAAATTTAACTTAAAATGGATCATAGGCTCGAATTTTAAAGCACAAGGTATAAAATCTTTAGATGAAAGCACAGGAGAATATTTCTGTGACCTTGGGTTAGGCAAAGATTTCACATGTATGACATCAAAAGCATAAGCTAAATAAGAAAAAAATTGATAAACTGAACTTCATCATAGTTTAAATGTTTTTGCTTTGTAAATGGCATCTTTAAGAAAATGGTCTGGGAGAAAATGTGTTCAAATCATATCTCTATCAAGTGACATATATAGAATATATACAAATTTCTCCAAGTAAAGCAACAAACAAACAAACAAACCAATTAAAAAATGAGCAAAAGATTTGAACTAACACACCAGACAAGGTATACTGGTGGCAAATAAACTCGTGAAAAAATGGTCACTATCATTAGTCACCAGGGAAATATAAAATTACAATGAGAAAGCACTATACGTCTATGCAAATGGCAAAAACAGACACACACAGCAAAATTTTTAAAATGACAGTATCAAGTGCTTGTGAGGATGTAGAGCAATTGGAACGCTCATACATTCCTGGTAGAAATCCAGAATGATACAGCCACTCTGGAAAACAGTTTTTCATAAAGTTAAACAGTTTCAGATAAAGTTACCATATGACCCAACAATCCCATTCCTAGGTGTTTACCTTAGAGAAATGAACATTTATGTTCACACAAAAATCTGTACACAAATGTTATGTTCATACATAACTACCCCAAACAGAAACAACACAAATGTCCTTCAACAGATAATGGATAAACAAACTGTGATACATCCAATTCAATGGAATACTACTTAGTAATAAAAGGAAACAAACTATTTGTTATGGGTTGAATTGTGTCGCCCAAAAAAGATATATTGAAGTTCTGCCCTCAATAACTAAGAATGTGGCCCTATTTGGAAATAGAATTGTTGCAGATGTAATTAATTAAGATGAGGTAAAACTGAAGTAGGATGGACCTCTAATCCAATATGATTGGTGCCCATATAAGGGGACAGCCATGTAAAGACAGAGAAACACAAAGAGAATGACTGCTACATGACGACCAAGGCAGAGATTGCAGTAATAAAGCTGCAAGCCAAGGAACACTAAAGATTGTCGGCAAACTACCAGAAACAAGGGAGAAACAGGGAATGATTCCCCTACAAGTTTCAGAGGGAACATGGCCCTGCTGGAACCTTGATTTCAGACTTCTAGCCTGGAGAACTGGAAGACCATAGATTTGTATTGTTTTAAGCCACACAGTTTGTGGTACTTTGTTACTGCAGCCCTAGGAAACGAATACACTACTGATACCCACAACATAATGAATTAAAATGCATTTTGCTAAATGGAGGAAGCATCAAGAATTGTGAAGGGTCTGAGGTCTTACTTGGCTTGCAAGCTAACAATTTATCCTGCCACAGTTTCATAGATGGGGACAGAAAACAGGAAACTCCTGGGTCAGAGACAAAGGACTTCATTTCTCACAGCACAGCAGCCAGCATGAACTTCATGTTGGAATCTGTTCCCCTAGCCCCTAACCCATGGGCAAAATGCAAGGCAAATGCAGGCTTAAAAAAAAAAAAAACACCCAGCTGATATTTGTCACAGCTGAGGATGCCACCTTAGAAAATCCCAATCTTATAAAAGGGGGCTCCAAGCAATCCTGCCCAACTTTTGCTTGTAGGGCGACCTAATCCTTAAAATCATGGTTAGGGAATAAATCTTCCCTCTGCCTCTATCTTACCAAACAGTCTGGAAATTATCATAACAAAGAGCCTCAGAAAGATAGTCTACAACAAAAGCTGTCACAAGACCTGTAGAAAAGCAAGGGAGAACTGACCCTCAACAGAAGCCAGTCTCAGCAGATTACATGCTGTACGATCCCATTTATACAACATTCTGGAAAAAGCAAAACTGTTGCGACAGGTTACAGATAGATCAGTGGTTCTCAGGGGTTAGGGTGAGGGCTAAGGTCTGGTCAGGATAAAGGAATTTTTTGGTGTATTGGAACTGCTGTTTGACCTGATTGTGATGGTGCTTATGTGAATCTATACATGTATGACAACTCAAAACTACATCAAAACAGAAGCTAATTTTACTGTATGGAAATTAAGATATTTAAAAATTAACAAAACCTTATTCATCTTTTTATTGAGATATAATTGCCAGGTAACACTGTATTAGTTTTAGGTGTACAGCAAAATAATTTGGTATGTGCATATATCGCAAAATGATTACCACAATAAGTTTAATTAATATCCATTGTCACACAGAGTTACAATTTTTCTTTTTTACAAATAAGGTTTTAAGATGAATAATTTCTGAAAATCTAATGTGTAATATGGTGACTATAGTCGATAACACTGTGTTGTACAATTGAAATTTGCTGTGAGTGTAGAACTTAGATGTTCTCACATGCACACACAAAGGTAACCGGGTGCGGGGATGGATGTGCTAATTAACTAGATGGGAGAATCCTTTCACAATGTATGTGTGTATCAATTCATCGTATGTGTAGTCAATGTATGTGTATATAACTTTAAATATATTATAATTTTATTATCAATTATACCTCAGTAAAGCTTAAAAAAGAAACAGTGGTACAAACATATTGTTTAAAACTATTGAGGTATATATACCAGAATAAACAGCTAAGAGTTGAGGAGAATTATCTCTAAGGAGCGGGTATTGAGGGCTGGAAGATACACAGTGTGGCAGTGCTGGTTATGTTGAAAGCCTTTTAGCAGTGCTTGCGTGTTGAAAGCCCTACACATGTTTTAATTGGATATTTTCAAAGAAAAATCAAACGGCAACAATAACAAAAAATTCTTTTATCTTCCCCCCAAACATTGTTAATGTCATAATTAGTGATATCTTTCTAGAAAGCTCAAAATTGTATCGATGCAAATATTCTTAAAAAAAAAGAGAGAACTGTGATGGATACATTTAGCCACCTGTAAATAGGTATAATTTTCTTACACAAGGAAAAAGTGAGGCTTAAATCAATTAAGGTCCTTATTTGTGTTATATTTTACATTTCTCTTTTTAAAAAATTAATGAAAATAGAACACTAATAAATAGGAAATGCTTGTTATAAAAAGAGGGCATTGGGTCTGAAAGAGTTACAAATCACTGTTCTAACCATTCCTTCTACTTCAAGTCCACTAATAGTTTCTGAAATGCTGCTTCTATTTAAGGGATCAGTGGTCAGAGGCAGCCTGGTATGAACGGTTTACACAAGCCTAGGAAAGTTCATGTACACAAATCCACAGGAAACACACACAATAAAGTCTTTGAGAATTAGAAGACAAACATTAGCTTTTAAATGTCTGCTTCTGACATTTGCTCAATTTAAGAGCAGTGAGTCTTCAGGGGAAACGGTTCTCCAATTGTGCCAACTTTCAATTACTCTCAAGCAACAAATTACATGATCTATTTCTTTAAAAGATAAAGTTTCGACTTGACCTCCTTGGCTGAATCAGGAGACCAGACCTTCTTGCCAATATGTAGGCATTTTTCATTTTAGAAATGAAACAGAATACTATATTACACCTGACCTCTTTTACCATCACAAACCAGGCCATCTGTGCTGAAACACTTTTTTTTCCCCTCAGTTTTAATTTCTTTTCCAATATTCTTTTTCTCTTGTAAGGAACATTTCCACTTCAAACGCTCTCAGACCCTATCCTAAGGCAAAACTGATGCTTTGGGGAAACTTGCTTAGAAGGTGGTTAATTAATTTCATACCAAATGTTTTTGACGTCCTATTACCAATGCTTTTTGCAAGGAGTAGATATTGTGTGCAAATTAAGCCACTTAGGTCAATAGATACAGTAGCTAAAATAAAATGATGGAATGTTGCTGTGTTTATTATTAGCACATAAGTCTAACTTCTCACCTATGACTTGTTTTACAACTACAGTGATTAAAGCAATTTCCTCAAGCTTGCTGTTTCTCAAAAGAAGGAACAGAAAAAAAAAAAAAAAATTATTCTACTGCATTCAGGAAGTCACCTGAAAACACCAAGCTGATTGTACTTGCTCCTAGATGCTTCTCCCCAAATCAAACATTTTTATGGTCTTTCAGGTTCTCTGTTGAGGTCAGCTTCCTTGAGTCACTCCCAGTTCATCCTTCCCACAGCTCTGCCCCATCCAGTTCTTACAGACCATTCACACTCCGGACTCAGACTTTCTATATGTCACCTGTTTACAGCATGAAGTTGACACTATATTGTGTTTTTTTGTCATTCCTGTTTTTTTTTGTTCTTAATATTTATATGTTCTTAACCACACTTTTGTTATTAAACATAGCACAACATTTTTGGCTACCACAATTTTGAGTACAATTACAAACATAAGTAACTTAGAAGGCAGAATTGTTCACAGGTCCAAGTATGAGCAGACCACATTCTAATTATGAGAAAAGCTTGGTACCTCAGGTATCTGGGGACACTCTGAGCAACATGAAAATGGGACTCCGGGTCGAAGACTTTGCCTTCTAATCTCAGTGCTCTGACGGAGAGACTGGAGCAAGCAAATTTCAGCAGTGAAGTAGAATACATCCTTGGAAATGGAAATCGAAAGAGTGGTGAATTCTTAGCAAATTTCTAGCAAAATCTACAGGCAGAAGCCACAGTTCCTTCTCTTAGATAAATGTTGTTTGATCTGACCCTTGGAGGAACAAGTCATTGCAGTTTCCAAACACACTCTGGAGCATTTAGCATGACTTCTTCAACATTTATCGATGGCGTCACGGTTTCATCCTATTCAAACACAAAGTTCCAGCCATCCCTATCCCAGCACTGCAGTCTTCCCTCACCCTGACCTCTATCCTACACCTTAGGCCTTCCTCTGGCCTTCTCATGGTTTCTCAATGTCATTCCCCCAAAGTGCCTTTTTCCAATTTTCATCATGTATTTTAAAAAGTGATTTTTAAAATTTAGCCACTATCTAAGAGTTTTCAAATCGAACCCTTGTGCTACCAAATCAAATTTTACATTTATCAAGCTGATGTCATACAAAATTGAGGTGGTTGCCAGAGTTCAATGTGCACGTCAACTTCCAAGCTATTTAAAGAATACCCAGCTGTTCCTCAAGTGAGGCGTTCAATACATACTGGTTGAATGAATGAAAGAATGAATGAATGGCAAGTAACCACTACTACCGTATGGGAGATATGTGATGTAGTGAAAACAATTTATAATTTATTTTTTAGAAATCTGAGTTTGGATATAGCCTGAAATGAGTTATGGGACCCACATAAAGAATAAAATGAGAGAGAAGTACTGGACGAGATTAACTGCAGGCTGGTAAGAAATATGGAATGAATATGAACTATGGAATCTGATCAAAAAGAAGGCATAGGGGCTTCCCTGGTAGCGCAGTGGTTGAGAATCTGCCTGCCAATGCAGGGGACACGGGTTCGAGCCCTGGTCTGGGAAGATCCCACATGCTGCAGAGCAACTGGGCCCGTGAGCCACAACTACTGAGCCTGCGCGTCTGGAGCCTGTGCTCCGCAACAAGAGAGGCGGCGACAGTGAGAGGCCCGCGCACCGCGATGAAGAGTGGCCCCGACTTGCCGCAACTAGAGAAAGCCCTCGCACAGAAACAAAGACCCAACACAGCCATAAATAAATAAATAAATAAATAAATAAAAGAAGGCATAAAAATAGATAATAAACTCAAGACACAGAGAGTTTACCTGAAGATCAGAATTGTAACCTGTAGTCTGTGAGCAGCTAAAAAATCCAGATCACCAGGAGTTTCTATTGTGAACTAAATGTGCAACGCGGAAGGCAATTGTCAGATCGTGTGAGCCATCGAAGCGCATCAGCAGCAGGGTAAGAGACACAGTGTAGTGTGTTGGAATCTAAAAGATGTCCTTAACTTGGAGGCTAGGGCTCCTCTAACCTCACATCCTCCAGCCCAAACACACACACACACACACAGACACACACACACACACACGTGCACACATGCACACACACAGAGGCACACAATCCCCTGATAGGGTTGGAGAAAGAAGCTGAACTAAAATTACTTGTTGAGATTTGGTCCAGTTATGAAAGTCCCAATCATTTTACAGAGAAAGTTACACAGCAGTTTTATCTTTGGAGTTCAATGAAAAATAAGCAGACCTGGATCTCTAGTCTGCTGATACTTGAGAAAAGAGAAGAATCTGTAGGATTTCTGACTCTCAGACCAAACCTGAAGCAATAGTTAAGAGTACAAAAGACATTTCAAATGAAAGGGAATAAGAAATGATGGAGGAAATAATTCCTTCATCAGAGTTTAGGGAAAAGCTAGGTTAGACATGGAAGATGAAGTAGTCTAGGCATTAACTAGCTCATAGTTATTAGGTTTGAAAATTGCCTAATGAACCAGCCAAATAATTGGTTTAGCAAAATTATCTTTTCTTGACCAAAGTGGAAACATACTGTTTTATATTCTTATGGTGTGAAAAGGAGACAGAACAAACTACATCTCTATAGATATATTTATAAATATACTTGAGATATCTACGTAAACATACTAAGTCTATGTGCTAAATATTCAGGCACTAGGGAAAGTAAGGAGGCAATTGAGAGTTTATTAAGATGTCTTTATAAATACAGTCACCTACCCTTAAAAATACTATTTTGTTCAGTTTAAAGAGCAATCTCCTCAGCTCAGAAAATTTATCTATTTTATGCTCATATTCAGCAGCGATTGGCAGAAGCTGGATTCTTGAGTGGTATTTATGCAACTCTAAGAGGGGTTCATGTTATTTTTTAAAAGTTATGAATAAGAAATGACTTTTCTTTTGCCTCATTTTAACTAATTTATTTTTTTAGCCAAGGATTTCTTTGCTCAAGCAATTATGCTGGGCTCTGGGGATAAAATGGTGGATGAAATAGCCATTGCCCTTGCTTTTGTGGGCATTCGATAAAACAAGCAGAGTTAAATCCAGTTGCCTTCAGTAAATCAGGCATTAAATATATCCAAGGAGTGAATGCTGTTTTATTTTAGGTTTCCCAAAAGCAGAGCCAGAGACAAAGCTTAGGATGCTGGTAGTTTATCCCAGGAAGCAGGAGTGAGGGGACAGAGAGGGTGAGACTGAAAGATCAGTAATGTAGGCCATGCTCTCTTGATGTGCCCAATGCCTCCAAGAGCTGCCCTCCTTGAAAACTGAGACATGGAAGTTTTTATCCACCAACTCCCCTTGTTTGAGAGTTGCTCCCTGGGGACATGAACTCTCCCAGATTCTTGCTCCATGTTTTCACGTGGGCCACAGGAGTTCCTGCCGTGTCTAAGAAGGACACAGGGCAGAATACAGAAAGACATCTGCTTGCTTGGGGACTGACATTAAGGTGAGTCTATGAGCAAAGAGAACTGTCCACTGCAGCTGCACTGAAACAGAAGAGCAGGGTTGAGGGGATGTGACAGAGGCCCCAGGCTTCAACTACAAATGGCATCCTAAGACTGCCTTTCCTGATGCTGCAAAACGGCTTCAGGAGTCAAGTCTCCAAGAAAAAAAAACAATCAGAAGAATGTAAATCTGCTCAACTGATCTTATAAAATTGGAGTGGGGATGAGATCCAACACCCACGCCATTTCTCTCCATTAGACATCTCCAACTTGGGAAATACCCTGGCGACATCCAGTTTAAATATTTTGGTGCTTATGGCATTCTTTTCTCCCTGCCTTAACCCCATGTTCCCAAGGCCTTATGTTGTTTGAAGAGGAATTGATGCTATGATAAAGGAAACACATAGGCATGAAGCTACAGATGGAAGCAAACAGATTGATCGCATAGAACAAGCAGGGACTATTTTTATCTTCAAGAGTTATGCTCCCATTTATATTTGAATAGCGTGTTCTAACTTATCACCAGCACAGTATAATGCTGTCTTTCCCTAAATAATAGTGATGAGTTTACTTTCGTCATTCCACAACCTTACCCCGGATGCTTTTTGGCCAGTAGCAATAATTTGTAATAAGTGATGTAGATGAGGGCAGTAGTCCATGCTTTTGGGACTAAGTTCACAGACATTTGATATATTATTCTTCACAAGTGCCAGTAGGATTAAAATAATTTCACAATAATATTTACAACTTACTTTCTGTGGAAAAATGTGAAGAACTGTAAATTAAGGTGAAGGCTATTTGGGAGTCTACTGTATTATTTTTACAACTTCCCTGTAAGTTTAAGATTTTTTTTCAAAATTAAATGTTAACAAACGTTGCATGATATATAACTACATAAGAAATATGTGCCTGATTTAATAGGGTAGACAGTGTAAATAAATGAGATTAAATTAAGAAATATGACTGCCCAAAAGAGAGAAACAGGTTTTGCTATACAACCTTACAGATTTTTTTATGACCTACAAAGAGGAAATGAATCAATCAATTGAAACAGACACAGAGCTAACACAGATAGGAGAATCAGCAGACAAGGACATTAAAAGAAGTATTATAACTGTATTCCCAATAGAGTGAGTTTAGCACTTGCACATCCCTGAGGGTGAGTGCCTTCCTAAAATCTGTGCCCCAGATATGTCTCATGTCTCACCCTAGTCCTGGTGCTGATTCCAGATGTTCAAAATGAAGACATAGAAGATGTAAAAAAAAACAAAAACAAAAAACAACTCAAAGCTCTGCAAGTGGAAACTACAATGTGTGAGATGAAAAAGTATATTGAATGGGATTAATGGCAGATTAATTATCGCAGAAGAAAAGATTAGTTACATTGGAGTCATAATAATAGAAACTAACCAAAATAAAATAATTTGAAAAAGAAAGTGGAAAGAAAATCTATGAACCCTGGGATAACTCCAGAGGCTCAATACATCTATAGAGTTCACAAACGAAAGGGAAAGAGGAATGGAGGAAAGTAAAAATAAGTGAAGAATAATGGTTCAAAAAAATTCCAAATTTGATGGAAATTACAAACCTATATATTCAAGAAGCTTAATCCAAAGCACAAAAACTGTAAACAAAAGAACATCAAGATTATCATAATCAAGTTGCTCACAACCAATTACAAAAAGAAAATCTTTAAAGCTGCCAGAGACACATCACGCATAGAAAAAATATAATAAAAAATGTCTCATAGGAATCCATACAGACATGAAGATAGTGGAAGAATGGTTTTAAAATACTGAAATTTAAAAAAGGAAAACTGCATCCCTAGAATCCTATACTCAGCAAATAGAACCTTCAGAAAGGAAGGCAGAAAAAAATAACTTCCCAAACATACAGAGAATGAAAGAATACATCACATGCAGTCCCACACTACAAGAAATCTTAAAGGAAGTCCTTCAGGCAGAAGGAAAATGATACCAGATGAAAATCTGTATCTACATAAAGGAATGAAGCATCCCAGAAATAGTAATTATCAAGAACTGTGAATGGTCTGAGCTTTTACTCTTTTTGCAAGTTAATAGGTTAGCCTTCCACAGTTTCATGGGTGCTGGCAGAAGATACAAGACTCCTGGGTCAGAGACAAAAAACTTTATTACTCATAACACAGCAAGCAGCATGAGCTTCATGTTTGTGCCAGGTCTCCATGCCATCCAAGGTCTGTGTGGTAAAGCAGGTTGGCCTAGATGTCTGAGGCACATGGTTCCTTGTAAGCAAGAAACCCTGAATTTAGTAAAATAATTTTTTTTATAGACTGCAAGCAAATCTGTCCAAACTTTGCCCAGGAGGAAATCATTATCTTTAGTATAAAAGATAGCAAAACCCATGCCCTCTGTACCAGCAGGAGGCATTATTTTAGTCTCATTGAAGGCTGTTCATTATATAAACATCCTTGGAAAGATAGTCTAGAAAAAGCTTCCAGTGCCTTTGCTCACAAGATGTTCAGAAATATGGGAAACTCATTAAGAATTGTCTCACAATGGTAACTACATAAGCAAATATACAAGTTTTTTCCTAATTATTTAAATGTCTAGAGGATCGTAGACTGTTAAAATAAAAAAAAATAATAATGTAGTGAAAGGCCTATAATATATGTAAAACGTAAGATAAAAATAACACAAAACTCAGAAGGAAAGATGAAAGTATGTGATAAGATCCTTATGCTATACATGGGATGTTTTAATGTCACTTGAAGGCAGATTGAGATAAGGTAAAGGAGCATATCATAAACCATAGAGCAACCACTAAAATAACAAAACAAAAAATTGTAGCTAAAAAGCCAACAAATGAGATAAAATAAAATCATAAATAATTCAATTAGTCCAAAATGAGGCAAAAAAAGGAAAAGAACAAAAAGCAGAGGGAAAAATAGAAAACACAGTAAGATGATAGATTCACGCCTAATAATGTAATCACAGTGAATGTAAATAGTCTAAATCCTCCAATTAAAAGTCATAGATAGATTTTTTTAAAAGCAGGACACAATTATAAGTTGTATATAAGGAGCACTTTCAATTATAAAGTCACAAATGAATTAAAAGTAAAAAGACTAGAAAAAGACATACCATGTTAACACTGATCAAATGAAAGCTGAAGTGGCTATATTCATATCAGACAGAGTATATTTCAGAGCAGAAAATATTTCTTGGGATGAGAAGATTCTTTCACAATAACAAAAAAAGTAAATTCTTCAACAGCTCATAACAATCTTAAATGTTTATACACTCAGTCATAAACCTTAAAAACAGATAAAGCGAAAACAGAACTGCGAGGAGAACAAGACAAATTAACAATGATAGTCAAAGATTTCAATATCTCTCTCAATACTGATAGAACTAAGACAGAAAATCAGCAAGGGTATAGAAAATTTGACTAGCGCTATCAACCAACTTGACCTAAGTGACATTTATGGAACATTCCACTCCACAAGAGCAGAATACACATTATTTTTAAGAGCACATAACGTTTACCAAAACAGATAGTATTCTGAAGCATGAAACAAATCTCAATAAGATGAAAAAGATTCGAGTTATACAGAGTATGATTTCTGGCCACAATAGAATTAAATTAGGAATGAATTTTTTTTACTCTTAATCTAATCATTTTTAAAATGGAAGTATAGTTGATTTGCGTGTTGTGTTAGTTTCTGGTGTACAGCAAAGTGATTCAGTGACATGTATAGATACATATTCTTTTCCATTATGGTTTATTATAGGATATTGAATATAGTTCCCTGTGCTATACAGTAAGACCTTGTTGTTTATCTATTTTATATATAGTAGTTTGTATCTGCTAATCCTAAAATCCTAATTTATCCCTCCCCAGAAATGAATTTGTAAAAGATCTCTGGAAAATCCCCAAATGTTTAGAAACTAAATAATGTACTTCTAAATAACCCATGGGTCAATGAAAGCAAAATGGGGATTGAAAGTATTTTCAAATGAATGAAAATAAAAGCCTAATAATTCAAAATTTGTGGGATGCTGTCAAAGTAGTACTCAGGGAGAAATTTAGGGGCCTAAACACCTGAAAAACAAGTGAATGACCTCAGCTTCCACCCTAAGGTATCAAAAACATAAGAGAAAATAAACCTGAAGTAGAATAAAGGCTATAGTAAACAAGAGAGCAAAAATAAATAAAATAGAAAACAGAAAAACTATAGAAAAGAAATCAATGAAATGAAAAACTGATTCTTCAAAATCTATAAAATTAATAAGCCTCTAGACAGACTAATGAGGAAAAACAGAAGGAAGACAAAAGTTACCAATATTAGGACTGAGAAAAGTGACATCTCTACAGATTCTACATATATTAAAAGGATAAGGAAATTTTATGAACAGTTTTATGGCAATAAGTTCTTCAACTTGGATGAAATAGACAAATTCCTCACAAGATGCAAACTACTAAAAATCATTCAAGAAGAAATAATTTGAACAGTCCTATACTTATCTCAAAAATTGAAGTTTTAGTTAAAATCTTACCACAAAGGCAACTTCAGTCTCAGATGCCTTCTCTGCTGAATTCTACCAAATATTTAAAGACTAACTAATGCAAGTTATACACAAACTCTTCTGGGAAACTGAAGAGAAGTGAATACCTCCCAACCCATTCTGTGAAGCAAACATTACCCTGACACCAAAACCAAAGACATTACAAGAATAGGAAACTAATGATCTGTATCCCTAATGGATATAGATACCAAATTTCTAATCAAAATTTGGTAATTTGAATCCAACAATATACACAAAGAAATATATACCACAACCAAGCAGTTTTTCCAAGAAAACAGAGCTAGTTCAATATTGACAAGTCCATTAATGTAATCTGCCATACACTAACAGGCTGCAGAATATAACAGGCTGAGATTATATCAATTGATTCAGAAAAAGCATCTGGCAAATTTAACACTGATTACTGATTAAAAAAAACAAACTCTTAGAAAGTTAGGAATAGAAAGGAATCTGATGAAGATTATATACCTATAGGTATAATTAATACCTATAGCTCACATTGAGATTAATGGTGATATACTAAAAGCTTTCTAACCAAGATCATAAAAATTCAAGATATCCATTTTGAAATTTCTATTCAACATTGTTCTGAAAGTTCTAGACAGTGGAAAGGGCAAGAAGAAGATATCAAAGGCATCTAGATTGGAAATGAAGTGAAACTGTTTTTATTTGAAGATGATGATTGGCTATGTGGAAAATGCAATAGAATGTCTTAAAAAGCTCCTAAATCTAATAAGTGAGTTTAGTCAATATACGAAAATCAATTATAATTCTATATAATAGCCACAAATGATCAAATATTGAAAGTTAAGATAGTACTATTTACAATAGCACTAAAATATGACATACTTGGAGATAAATAAAATAGATGTTGTGAAAGTAATGTATACTAAAAATTAGAAAACACTGTTAAGATAAATTAAAGAAGACAAATAAATGAAGAGATATGCCATGTTCATGGGGAAAAGACTCAATATGGATAAGATATCAATTATCCCCCAATTACTATATAGATTCAATGCAATCCCAATCAAAATTCCACCAGACTTTATATAGATATTGAAAAACAGATTCATATGAAATTCATATGGAAATTCACCTAGAAGAGCTAAAGCAACTTTGAAGAGAAAGAACAAAGTGGGAGGATTAACACTACCTGATTTCAAGACTAATAAAACTACAGTAATCAAGACAAACAGAAGAGGAAGTACTCAAGTAGACCACCACTGATTTTCTCAAAGTAACGGCAATTCAGTGGTAAAAGATATTTTAACAAATTATCTTAGTACAATGGATATCCACATATAAATAAGTGAACTTGACCCATACCTTGCAACACATGCACACACACATACACACACACATACTTAAAATGGACGGTACACTTAAAAGTATATCCAAAACTCTAAAATTTCTAGAAAAAAACATTGGAGAAATCTTTGTAACCTTGTTGTTTTAGACAACTCTTTCATTGATAAGATACCCAAAGCATGATTCATAAAAGAACAAATTGATTAAATGAACTTCATAAAAATTAAAATCTTCTACTCTTTGTAAGATACTATTAGGTGTGAAAGACATGCTGCAGACAGAAAATATTTGCAAAACATATAACAGAAGAAGGACTTGTATCAAGAATGTATAATGACCCCTCAAAACTTAATGATTAAAAAAAACTGCAACATTTTCCAAAAAGAGGGCAAAACATTTGAATTGTCACTTTACCAAAAAAAGATATAAAGATGGCAAATGGAAGGAAAGGGACTCAACACCATGAGTCTTTAGAGAAATGCAAACTAAATCCACAAGATACCACTATACACCCACTAGAAGGGCAAACAATAAAAAGACTGTTAAAACCGAGTTATGACCAGGGTGTTGAGGAATTAGAACTCTCATACATGGTTGGTGGGAATGTAAATGGTCCAATCATTACGAAAAAGTTTGACAATTTCTTAAAAAGTCATTCCTACCATGTGATCCAGCCATTCTACTCCTAGGTAGTTGCCCAAGGAAAAAAAATCGTTAAGTCCACACAAAGACCAGTACACGCACATTCACAGAGCTGTATTTGTAATAGCCAAACACCTGAAACCACCCAAATTTCTATCTACAGGCAAATGGATAAACAAACTGTGGCATGTCCATACAATGGAATTCTAGTGTCTTAGTAAAGGCTGCTGTAACAGAATACCATAGACTGGGTGGCTTAAACAAACATTTATGTTTCACAGTTCTGGATGCCAGGGTGCCAACATAGTTGTGTTCTTGGCGAAGGTCCAATCCCTGGTTTTCAGGCAGCCATGTTCTCATTGTATCCTCACATGATGGAGAGAGAGAGGGCTAGCTCTCCTCCTCTTTCTACAAGAGGTGCTAATCCCATCATGAAGGCTCCACCATCATGGTGTACTTACCTCCCAAATGCCCCTCCTCCAAATACCATCACAATCACATTAGGACTTCAACATATGAATTGGGGGTACGGGGGGGAGAGACACAAACATTTAGTCCATAGCAGCTAGTAATCATTCAAACAGAATAAACTATTGATGTGTGCTACAACATAGATAATTATCAAAGTAATTATGCTGAATGAAAGAGGGTAGACAAAAGAATACATTCTGTATGATTTCATCTCAATCATCTTCTAGGTCATGGTTGTGGACGTGAGGGAGCGTCAGGGATGATCATCAAAGTGAGATGACTAAGGGGTATGAGAGATTTTGAGGGGTGCTGAATATGCTTATTATTCTGATAAAGATGATGGTTTCACTGGTATAAACATATGTTAAAACCTATCCAATTGTACAATTAAAATATGGGCAGTTTATTGTATGAGAGTTATACTTCAATGAAGCTGGTTTTTTTTAAAGGCTACTGATACATAATGCTAAATTTTTGTCTAGTAAGCTTTCCCCATCACTCTCGTATCAGCACTACTAGAGTGTGCTGCCTTTTCCTCATCCCTGTGTAGCACTTGTCAGTCTAGAGGTGAAGGTGACATATCACTGTTTTCCTTTGCATTCACTTGATTACTTCTAAAACTTAAATTTTTCCCCAAATACTTAAAAGAACATTATTGCACTTCCAAATACAGAATGGAATTTGGGTAATACTAACTGGCTTTGGTTATTAAATTTCTAGGCAGGGTGATCCACAAAAGACCTTGGATTCTGAATTACCTGGCAATTATTTGTATAAGTTAGGAAAAAAAAAAAAACCAACAAAAGGAGGGAAGACTGACAATGAGTTGGGACAATGTGTAAATGCAGTAAGTTGAGCAGATTTTTTAAACCATGGTGAAAATTGCATTTGTGGGTTAAAAGAACTTGGCCTCATTGAAAACACAGACAAAATGATCCTTGTTTTCTTGATTCTCCTCTAGTCCGGTTGATCCCCTGAACCTCACCCCTGTTTCGTACTTGACCAAGGGAAAATGCAATGCTCCATCCATGTGTACAGAGCTCTTCCTTTCCCTTCCCTTTGTTGCTTTCATAATGGTGTTAAAATATTTTTGAAAATCACCGAGGAAATAACAGTGATCTCTGTAACAAGTGCAGCTGGGCCATGGTAAGGAGCCAGCTGGAAAACTTCGTCTCCTCATGAGCTGTACCAATCATTCCTGTCAGAGAGCATCACAGCCTGCTCACCTCTCCTGGAGAGCCTAAAATACAGTTTGCAGAGAAGCCGTTCAGGATCTAGGAGCAGAGAAATCTTTGCATCTATGAAGACTACTTGTGGATCTTGGGGTACAGTATCTGGAACTCAGTTAGAAATGGCCTTACAGTTCACGATGTTTGGAGTGTGCCCTGTGAGGACCCCTCAGGGTCAGTTAGGGAATGTGCTGTGGGTAAAGTAACAGCCCGGGAGCTAAGTTAGGGAAAGTGAGGTGAAGAGGGAAACAAAAGGTCTACTTTGGAGTTATTTTCACTATAACCACCCTTCTCTCTAATTTGCCTTTCTTTTTCAGAGAACATTTTATAATGTATATATATATATATTTCAAATATATACAACTATAGAGAATATAGTATCTAAATGTAACGCCCACCCATCTTAAACAACAACCAGTTGTTTTTTATGAAACCTGAGCTTCTCAAAATACAATGAGCATAGGAGTCAACCTGAGTGTTAAAATGAATTTTTTTAATAGTTTAAGCTTGGGTCTGAGATGCTCCATTTCTAATAAATTCCTGGGTGATGTAGATTCTGTGGCCAGTGGATTACTCTTGGAGTAGCTGAGTTCTATACCCTTAGCTACCTTTACCCTCGCCCACTCATTATGTTGAAACAAACTCTAGATAACATGTCATTTCATCCATAAATATTTCAGCAAGTATCCCTAAAATGGGAATTCATTTTAAAAACATAGCCACGATGCTATTATTCTACTTTAAAATTTAACAATTCCTCAGTAACTTTAAATGTTCAGTCATTGTTCAAATTTCCCTGATTGTAGTCTTAATGATGTTTTATTTTTGTCCTTCACAATTTGTTGGACTAGGGATTGAAATAAGTTTCATACATTGCAAGTGACTGACTGATTTTTTCTTAAGTCTCTTTTAATCTATAGATATTCTTTCTCTCTCCCCCGTTCCCATCTTTTTATATGTCTTTGCATTTTTTTGAAGAAATTGCAGAATTTGTCCTGCAGAGTTTCCAACAGTATAAATTTTGCTGATTGCATGGTTTTCATTAACTAATTGCTTTTTTCCTTGTATTTCCTGTAAAGTGGTAATTAGCTATAGAGGTTAATTTTGGGGGTTGGGGAGTGCGGAGTGAGAGAGGCAAGACTATTTCATGGATGGTGTTTTACAGGTACACAAATTTCTGATTCTCTTCCATTTGGTCATGTTAGCAGATATTATCGTTCATTGCTAAGATTCATTCATTAATTAGGGATTGTAAATGCTGATAATCTGTCATTCTTTTATCATTTATCGTCTGGCATAGATTTAGAAAAAGAAGCTTTCCCTATCAACTCTGTTTCCCCTGACATTTTGCATAGAAAAGACAAGATAAATGTTTGGTCCTTTCTCCTTCTTTACCAGTTTTCAAATTAGAAGTCTGATTACCCCATAGGTGACCAATGAAATTGTGTGCATTGGAGGTGTGGGAGGAATGATACCATTATGAACACACAGATTTAATTATTTTTGTTACGTTTCAGTCCATTGCAATTATTATTCTTATTGATGCTCAAAATGTCTTCCCTCTGTCCATAGTAGCCCCCTCAAATTGACTCCCATATTCTGTCATGCTGGCAAAGAGGCTCTCAAGGTTAAAAAAAAAAAAAGGTTGTAATATGTAGCATTTGCCGATTTCTTTGGTGTAAAGTCTCCCAACGCGGCTGATCTCAAGCTACCAACATTTTAACAACAGGGTCAGAAAATTCTGGATATTTAACAATCAGCTCTAATGAGCCTATACGTTCTGGTTCTAGACCATCATTGCACCTGAGACCTGCTGGTACAACCATCGAAGCCTTTGAGTGATTCCTTGCTGTCCTGTAGGACAAGATATTCCAGGCTTGTCTTGTACATTTCCCGCCCCAGGCCCAGGATAGGCCTTTTCTCTAAGCAGCCCTGTTTTCCTTCAGTGGGATTTTGAGAATGTGGGCAATATGGGGGCACACTGACTTGGGAGAAGCTACTGTTTCTAGACCTATTCGACGAATATGAGTAGGAAAGTTGCTTCTTTTCAAAAGATAAGCTATTTATAAGTTTCTACTTATAATTTTCATTTAAATCAGGACTACAGTGTTTTTACTTAGCTTTATCTCTCGTCTGTTTCTCTTTCCTCCCACACAGAAAATCCCAGTTCCCAATGAACCAATGTAATTACTCATTTGATTTATCCCACAATTCATGTGTAAAAATCTTAGAATTAAAAAAAAAAATCTTATAATAGCAATACCAATACTATCTCCAGCAATGTGGTTACTGAAAATATTTTAAGATTTATTATTTTGTTTCCTGTAATTCTTTTTGTCTTATGACATATCCTGTTAGGAACTTACAATCAATTTACTCTGTTGAAAAGTTGATTGAAATAACTCCTTCCAGGCAGTTATGCTACCAACCTGATAAATGCCTAGGTTTGTTTGTTTCAATGTTGCTTTTGGTTTTTAGACATTGCTTTTGTAAAATTTATTTTTGTTTATAATTATGCAAAAATTCCGAAGTAAAATTTACAAAGCAAAGTATATTCAAAGAAATCTATGACTATCCCTGCTCCTCCCTCCCCCTACAGATGGTATTTTTAACAAATTGGCGTTTTTGGTTTATCTTTCCATTTCACAAATATGAATATATATATTCATAGTCATTCCTTTCTTAGGTGAACTATATTATGCTCATATTTCTCCTTTTTTTTTTACTTTCTATATTATAGAGATAAATCCATTGCATTATATATCATGCCTTGTTTACAGCTTTATAATACTCCATCATGTGGACAAACCATTGTTTATTCAACCAGTACCTTAGTAATAACTTTTAGATTGGTTCTAGTCTTTTGCTATTATATATATGCCATGCCTGTGTTTTGTTTTGTTTTTTTTTAAATGGTAGAGTTGTGGTTTTTTTTTTAATTTATTAATTCATTTATTTATTTTTGGCTGTGTTGGGTCTTCGTTTCTGTGTGAGGGTTTTCTGTAGTTGCGGCCAGCGGGGGCCACTCTTTTTTTTTTTTTTTAACATCTTTATTGGACTATAATTGCTTTACAATGGTGTGTTAGTTTCTGCTTTATAACAAAGTGAATCAGTTACACTCTTCATTGCGGTGCGCGGGCCTCTCACTATCGTGGCCTCTCTTGTTGCGGAGCACAGGCTCCAGACGCGCAGGCTCAGTAGTTGTGGCTCACGGGCCTAGTTGCTCCGTGGCATGTGGGATCTTCCCAGACCAGGGCTCGAACCCGTGTCCCCTGCATTGGCAGGCAGATTCTCAACCACTGCGTCACCAGGGAAGCCCCATGCCTGTGTTTTTGCTAGCATAGCTTCAGAGTAGATTTTTTGAAGTGGTTTTGCTGTGTGAAAGACAATGCATACATAATTTTACTAAATGTTTTTTCTTGATTATTGAGCACTTTTAAATGCAAAAGGCAGAAAACGGTAGAAATCTTGAAGCTCAAGTTCACCAATCACTGGTGTTGATTTCTGAGTCTCAATTCAGTCTCCCTGACTTCAGTAAACTCTTGCTGCTGCTCTAGGAAATATTTCTTATGTTTACTTTTCATGCTACTCCATCCTCTTTTCTAGGAGCATCAGATGTTTTCAGGAATTTTTTAATATGACCTAACTTGTTCTAAAGATAATATGTATAAAATTATAACACAAAAATATAAGCTTTATAGAATTTTATAATTGCAATATATTGAAAATATTTTCCTTCATTTAAAGGGGGAAACAGGGATATTAAACAAAATAATCAAGATTAAAGAAAATATTACTGACAGAGGCAGGATTAGAATCCAGGCCTCATTCTCTAGGTACAACACTCTTTCATCTACATCTGAGATTCTCAAACTGGTATGCCAGAGGACACATGATTCCATAGGAAAAACATGGTATATTGTCTTAAAACTTGATTCTAAGAAGTCTTTTGATTCCATGGTAAGTCAACTTCATTCCATGGTAAGTAATAGAAAATATTTTTGTGGGTAAACAGACATATATTGGAGTAGAAAGAAGTATAATCATGTGGCATTTTTAATGATCAAATCTAGAACGTTGAAAACCTTTCCAGCTTGTAGCATACCATGTAGCATGTGACATTCCTGGACCTCCAGGGTACAAGTTCATTCTCCTCTGCCTGAGAGCACATTGTCCATTGCTGTACTGCTTTTCCCTTGGCGTTGACGCGGATCATTTCTACCAGTCTAATAGTTAGCATTTTCACATCCTACCTGAATTGGGCCAGGTATATGAATGAAGAGGAGAAAGAAACTGAGGAAGCTGCTGGTCAGTCCTGTCCCTGGAGATCATTTGGCTTCACTTTGATCCACACTTAGGTGAAAGATAAAGGGAAGAACATCCTGACCTCCTTACCAAAGACAGGCTGAGAAGTCTTCGAGCCTTCTCTGCTGCCTGCAGTGTAAAAGGCTATCACAAAATGGGAAGGAGTTGGGGTGAGTAGGAGTTGCTATAAAAAAAGAATTTTCCTCACTGTATTCAAGAGGAATAAATAGTCTAAATGGCTGTCACATAAATATCTGGAGATAGAACATCATATTCTAAACAAAGACTAATCATGAAGAAAAGTTGCTTATGGCCTAACACCATGGTTCAGTCTGAATGCTTTTTAATTCCTTTGAGGATGCCTTAGCTCTTTTCTTCAGAAGAATTATGGGGATTAATCTCTAAAATCAACACAAAAATAAAAACAAAGTATAGAAATAGTTACCATTATAAATCCCCTAATTGAACCTATATAGAGTGTACAGAGTTCTATGCACACAGCCCTATACAGTGATTTCTTTGCAAATCCAGAATTTGAACAAAGGAAGGAACCAAAGGAAGAGCTGTGTGCAGATGTCTGGGTATTCAGTCCACTTTGTTTTTAAGTTATCTATCAAATCCCCAGGAGTTAATAATAGATGAAAAGAAAATTCTAAAGTTATCTTGCTTACAGGGTTTATATCTTTCTGCCTCAACATTAAGTCTACCTTAAACATCAAGACCCATATTTTGATGGTACAAAGAGGTAAGCAGAGGCCAGTTATTACAAAGTCTGTTCCAATTGGTTGGTGCTCATGTGTGGTTTTTGTATTTGTTAAATACATGGCGATAAGAATCAAATGAAGTACAAGAGTTGGAGCTTACTATGTACAACATACTGGGCACTTTAAGTTATAGGTCACAAGAAATAGTGTTTATATGTTCTAGTATTATTTTTCCTCTGATAAAATTTCTTTGCATATCTTGGTCATCTTCTTAAGTTACTATGACCAAAACTGTCTGCCAAATGGGAAAAATGTGACTAAGTCAATTAATTGAGCTGGCTCTACCAATAAAGCCCTAGGAGCTTGTTTAGCTAATTAAGATCAAAGGTTCTGAGGCTTGTTCACAACGGACAATTTTGGAGACAAGCCTGCCTCTTGCTGCAACTTCCTATTGAAAGTCTGGATGTGTGTGCTTCGGGAAGCCATGGTAGTTTCTGAGTTGGAAAGATGCTTAAACCCTCACGCAACTGAGAGGCAGAGTTAGTGGCTTATGAGCAGTGGAAAAATAAAACTGGCTGGGAAATATTTGGGGATGTTTTTAATGCTTTTGGATCTTTTGCTACAACATGCTTTCAGTTATTTGATCACCAAATGTGCACCCTTCTAAACTGTGCCTTGCTTTTTTTTTCCACTGAAGGATTTGCATAAAGTATCTGCTTGGACCAGCTACTTGGAGAGTGTACAGTATAAAAAGAGCACAAAATAATGAACTGTATACACACTGAGCAAGGGATTGACAAGCCCATTTGTCACACCCCAAGGTTTAATATTGGTTCAAACAAAAGCCTTTGGTGAGTCATGGAACTGAGGGATCCATTTGGGGAAACTTGTGGAAACTTGAGAACGGAGGACAACAACCCAGCGATTACTCACTTCAAACCATGTGAACGAGTAGCCATGGTAGCTAACACATCTCGTCTTGGTACCGCCACACTGCCTGAGTGACTGCTGCTTTGGAGCGCTCACATCTCCTGGGGGCTGTCACCTTTCACCCTCCCCTCCTCCCAAACCATGCAGCCTATCAAAGTATTTCTCCTAACCAACACACAGCGCTCATCCCAAGAAGAATTATGGTAATTTTATTTCATTTCCTTACATCTGCTGCAATGTTTTTGTACCCCTTATAAATTGATCCTTGGAAATGGCCCAACTGGCTCCTGCATAGGGTTTGAAGCAGGACCTGGGTGTCAGTCAGAACTCAGTTTTAAGTCCCAGCTCTTTGTCCCTTACAAGATAGGTGCCCTTGGACAACTTACTTAACTTTTATAAGCCTCAGTTTTTTAATCTGTAAATTGGGGGTAATCATAATACTAACCTAACAGAATGGTTGTAAACATGAAAAGAGACTTCATGCAAGTCATTTAACACAGCACTGAACCCATAATAAGTACTCTCTAGGTCCAGTGGTTGAGACTTCGCACTTTCAATGCAGAGGGTGCTGGTTTGATCTCTGGTCGGGGAACTAAGATCCCAGATGACGTGTGGCCAAAAAAAAAAAAAAAAAAGAATTTTGCTTAGGGAACAATTAGAGATGTGGGGAGAGATTTTTATCAAAGATGTTTATTACAGTATTATTTCTAATGGGGAAAACTGGAAACAACCTAAGTGTCCTAATAACAGGGGACTGGTTAAATAAATTATGCTATATTGATATGATTGAATACCTTGTAGCCTTTAAAATAATATTTTGGAGACTATTTCACATTGTGGGGAAATGTTCCAACAGATTAAGTTAAAAAACAGAATATGAAACTATATATGACCCAATCCTAATAGTATAAAGATTTATATGCACAGACTAAAAATTGGAAAGGAATATACCAAAACGTTAACAGTGGTCATTTCTGGTGATTAGATTTATAGGTGATATTTATTTTTTAAAGTTCTCTGAATTTTCCAAATTTTCTACAATAAACATAAATAACTTTAAAAAAAAGTGCTCTCCAAAGGTTGTCTATTCTTTTTTAATGTTAAGAAGGAGGTTGAAATTTAAAGATGAAATTCAGAGGACTTATTTATCTCAGGTGTTCCATGTCTCTAATTACTTTGAAATCAGTTTAGTATTAGAGCGAACTACATGTAACTGCTGGTATCTAACAGGTTTTGACCTATAGAAATGATAGTTTTATATGGTTCAATCTAACATCATTGCGTCCGAAGAAGAAGTAGAGGCAAAGGATTAACTTGATGACTAAGAACTTTGCAGGATGTAGATTCTGGGCCAAACGTTTATTATGCACTCACCCTGTAATCTCTCAATTTTCTTCTCTGTCTGTCTTGAGACATAGGCAATTACTGAAAGCTATGTCTGCACTAGAATACAAGTTCTTTAGAAGACAGTTATTGTGCCTTGCTGTATTTGCTCCTGAAAATAGGCCCTCCTTAACATAAGAAGGTCAATATCATAAAAAGTGTAAAAATTCTCTCAAAAGAATTACTAGGAGAATTCCAAAAAAGACAAAGGAAAGGAAAGAAAAAATATTGCTCTGTAATTGCTTTCTGTACCTAATGCTTTGCCTTTATATGTCCCTGTGGTTTTCCTAAGCAGGAACGATCAAGGCACCACCTATGTTGAAAAATAAATGTGATTTTCAACATATTGTTCAAAGCAGCTTATTTTCTAAAACTCTTTCCACTGGCAAGAGAGGAAAAAGAGTGTGTTATGTCGACCATGCTAGCATCAGAAGGCAGGAGCTTTGGAATCCACACCAGGCATCTCACATAGAGACTTCAGGCAAGAATCACAGAGCGATCGTACTTGTGGCAAATGCCAAAAGGAAAGTCAGTTGTTTCTTCTACTTTTGCCAATTCCAGTGGCAGGCCCTGGCCTGCAGATCTCGGGATTTTAAAAAAGTCTTTCCGACAAAGAATTGCTTTCATGTTTGTATCCTTATTGCTAACTCTGGATCTCTTCTCACAATGTCCTTCTTGCATTGTGTCCAGAAGCCTTTTTTTGTTTAGAAGAGTTCTGAGTTTCCTCTTAATGGAAACCAAGGTCCCAGTTGGCACTTATCTAAAAAGTCCTTCCCTCCTCATACATTGTGGAGCATACCTTGCCAAAATGCATTAAGAAGTGAAATCCATTTGAGTAAAGGCCATGAAATCAAACTGTTTATGAGCATTCACGTTCTTGATCGAATCCTTCAGAATTCCATTTTGCAATCTTTCAATATGGAAGTTATCAAAAGACCCTCACCCAGTTGCAGACAACAGAGAGTAAACCACCCTGAGTGCCACCAATGTCCTGAGGCAGTTGTAATGCCCTTATTTATCTTCCAGATGTCTTTCTTCTCCATTCACTTTATTACCTCCTAAAACTAGGAGCCTGTGAGGTTTCGGTAAGCAGAGGACTGTTTGCTTTCTAGAAGCAGGAAGAAGAGCTTGGAGGACTAAGTCTGTGCTTGGTATTGATGTGCATCTGTTCTTCTTCAATAGACACTGTGGATGCAAAGACCAATGCACCACAATTCCTGCCCTGCAGGATTTCCTTATCCAGTTCACAAGGAAAAGAGAGAAATCGAGAATCAGGATGCAGGCATGTATGGGCTGCCGTGGGAATACTAAAGGAGGTTATTGAAGAGCTGCAGGAGAAGATATTTTACCTATGCCCTATAAGAGCAGCAGGAAAAAATCACAAAGATGTAAAATAGCATATTTCCCGCCTAGGAAAAAGTATGTGCAAAAGCATAATTGGTGGTTGCTTTAGTTGGGACAGCTATGACAAAATCCTGTAAATGGGGTGGCTTATAAATGACAGAGGTTTATTTCTCACAATTCTGGAGGCTGGAAGTCTGAGATCAGGGTGCCAGCAGGGGTGGATCCTGGTGAGAACCCTCATCCAGTTTGCAAACTTCTGACTTCTTGCTGTGTCCTTATACGGCAGAAAGAGAGTTAGAGCCCTCTCCAGGGTCTCTTTTATAAGGTACTAAGCCCACCCATGAGGACTCTGCCCTCCTGACATAATCACCTCCCAAAGGCTTGACCTCCTAAAAATATCACACTGAGAGTTAGGATTTCAACATATGAATTTGGGGGAAGACAGACACAAACATTCAGTCCATAATAGTGGTATAATGCACTGGTTCTCAAACCTGTAACCGCAGGAAAAAATATTCAAGAGGCTTGAGTTTCATCCTTAGAAATTCTGATTTAATTGGTACAGGATTCTGTCTAGGCATTGGGATTTTTAGAAGCTCCCTTCATCATTAGAATGTGCTGCTCACGATGAGAACCCCTGTTAGCCCTGTGATCTATCTTGACTGTAGAGCTTACGGGCCAGAGTACTGATAAGGCTTAGATGGAGTTCACTGTAACAAGCTCAGACTTAAAGGTAACAGAGTGATCCTCAAGAATTTTGTACAGGGCTTCCCTGGTGGGGCAGTGGTTAAGAGTCTGCCTGCCAATGCAGGGGACATGGGTTCAAGCCCTGGTCCGGGAAGATTCCACATGCCGCGGAGCAACTAAGCCCGTGTACCACAACTACTGAAGCCCGTGCACCACAGCTACTGACCCTGCGCTCTAGAGTCCACAAGCCACGACTACTGAGCCCACGTGCCACAACTACTGAAGCCTGCGCACCTAAAGCCCGTGCTACGCAACAAGAGAAGCCACTGCAATGAGAAGCCCGTGCACCGCAACGAAGAGCAGCCCCCGCTCGATGCAACTAGAGAAAGCCTGCGCGCAGCAATGAAGATCCAACACAGCCACCAATAAATAAATAAAAAGAAATACATATAAAAAAAAGAAATTAAAAAAAAGAATTTTGTACAGGTGAATGGCAAGATTGAATCCATATGCTAGAAGGAGAACTTAGATAGGTAGCAATGGAATGGACTGTTTGTGCAACACTGTGAGTGTATGCGTGTGTGGGATTGGTGGGGGAGGGGATGATCCTGGACAAAGGAAACAGAGAGACTTCTCAGAGGGAGCCGGTGGCTGGGAATCAAGTAGCAAATGATGACAGCACCAAGGTGGCAACAGGGCTCCATAGCTATTGTGCTTGATTGAGCAGTGACAGGTGATTGAGCACAGGAGTTCTTACCTGGGTAATTCCATCCACACACCCACACTTTCCAGGGCTTCACGATACAGGAAAGGCTCTGTTTGATTTACCTGGAGAACTGCCCTCTGTGCTTTTCTTCATTTTGCTTGTGGAGGACGGTTCTCGGTTCTCAGGGAACTGCCCGCTAAGCTCAAAGCTAGTCGCGGTGGTAACCATCTTTAAATAAAGAAAATGAGGTAATTCGATGGGCCTTTCTTTCCTTCCTTTCTTTTTGCAAGCCAAGGCACATTTCTTTGCTTTTACTACCCTTGCTCTTCTGAAAAAGGTGCAGCAATTTGTAAAACATCATTTGCCTGAGTTCTCTGAGATTCTCCTACTTTCTTGATGAAACTACTATCAACTGATGGGCAGATTCACAATCCCAAGGAACTAACCCCATAATTTGCTTTGGCCTAAAGGTGAGTTCTCTTGTCCCACAGAAGAACCGATTTCTTCGGGTACAGCCCTTAAACAGCTAAAGAGCTTGCCAGTACCCTATCAGAGTAAGTGTGGCCAGAAGAGATGCAGCAATGGTTTCTGGCTAATTGGCAGGGTGAGCTCTGGCTTATGTAACGGTTACCTCTGGCAATTTGTCCCAACACCCCTTTTGGCAGCAATGCTATGGTGTCTTTAATGGTAAGCGCTTGGCCAGCATTCAGCCAATCAGCTTGTTCATTTTGCTGGCTGCAATTAGAGTTACTGTTTCTTTCACCTTGTTTCCAGCCAGACCTGGTTCGGTAAATATGTCACTGGGGGTTTGGACGGAGCTGTGTTCTGTCTCAGTGCCTTAAATCCATTATTTCAGTTCAAAGAGTCATTTTACCTTTACACAAAGAGGGCCCATGATATATCTGACCTTAATCCCAGGTGTCAGTTGGACCTGTAAGAGAGGGAGTTAGATGTTCCACATTTTAAAGACACTTTACAATTTGGAAAGAGGGTTTGAGGATTGTCAGCAGAGAGGAAATCAGCCTAGCTCCCTGGGGTGGGGAATTCATTAGAAGCTGCCTTATTTCCTCAGGCCACTCATCACATGGTGGTAGGCAGCTGCTGTAAAAGAGGTGTAATGTCTCCCCATGGAGTAAGGAAAGGGGAAAGGAGATTTGATCTTCTGGAATTCAGTGTCTCCTCTTTACCTGTATCACCCCTGTCAGGATTTGTTCTGGAGCTGCCAGTACTGACTGTGGATAAAGAACAGAGCTTCCTTATTTACCTTTAGCAGACCTAGGAATTTCCTTTAAAAATGACTTTATATTGAAGGGAAAAAACTACATGTGTTTTGTAAGAAGTACACTTATAAAAATCACAAACACTGGGGACTTCCCTGGTGGTCCAGTGGTTAGAACTGCAAGCTTCCACTGCGGGGGGCACGGGTCCCATCCCTGGTCGGGGAGCTAAGATCCCGCATGCTGCGTGGCACGGCCAAAAAAAAAAAAAAAAAAAATCACAAAAGCTGTTCTCTCCAGAGAGGACGTTAAGTCTTCTTTCGTCTTCATTTCTCTGAGAAATTGAGAGAAAGACAATGGGGAGAACTCTTAAGAGAAGTGTGAGAAGAGAAACTCCCCCAAGAGAGCCAGGCAGGTCTGTGCTATGCTTGCCCTCCCGCCCCCTCCCTTATGTGGAGAGGCCCAGGAAGTCACTTCTGAATTTTTCTCCACAATAAAAATTTCCCTAAGTAACTTTATTGCCTAGGAAATGTTTGGGGCAAAAAAATATATATATATAGAATAAATATCTATATTACTATGGGTAGTTTGGACCACATGAACAGAATAGTGTCAAAGATGAATTTTGAATGAAAATATTTTGAAGAATTTCCGATCCCAAATAATGATAGACGGTATCTGCTAATGTCCAGACCGACTCTTTTTTTGAATATATTCTTACTATTCTGATGACACCACTTTGACTTTTTCAATTAGATAATGAGGAACTATGTAAAACCTGCTAATCTCCATTTTAGCAGGGAGAATCCAGATATTCCTCCTATACCCTAAGGGGCAATTATGGGCATTGGGAAGAAAGAGAATAATGGAAGGGCCCTGGGTCCCAGCAAAAGGAAATTTATCAGTTACCTCAACTCTCTTCTATCTTTAACCTTGCCCAGACCAGGTTAAAGTACTGGTCAGCAGGACCACTCAAATTACTTGGCAAAGTAAATTGATCCAAATCCTGCTGAAGTAGTCAGCACTCTCAAGTGAGAATTAAAAAAAGAAATTCTCACTTGAGAGTGATCCTGGCATCAACCAGGCATCATGCTGGCATCAACCAGGTTGATTTAGGCATCAACCTAAACGGGTGTTTTTTCTTGTACACATGCCCAGGCAAAAGAAGCTGAAATTATAAAACTAAATAATTCCCTAATACTTTCTCTAGAAACAATGATTATTTTATAACCCAAATTTTAACTCTTTAACATGCACCTCAAGACGTAGATTGGCCAGGGAAATCTCAAAGGAAAATCGAATGCAGTATGAAAACCATAGAACCATGGAGACATTATGCTGAATTATTTCACAATGCTTAGTTTTCTTTGGCTAGTAGAAAATATTAATCAGTCACTCTGCACCAAGTTTGCTGCTTGGTGAATTACCACAAAATGAAGATACAAGGGCATGCCATCCAGATACAGAAATAGAACATTTCCAGAACCTCAGAAGTTTGAGCTGGAGGTCCCAACCTTGCAATAAAGGAAGAATAAGAAATAAAAGGTAAACACATTTGGAAAGAAGGAAATAAAACTGTCATTCTTCATACTGATACTATTGGATATGTGGAAAATCCAAAATTATCTACAAATAAAGTATTAAGACTATTAAGTGAATTTAGCAAGGTCCCAGAATAAAAGTCAATATGCACAAATCAGTGTATTTTCATATACAAATAGAAAACAATTAGAAAATGAAATTTTAGAAAACAGTGTTATTTATAATAACTCAAAGAATTAAACACCTAAAGTAGTAGTTTTCAAGGAGTGATCCAAGGACCCCTGCGGATTCCTAAAATTCCATTCAGATGGCCCTCTTTCACTCTCATTCTTTCATGAGTGAACAGTGAAGTTTTCCAGATGTATTTAATATGTGATAATACAACAAACAGAATACAGAAGTAGATCTGTGTATCTAGCTGTCTTCTATTATTCAAAGCTTTAAAGAGATTTAAAGCTTTAAAGGGATTTGCAAAAATGTAAAACAATGCCAATATTTTTTTGTCTGATTATACTATCAATTAATAGGAAATGTATGTTAAAAATTTCCACAGAGTTGTGGATTTGTGTATTTCTCCTTTTAGTTTTGATAAATTCCTCTTTTTTGCTTTAGATTTGCTTTATATATTTTAATCCAGAATGGCTTTATCTTCCTTTTGAAGTGAACCTTTTATCGTTATAAAATATCCTTCTCTACCTTTATTACAGATTATTGCCTTCAAGGGTACTTCATTGGCATTCATATAGTTACAACTGGTTACTTTTTGTTAGTACTTTTCATGACACCTTTTTTATCCTTTTGCTTTCAGTATTTCTGTGTCCTAATATAGAAATGTTTCTTTTATAAACAATGTAAAATTTTTATTTTAATTTTTCCAAAGTCTCATAACTTTTACTTTTAATTTGAATGCTTAGTCCATTTACATTTAATGAAATTACTGACATATTTGTGTTTACTCCATAACCTTACTCTTTGTTTTTTATTTTTCAGTGTTTTCTATATTTCCTTTTCTCTCATTTATCTCTTTTGGTCAATTGATTTTTTTATTATTTCATTTTTTCCCTCTGTGTATTACTTCTTTGCTACTCCAGATATTACAACATTCATATGTTGGTTTGAAATGTATTTTGCCTTTGTTTTTGAAAGATAGTTTTCTTGGGTATGGAATTCTAGGTTGGCAGTTATTCTCTTTCAGCATTTTGAAGATATTCTATCATCATCTGGCTTCTACAGTTTCAAGTCAGCTCTCAGTCATATTGTTTTTCCTATGAATGTAATGAATCTTTGTTTTCTTATCGCTGTTAAGATTTTGTTTTCTTTATCTTGGCTGTAAACAGCTTTATTCTGCTTGTTCTTGATACTGTTTTCTCTGCTTTTGTTAAGCTTGGGACTCAGAACTTTTTGAATTTGTAGTTTAATGCCTTTTATCACTTTGGGGAAATTTTCAGGATTATTTCTTCAACTGTTACTTCTGTCATTCCTCTCATTCTGAAATTCCAATTACACATATGTTAGACCTTTTTTTTTACCATTTCTTAAGTGTCTCTTATTCTCATTTCGTATTTGTTTTCAGTTTTTCTCTGTGTTTTATTTGTGAACTTTTTTACTGACATAACTTCCAATTTACTAATCTTCTTTTCAGTTTTGTCTAATATGCTATTTAAACCATGTATTGAATTTTTTATTTCAGTTATTTTGTTTTACAGTTCTTAAGTTTTTATCTGATTTTTGTTGACTTAGGTTCTTTTTTTTTCTGAAGAGCTCCAACATAGCAATCAAAGTTATTTTAAAGTTTTTTTTTGACAAAACAAATATCTTTATCACTTATGGATCTTTTTCAATTGTGTGTTTTCCTTTTGGTTTTTGGTCAATTGGTCCTGTGTTCTGGTATGCACAGTAATATTTCTATGGATTTTCAGATATTATGTATAAATAATTGGAAAGATTCTGAATGATATTTTTTTCCTCAGTTTAATTTTGCTTTTGACAGGTAGTTCAATAAGGGGCATATTTTGTAATTCATTCTGGGATTAAACTGAACAAATGCGAATTTTATTCTGTGGGTTTTGATCTATTTCCAGTTCATCTTTACTTCTATTGCATAGTCTTTTCAGAGTCCCAGTAGAAAATTTATAATGTTTACTAGTTCTGCTTCATCTTGGTAAGTCTTTAACTCTATGTCTCTCTAGTATTTATGAGAGTGCCATTCACTCTGTTTAGTTTCTCTATCTCTTTCTGTTTGGCTTCTGAGGTTTTTGGCTCCAGTCTACTTACAAATGGCAAATGCATTTAGAGAGAAATTAACCAGAATACTTGACTCACCTCAATGCATTTTCCTTTCCTCTAGGACCTTGATCACTTCAAGTCCTGACTGCTTTTTTCATTTTTTTAATCTAGCTTTTCTTCTTATTTTTGGTGTGAATTTGGTTTGATGCTGGCTAATCTCTTTAATTGGAGGTAAAGTCCCCAGAGGTCATCATTTTTTCTCCCATCCTGTATATCTATTCAGTTACCAAGTATTGAAACTCTACATATCTCTTAAATATCCCACTTCCTTTCCATTCTGAGTGCCACAACTTTTAGTTCAGGCCCTAATCTTCTACTCCTGAATATTACCAAGGGCCAGCTAGTAGATATCTCTGCCTCAATCTTTTTGCATTCACCTTAAACATCACTTCCAGAGTGAACCAGAACTCCCCTAATTAAACTTATCTTGAGATTTATATCACCTATAAAATAAAAATCCAAGTTCTATAGGAGGTGCACTGCATTGCAGTAGATAGATGCTAGTACAGAATTAAAAGTTATAATACTTCTGTTATGGACAGAGAATTAAAAAGCTGAATGAGATGATTGCACAAAGCAGGAGATAAACCAGTGTGTCCCTAGAGGTTGGTTCAGGCTTTTCAGGTCTAACAAAGTACCTTGTGGAACTTTGATGCTGATGAGTAAAGACTCAGTCTCTGGTGAAAAACTCTCCTTAGTCTTTCTCAATTTTTTTCAATATTATGTATAGACATACTCTCAACCTCTGACTCATAGGTACATTAGCTCTGGGCATGCCTCTTCATCAGCTGCAGATAACAGATACAAAAAGAATACTATCAATCAATTCTCAGTATTTACTCTGAGACTAAGGATAGCATCCCTTAGCAGATCAAGATTCCAGGACTGTCTGTCTTCACATCTTACTACTCCCTAATATATACTCTATGCTCTGCTTCACCAAAATACTTGCCTTTCTCATTTTTTCATACATTCACATATATTGTGGCTTCTGTCAGGAGTACTTTTCTCTCTGGAAAATCCCTAGTTACCATCTTCAATCAGCTCAAGTGCTGCCTCTTTTAGGAAGATTTCCTGAACCATCTATGCCTCACATTAAAATTAGACCCTTCCCCTTCTCTATTTTCATAATACTTTTTACAGCACCTCTATTGGGACATTTATCTCTTTGTAATTTTTATTTCTGTCTTCTTGGCAAGAATGTGAGCTTTTCAAAGGCAGTGTTTTAAAATCATTTGTGAACCCATGACCAACATAGTACTTAGATCATAAGAGGAACTCAATCAATAATAGTTAAATGAGTCAGGTTTTCAATATTATCAAATCCTATGGCTCAGCAACAAGTGAATTCCTTTATCTGGATGAGCTATCTGGCAAAAAATAGGTATTCAGTTAATATTTGTTCAATTGATGAATCATTAACTTTTGAGTAAAAATTTACTTCATTCTGAAGATACAGTTTCTTTTTTTAATATATGTAAACAACTTCTAAAGAATAAACTCAAATTTGGAAGAGAGAGTTTAGAGACTTGTAGTTGGAGAAAATGATTTTGGAATTACTTATCTGAAAATCAAACCTAAATTTTTCTTCGTAAAACAAAGATTAATTAAGAATGAAATCACTAGGGTATAGATAATTTGAGAAAAATCAGTTTGCTATAAGGCCATAAGAAAAATATGTCAAATGTCCAAACATAAAACTTATCTTAAATTTTTGAGTGATGAGCCATTAAAAATTATATTCTGAAAATGTTTAAAAATTAAAGAGCATCATGTCTACCTCATATTGCTCCTAAACTCTGTGAACCTTCACACTGTGCAAGCAAGGCTCAGTTGCCATGGGGCTATATATGGACACTTAATCCCTAGGGATTTAAAGGAGCAAGTTCTGCTCAGTCAATGAAAAATCATTGGCAGAACTTCTGGGACATATTTTTATGCACATAAAAATTAGTTTCAGAGATATGTAATTGTAGATTTTCATTATAGAATCTCCAGGTCAAATTGTACATTACCAGAAGGTGCTGTAAGAAATTTTTAAACTCAGGCAAATGAAAAAGATTGCTTTTTCTGCTAATGAAGCTTACTGTGGTTTCTTCTCAGACACTGAAATCAAGACAGTTGGCTGCTTTGCATTCTATTCAGTCTCTACATGTGCAAGAAAGATGGTACATATATGTTAGATTGGACCCCACTCACACTCTCAACTTGACTTTCTGTATGATCGTAATTGCTGAGTTCATAGCATTTTTTGTTGCTTTCAGAGCTGACATAATAAAATGGAACACTTAGCAAGTGTGGATTATACTAAGAAGCTGACACATAGATGGTTATGTGTTCTGTGTATATCTGTTTAGGCACAACTGAGTTTAAAATAGACTGTGTTTGGAAAGTCTTTTTGACATTAGTTATTTATAATATTCTTCTAATATTATAAACGACTATTGCTTGGCCTGATCAGCACTCAAAACCTATTTAATTCATAATATGACTGAAAAATTACACATTTATAATGAAAGATAGTACATAAAATATAATTATTACATTAGGAATTAAACAAAGTTAAAATAATATTTAAATTTACTTCACCTTTATTATTAAACATAGGTTCTTGAGAAAAATAAAAAACAGTAACAGTAATGTAATGTTTTGTGGGAATTTGCTAAGGAACTTCTAGAACTGCTACAGGAATTTATATTTTGAAAGTGTCAATTCTTTATTGTTTCCCATTTTGTGAAAAAATTATTGGGGTTTTTTCTTTATTGAGATCCATTTCATGGGTTGGGTTAATATTTGGCTCCCTAATGGGAAAGAAATAAAAGGAAAGAAAAAAAGTAAATTTTTCAAAAATAGTCAGCATAGAAAATGAGTATTCATTTTGGAAAGAGACTAGTGAAGGATTAGTGAAAGAGAGAATGAATGTATATAGATAGGGCCAAGAGCCCAGAAAGTACAAGATCTTAACAGGAAAGGAGACAGGATAGAGGAAGCTGTTCATGTGAATATTTCATGCTTATAATCCAGAAAGTAGAGATTTTCTCTGTTTTAGTCAACGCCTGGCAAATCTTGCTTTCAAATGTGTTGCTCTTACCTTCTCTGCCCAAGTTCTTGATGATAAATGTCTTTACTGATGTTGCCTGTATTTTTGTCTTCTTCATTGACATTTTAAGATTTTGTCTACTTGTTATGCAAGACAAAATATTTGAAACTACTTCCCCTCTTCAGGACTGTTTTTTAAATTAAAGATATAAAACCTCAGTAGCTCTAAATTAATTATTAGCTTGAATTAAGTGACCCTCTAAAAAGACAATATCAGGAAATGAAACAGCTTTCCAGCTTCTCCAGTTGATCTTCCCAGTATAATATCAATGATGTAGGTGGGACATATCCCTAGAGACAGGGGTAGGGGTGGGCAGAGTTGACTCTATGCTATGGGTAAGAGTGTATAAGGTCCTGTGGTTGGAGCCAAGAGGAGAACACCAAGTATTATGAAGCAGAAGTAGAAACTAGTTAATGGCTGGGATTATGGATTTGGGTTGGGATATTGTTAGGGATTTCTTATCCCTGAAGCTGTACATCAAGGACTTATTCAACCATTTCTGTTGCCCTTTCTAAGGGTTCCACCTCTCATGCCCACTACCTGCTTGTCCCACTTCTTGAATCTTTATTAGAATTCTTTTTTTGCTGCCGTTGTCTGGGGTGGGGTGGAGAAATAGAGTATGGATGTTGGGGTTCCATCCCAGACCCACATTTTCCTACGGAAGGAGGTAAAGGAAGGTGCTGGCATAGAAATTCATTTCTACTTGCCTGCCGGTAGTGGTGAGAAGCGGCAATTGCAATGTCCATGACATCTTGATGGTGAGAATCTTCCATTGTCATACAAATGATACACAAAATCCTTTCTTGTAAATGATCCCAACCAGTATCCTCTTGACTCCTTTATTTGCTTTGAATTGAATACAAGAACATTAAACACACCCATATTCAAATAGAAATATTTGCATGGAAATGTATCTAGAGCCAAAATAAAGAAATTTTGAATGGGCAAATTATTTGGAATTATCTGTAGTATATCCCCTTTTTCAGCATAGATAGCAGATATTTGGATATATGCGTTATATACGTGCTTCTATTTTTATGTACCTTCTTTTTCTTTGTGGCTGGCAAAAAAAACTCTCAAAATATTGCTTTGGAGTTGTTCTTTTGATTTTATCCCCTGAGCATTTATTCAAGAGAATAAATTTGGCCATTTTCAAGCTGTGAGAATATGGAATGCATAAATTTTCCTGCTATAAAATACATTTTTGGTGTATTTATGTAACACAAAACAGATGCATCTACAAAGTTTACACATAGAAACACAGATTACTGAAGGAAAAGAGTCAGGTCTGGCTTGGAGAAGATTTTGGTATTTTTACCCTACAAATATTTCCAATGTGTAAAATTGGCACAAGGGACTTGGATCCAATGATTGGGTTTTGGGAAGATTCCTGTAAAATGGCACAAGATGTGCATCTGACTACAGAGCACTTCAGGTTTAGGTCTACAATCTTAGGTATAGCCATGTTTATTTTTAAATTGAATGGAGAAAAGCCAAAGGTTGTTTCTGTAAGATTTTCTGAATAATAGCAGCATGGTCTAATTTGAAATTACACCAAGCTTAAAAGTTAGATTTTTCTGGCAGTTGATCAAATCAACAATATGGTAATTTGAATTGGTTGCTAAAATGGAAATTAGCCTTTTAAAAAAGGTTTCTGGAGTCTAGAATTTATTAAGCAGGCCACAGTTTCTCTCTTTGGTTGCAGTTACAGAAATGCAATCTCAGTGCTGGTCCATGGATTGAGGTATCTGGGTGGTTGAGTAGCTTTCTTAGAGTAGGTATATGACTGCTATAATGTTCTTACCCATTTGCCTTCTGAGAGGAGGGAAGTCTAGCAAACACAAGGGTAAGTGGGAAGGGACTGGTGGACATTTTGGTTCTAGCAAAATCAGGAAGTGATTATGCATAATGGTTGCTGTTACGATTAATAAAGTACAACAGATCTTGATACTTACTCCCCAAAAGCTTTGTCCTACCTTCTTAAATAAATTGTCACAATGTGTGCTTAGCTCTTCAGGGGATTATACATTTAAGATAAATCTGTTCTCATTGTTTCATTCAATAGATATTTGTTGAAAAATTACTTTGTGGTAGGCACATATCATTATTACCTAAGGGTGTGTGTGTGTGTGTGTGTGTGTGTGTGTGTGTGTGTGTGTGTGACTTTTCCTCCCTTTAAATGAATAGGATTGAAAATACTAGATTTTTCTTAATTAAAATCTCTTTTTTTTATTCAAAATTTGATATATTGAAGCAACCACATTTAAGGGGCTTTAATATTTTAAATTTAATTTCCACATTTAAAATACTTAATTATTTTAACTATTTCAATTACAAGAGTAACCAAAACTTACCAAGTACTTAAGAAGTTCTTTATTAAAACTCTAATAATATAGACTCATAAATACAGTGTATCATAAGTTGTGATAAAATATTTTTATACTTTTCATCTTAAAATCACAAGTGTAAATTAGTAACTAGATATTTTAAATTGTACTCACAATTTTAATATGCCAAATTCTCTTAAACATGACAAACGTATGAAATAGAAAATGTACAAAGATTATTTGTTAGTTTAATGCAAAAGTATTAACACTAAAGATTTAATTTACTTTATCATTTCTAACTTTAATTCTCAATCTTCCCAAGGTTAAAGACATTTTTACCCACTAATTAAAAGCTTTTTCCTTCCCCAAGCAATTTGTTATTCATCCCAAGCAAATGAGTGTTACCTTTTCAAAGGGCAAAAAATTTGGCTAGGAAATGAGATCTGTAACACCTGACATTCAAGTTGATTTTTCTCATGATCATGAGAGACAAATCCAAGCCCTCCAAATGGTGGATTGGATTTGGGAATGAACACCTATAATAAATACAAAGTTTTTGGTGTGAGCAGCTGGGTGGATAGTGGAACCATTTACAGAAATAAGAAAGATGGGAAGAGAAGAAGATTTCAGAGAGAAAATCTGGAGCTGTGTTTTAAACTTTCTAGGTTTGTGGGGCTCTGGTTGAAATGGATTTTTTAAAAGGATGAAGATAAGTCCCTGGGGAGAGGGCTGGACTGGAAATTTAGGTTTGGAAATCACAGGAGTATAGATGTTCTTTGAATCTATGGAACTGAAGGAAAGGATAATAGGGAGAGAAAATAAGAAGCCGGAAGACTGAATGGGTGAGATTTATAGCTCAGGAAGAAGAGAAAGAGCTAGAAAAGAACTGTAAGCAGGAACAATGATGCGGGAAGAAAAAATAAACAACAGTGAGAGATAATATGAACGCTAAGAGAAGAGAATGCTTCAAGGAGGAAGAATTTCAAGAAGAAAATGGAAGAAGGAAAAAAAAAAATCACAGATGAAAGCCATATTTAAGCAATTAGAATAAAAGCAAATGTGAGTGGGAAAACCTCTGGGTAGGCTTACAGAAATTAATCCTATAAACTGAAAGAGAAACATCCACAAAGATACAGTAATAATCTCAGAAAAAGAAATAGATGTGGATGACAAATAGGGACAGAAGATACAGAGAGCTCAGCACATATGGAATAACAGCAAAAATGTCTAAAGATATGAATAATGCAAACATTTCCTGAAATAAAGAACAACCTGAATCACAAATGACTGAGGAAAATTGATACAGAGCTGGCAATGGAAATTTATACCCTAGTCAAATTTCAATAATTTGAATTGAAATAAGAAGAGTGAAAAAAACCCTGATAAGGTTGTTGTGAAGATTAGTTAATACATGCGAGGCGTGAAGATCTGTGCCTGAAATATGATAAGCACTCAATAAAGGCTGCTGCAGCTTTGGTTTTCCCTCCTTCTCTTTCTACATTTATGCATTATTTTTCCTGTTACCATGATTATTATTTGCCTCTGTTCCACCACTAAATGTCAGTATTGTTCAGGACTGGTCTTAGGCCCTCTGCCTTCTCAGTGTATTCTCTCTCCTTAGGCTAGGGGTCCCCAACCCCTGGGCCGCGGACAGGTACTAATCCGAGTTCTGCTAGGAACCGGGCTGCACAGCCGGAGGTGAGCGGTGGGTGAGTGAGCGAAGCTTCACCTGCCGCTCCCCATCGCTCGCATTACTGCCTGCACCAACACCACTCTGCCCCTCCCCACCAGTCCGTGGAAAAATTGTCTTCCACGAAACTGGTCCCTGGTGCCAAAAAGGTTGGGGACCGCTGCCTTAGGCAATCTATTCTACACACACAATTACCCTCTGTTCACTGATAACTCCCAGTGTGGCATCTCTTCTTGGATGTCACAAAGCACCTCAAACTCAAATGTCCAAGATTCGTTTCATGCTCTCCTCCCCTTCAGTGATTCCTGTGCTATCTGTCCAGAAAGCTGGGTCCTCTTCCAGTATTGCTGATCTGCAGGAATGATACCTCTGCTCTCCAGGTGCATGAGTCGGGTGCTTAGGAGTCATCCTTGACCTCTCCCTCTACCTAAGCCGATGACTGTATCCACTTCTGCCCTCACACAACAGTCCTTTAAATATGTAAGCCAGATGATGAGATTCTTCTGCAAAATATCTTCCAATACCTTTCAATTTCATACAGAATAGTAATCTATGTCCCTTACTATTTCTCTGGCCTCATTTCCAATGTTCTCCCCCTTTCTCACTCCATAGCAGCTAGAGTGGTATCTTTTCTTTTCCTAAAATACCCCAGCAGGCTCTCACTTCAGGTAACTGGATGATTCTTTTGCTTGGAAAGGTCTGTGCCCAGCTATCCACATGCCTCCATCTATGAGGTCTCTGCTCAAACATTACCTTTATTGCCTGATCACTATCTGTTCTTCTTATTCTTTATTTTTCTTCCATATACTTAGCCACCATCTGACATATTTCATGTGCATTATCTATTTGTTTTCTGTTCATTCTCTTGTTCTCCAAACTTAGCCATACTTACTTGTTTCAATCACTTGCTATTGCCACAGGGCCTTTGCACTTGATGTTTGCACTACTTGAAATATTTTTTTCAACCTCTTTCCCTGTACCTATTCCCTGCTATTTTACCTATTTAGTTCCTTCAACTACTTTTATTTTGGCTTGGATGTCACTTCATCAGAGATGCCTTGCCTGACCCATAACTCTTGTTAGTATCCTTTATGACTTTCTAAAAACATATTCCCTCGCATTTATAGAACTCATCTATATCTGTTACTATACACTAAATTATATATATGATTATTTGACCATTGCCCTGCTAGTGTTTTCCTCAACATTATGTGTCTAGCTCATAACCGGCATATTCAAGAACTCAAAATACTTCACAAATGAATAAATGAGCCCTTGGACCATTGTAATAGCCTTTCTTTTTTGTTTATTGGCTTTCTATCCCACCAATATGTTACTTTGCAATAATTAACTATCTCCAATTTCTCTTCCTTCAGCCTCCTTTATACACTGTTCCCAATTAAATCTTCTTAAAGCATACCGCAAATCACATCCCATGGATGGCCTTCCAGAACTTTGAAAAGAAAATGAGAACTTCTCAAGGTCAAATCCCCCCCCCCACCTCATTTTCAGTCTTAACCTTCTCTGTATGGCTAGTTTAAGATCAAATGTAAATTTTATTAGTAAAGAAATTGTTTCATTATACAGGTGACAAACATCTGCCTAAAACAAACAAAAATGAAGTTGTGCGGTGTGGTATGGCTTGTATCATCTTGGGAAAGACACTGAGGACGGGAATTGTTTGTATTAAGTCATTTCTTAAAACGTATCATTCCTAATGAAATACAGAGCATGAAATAGCACATATTGCAGAGAGAGACTATTAGTTGAGTATCTTTGCTTTGCTGAAATGTGATGTTTTTTAGAGAGCTTTTCGCCTTTTTCAGGGCTCGCTTTTATTATAGCCCATGATTAAGGAAAAAATTCTTTTCTCATTCTATGAATTAAACATACTTTCCTTTGTTTTGTAGTTTAGTTTTTGGTTTTCTAGGCTTGAACTTAATGGATCTCACTTTGGGATGACCTGATATCTTGCACAAATTTTGATAATTGGATTATCCTAAGAAATGGAAAACAAGCTGTTCTGCCTGCTGATGGGGTCAGAGTGAGACAGTGCCTCTCTCTGCAGTGTCACCTGATGATTAGAAATATGAAAATGGTTTGTACTATTTAAAAGTAGTCACTTTTCTTATTTGAAATAAAATAAACATTAAAAAATTTAACATCATATAAATTTAGAGTGTGATCATCATATTCCTTTATATTTTTTTAAAACTACAATGCATGAAACACTGATATACAAAAGTTATTTTTAAATATCTCTTAAAGTATGTATAGCAGGCTCTGTTTTAATGTTTTATAGGTAAAGACCCTGAAGCTCAGAAATGTTGTAAGTGGCAGAGTGGAACACAGGCCCAGGTTTTCTGTCTGGGTTGGTTTTGCTTTGCACAACAGCTCTCAACAAACCATAACCTTGCAAACAGTGCTTTAAATTTCGACTTCTTTTGTCACTCTGAAGGTCTCTGTTATAAGCAATAAAAATGTAGAAATACAGGGTTTTTCGAAATATATGGACCTAATTTTCCATCTCATCTCCCTTCGGTTTCTGAAGTGGTGAAGCAGTACTGCTCAAAATCTATGGTTGTTGATTTGGCTTGGGGTCTACTCCCAAGATATTTATCTACTCAGAGGACTCACAGACTCATGACTTAACCTGAGCTGCCTCTAGCCCATGTGGCACTTTTCTTGTTCTTCTGGGCCACTGCGGACTCGGATTGAACACATGGCTTGGTGAGTGAGGTCTGAGATGCCATTCAGCCCTGACCCACTCTTTCTCCCGGTACCATCGTACAGGATACGCCCAACTCAACTAGAAATACTGACCCTGCCTTTGGCACCATTAAAGGGGAGAAAGGTACACCTATTATCAGGCTAGGTTGCTCCCTGTGACCCTGGTGCTATTAGATCCCAGAGGGTCACTGAAGAGTAGACAATATTTTCTTCATCATACACAATACTGCAGAAGTGCTGGTGTTGTCTTATCCATAGAGTCATATGAACTAGAAATTACCCAGGCCCATTTCTGGGAATCTTCAAGGATATTAAAGAAATTGCTTGGGGGAGTTCCCTGTGGCCTAGTGATTTGTATTCCAGGCTTTCACTGCTGTGGCCTGGGTTCAATCCCTGGTCGGGGAACTTAGATCCCACAAGCCACGTGGCCAAAAAAAAAAAAAAAAAAATTGCCTGGAAGTCACCTGGCTAATATAATCATACTACAGTTTTCTGGATGCGTATGGGAGTCACAGATAACCAACTGATTACCCATTCTGAGCCTCATCCAGTTGATTATGGAAATTCTGCCCAGGGATCCCAGTAGAGGTCTAAATGGAACTAACACCTGTCCGGCCTTGTTTGAACAACTCATGAGAAGCCTGTTTGCATGAGGACAGAGGAGCTTCTTAGGAAAATTCATCTTGAAGGAAAAAAATCTCAGGCAGGAGCTTGGGTCTTCTTTTTTTGTTTTAATTAGATATAACTTGTCACCTGGATGACGGTGGTGATCTGAGTTTGATTTGGCTGTCAGTTGAATCTATCCTGGGCCAGCCCCTGGAAAAATATCTGATTCCCAGGCAGAAGTATAGTGATGAATAAAATTAAAAGAGTATTACACTAAGAACTTTATAAATTTGGGATGGTGGTTCAAGCAATTTAAAGATGGGTCTCTTTTGATACAATATGATATGGAAGGGAAAAGACATTGAGCCCTCCACATGCTTTAACACACTATCATAATGTTTTTCTAAACTAAGATTGTATGCAGCTTGAAGGTGAGGTCGCTGTGGTTCTTTCACAACTCTGAGCAAACACACGCACAATTAAGAGCTTAGCAAATCCTTTTGGATGGAGACGGTAAGGTACTAGGGAGGAGCAGCAGTGCCTCTCTGCTTAGCAAGTGTCCTGGTCAATTAGTCAGAAGCTGTCTTTGCTAGCTATAAATACTACTGCCTCATCCCAGGAATCTGAAGTTAATTTCCTGTCTCATGTGATCAATATATGCTTCTAATACAGGCATATTCAATACAAGGCATGTGTGTCCTTCTTGCCAAACATGCGACCGTGGGAAACATGGCTGATCCATCAAGAAAATGTTTCCAGAGCCCCGACGTAACCTGAGTAACCTCCTCAACTTAGTGCTTCAGGAAGTGACTAGAAATTAATTTGCAACCCTGTTTTAACATATTTTGGAAAAAATATGATAAGCTCCTGCCATCTGGGAGCATAAGGTTCTTTGATGGAAAGGAATGTTATGTCCCAGGTCATGTTCTATTTAGGCAGATGATCTGTTTAAGGTAGTTGCTATCTACACATGGAGAATCCTTGCAGGAGGAAAAGTCTTTCCAGAGCTCAAGACCCCATTTAATATAACTGTGTGCAGATTATATTTTGAAACACTCAAGGCACTGAACGTTTCTTTCAGCCTATAGTTGCTAAAAAGATATGTTTTGTAATAACACAGGTCAGCACACCATTGGTTTTCAGAAACAGATTGAATCAAAAGGATTCAATATAACAAAAACTATGTGAAATATAGTAGAGATACAAATAAGGGACTTCTCTGCTCCAGCCTTCTTCGGTTCTTCTTAGAAGAGGTCCCATTTCGGGTCGAACACATGTGCATGTGTCTCAGAATGCAATCGGATGAAAAGAAGTGGGTCCCTGTTCACTAAGGGGCATATAAACCTCTCTCTCTAAGTGGATGACTTCAAAATAGATTATTTTAATGATCTCTTTAGTGTGAAACATTGTTTCTCTTGGTTCATTCAAAAAGGCCACAACCAATAGCTGGCCAAGACAGATGCTGCGCTCATCTGTCTTAGTCATTGAAAAAGAGAGGGTAGAAAATTCTGTTATTAGCAGCAGGGCCATCTTTGGATAGCATTACAAGTGGGCAAAAAAAGCAGGCAGCCAGGAGGCAGGTAGAAATAGCAGGTGAGGTGTTTTATTGGTTAGGCAATTTTCCAGTCAGGTGAGACAGTGTATGAAGCCCATGGAATTGGGTGATAGAATTTGTGGCACATTGATCAAAGGGGTAAGAGATAGAGGTTCCAAAATGGGTGCATATTAAAAAAAAGATAAGGTCTTTTCACATTTTTGATACTCAGGTAAGCCGGTTCCCCTGGAAACTAAAGCCTACCTCACCTAGGTGCGCAATCTATAGCAAATATAGATTACTTTTGGACTGACATACCAAGATTTGGCTCTCTTAACAAATTTTATTTATTTATTTATATATTTATGGCTGTGTTGGGTCTTCGTTTCTGTGCGAGGGCTTTCTCTAGTTGCGGCAAGCGGGGGCCACTCTTCATCGCGGTGCGCGGGCCTCTCACCATCGCGGCCTCTCTTGCTGCGGAGCACAGGCTCCAGACGCGCAGGCTCAGTAGTTGTGGCTCACGGGCCCAGTTGCTCCGCGGCATGTGGGATCTTCCCAGACCAGGGCTCGAACCCGTGTCCCCTGCATTGACAGGCGGATTCTCAACCACTGCGCCACCAGGGAAGCCCCGATTTGGCTCTCTTAATTCAAAATTCCACTCATCTATGTGCTGGAGAATGCGGATGGAACTCCATGTAGCAGACATGATAAATGCAGCAGCACAGAAGAGGGCTTGAGCATCAGAGAGAGTATTTAGGAGCATGAGACTGAAATCAGATGCCCCTGGCACTTACTAACAGAGAGGCATTATACTAATTAGAAAACCTTGCTGAGCTTCAGTTTCCTCTTCAATAAAATGGAGACAAGAGCAACAACAACAACAATAGTAATAATAATAATAACTGCTTTACGATACTGTTGTGAGGATGAAACATACATTTTATGTGTCTTAGATGGGGCTGCCAGATAAAATACAGAATATTCTGTTAAATTTGCATTTCAGATAAACAACAAATTATTCTTTTAGTATTGAGTATGTGCATGAAATATTTAGGACATACTTACATGAAACATTTATTTGTTCCTTATCTGTAATTTTATTTGCTAAATCTGAGAACCCCAGTCTTAGAGGATGAGAGGGCACAAGCGCTTCAACTCCCAGCGTTGCTGGTACAGCATGAATAGGGGGCAATGGCTGCAGACAGCGCCCAGGCCAGCAGTAGCAATGGTGAGTTGTCTTTATGGGGCTTTAAAGATTTTTTTTTTTTTTTTTTTTTACTTTAAAAACTCTTTCATGATTTTTTTTTTAAACATCTTTATTGGAGTATAATTGCTTTACAACGGTGTGTTAGTTTCTGCTTTATAACAAAGTGAATCAGTTATACATATACATATGTTCCCATATCTCTTCCCTCTTGCATCTCCCTCCCTCCCACCCTCCCCATCCCACTCCTCTAGGTGGTCACAAAGCACCGAGCTGATCTCCCTGTGCTATGCGGCTGCTTCCCACTAGTTATCTATTTTACATTTGGTAGTGTATATATGTCCATGACACTCTCTCACCCTGTCACATCTCACCCCTCCCCCTCCCCATATCCTCAAGTCCATTCTCTAGTAGGTCTGTGTCTTTATTCCCGTCTTGCCACTAGGTTATTCACGGCCTTTTTTTTTTTTTCTTAGATTCCATATATATGTGTTAGCATACTGTATTTGTTTTTCTCTTTCTGACTTACTTCACTCTGTATGACAGACTCTAACTCCATCCACCTCATTACAAATACCTCCATTTCATTTCTTTTTATGGCTGAGTAATATTCCATTGTATATATGTGCCACATCTTCTTTATCCATTCATCCGATGATGGACACTTAGGTTGCTTCCATGTCCTGGCTATTGTAAATAGAGCTGCAATGAACATTTTGGTACATGACTCTTTTTGAACTATGGTTTTCTCAGGGTATATGCCCAGTAGTGGGATTGCTGGGTCGTATGGTAGTTCTATTTGTAGTTTTTTAAGGAACCTCCATACTGTTCTCCATAGTGGCTGTATCAATTTACATTCCCATCAACAGTGCAAGAGTGTTCCCTTTTCTCCACACCCTCTCCAGCATTTATTGTTTCTAGATTTTTTGATGATGGCCATTCTGACCGGTGTGAGATGATATCTCATTGTAGTTTTGATTTGCATTTCTCTAATGATTAATGATGTTGAGCATTCTTTCATGTGTCTGTTGGCAATCTGTCTATCTTCTTTGGAGAAATGTCTGTTTAGGTCTTCTGCCCATTTTTGGATTGGGTTGTTTGTTTTTTTGTTATTGAGCTGCATGAGCTGCTTGTAAATCTTGGAGATTAATCCTTTGTCAGTTGCTTCATTTGCAAATATTTTCTCCCATTCTGATGGTTGTCTTTTGGTCTTGTTTATGGTTTCCTTTGCTGTGCAAAAGTTTTTAAGTTTCATTAGGTCCCATTTGTTTATTTGTGTTTTTATTTCCATTTCTCTAGGAGCTGGGTCAAAAAGAATCTTGCTGTGATGTATGTCATAGAGTGTTCTGCCTATGTTTTCCTCTAAGAGTTTGATAGTGTCTGGCCTTACACTTAGGTCTTTAATCCATTTTGAGTTTATTTTTGTGCATGGTGTCAGGGAGTGTTCTAATTTCATACTTTTACATGTATCTGTCCAATTTTCCCAGCACTACTTATTGAAGAGGCTGTCTTTTCTCCACTGTATATTCTTGCCTCCTTTATCAAAGATAAGGTGACCATATGTGCATGGGTTTATCTCTGGGCTTTCTATCCTGTTCCATTGATCTATATTTCTGTTTCTGTGCCAGTACCAAACTGTCTTGATTACTGTAGCTTTGTAATATACTCTGAAGTCAGGGAGCCTGATTCCCCCAGCTCCATTTTTCGTTCTCAAGATTGCTTTGGCTATTCGGGGTCTTTTGTGTTTCCATACAAATTGTGAAATTTTTTGTTCTAGTTCTGTGAAAAATGCCAGTGGTAGTTTGATAGGGATTGCATTGAATCTGTAGATTGCTTTGGGTAGTAGAGTCATTTTCACAATGTTGATTCTTCCAATCCAAAAACATGGTATATCTCTCCATCTATTTGTAGCATCTTTAATTTCTTTCATCAGTGTCTTATAATTTTCTGCATACAGATCTTTTGTCTCCTTAGGTAGGTTTATTCCTAGATATTTTATTCTTTTTGTTGCAGCGGTAAACGGGAGTGTTTTCCTAATTTCACTTTCAGATTTTTCGTCATTAGTGTGTAGAAATGCAAGAGATTTCTCTGCATTAATTTTGTATCCTGCTACTTTACCAAATTCATTGATTAGCTCTAGGAGTTTTCTGGTAGCATCTTTAGGATTCTCTATGTATAGTATCATGTCATCTGCAAACAGTGACAGCTTTACTTCTTCTTTTCCGATTTGGATTCCTTTTATTTCTTTGTCTTCTCTGATTGCTGTGGCTAACACTTCCAAAACTATGTTCAATAATAGTGGTGAGAGTGGGCAACCTTGTCTTGTTCCTGATCTTAGTGGAAATGGTTTCAGTTTTTCACCATTGAGGACAAGGTTGGCTGTGGGTTTGTCATATATGGCCTTTATTATGTTGAGGAAAGTTCCCTCTATGCCTACTTTCTGCAGGGCTTTTATCATAAATGGGTGTTGAATTTTGTCGAAAGCTTTCTCTGCATCTATTGATATGATCATATGGTTTTTCTCCTTCAATTTGTTAATATGGTGTATCACGTTGATTGATTTGCGTATATTGAAGAATCCTTGCATTCCTGGGATAAACCCCACTTGATCATGGTGTATGATCCTTTTAATGTGCTGTTGGATTCTGTTTGCTAGTATTTTGTTGAGGATTTTTGCATCTATGTTCATCAGTGATATTGGCCTGTAGTTTTCTTTCTTTGTGACATCTTTGTCTGGTTTTGGTATCAGGGTGATGGTGGCCTCGTAGAATGAGTTTGGGAGTGTTCCTCCCTCTGCAATATTTTGGAAGATTTTGAGAAGGATAGGTGTTAGCTCTTCTCTAAATGTTTGATAGAATTCACCTGTGAAGCCATCTGGTCCTGGGCTTTTGTTTGTTGGAAGGTTTTTAATCACAGTTTCAATTTCAGTGCTTGTGATTGGTCTGTTCATATTTTGTATTTCTTCCTGGTTCAGTCTCAGCAGGTTGTGCATTTCTAAAAATCTGTCCATTTCTTCCAGGTTGTCCATTTTATTGGCATAGAGTTGCTTGTAGTAATCTCTCATGATCGTTTGTATTTCTGCAGTGTCAGTGGTTACTTCTCCTTTTCCATTTCTAATTCTATTGATTTGAGTCTTCTCCCTTTTTCTCTTGATGAGTCTGGCTAATGGTTTATCAATTTTGTTTATCTCCTCAAAGAACCAGCTTTTAGTTTCATTGATTTTTGCTATTGTTTCCTTCATTTCTTTTTCATTTATTTCTGATCTGATCTTTATGATTTCTTTCCTTCTGCTAGCTTTGGGGTTTTTTTGTTCTTCTTTCTCTAATAGCTTCAGGTGCAAGGTTAGGTTGTTTATTCGAGATGTTTCCTGTTTCTTGAGGTAGGCTTGTATTGCTATAAACTTCCCTCTTAGCACTGCTTTTGCTGCGTCCCATAGGTTTTGGGTCATCGTGTCTCCATTGTCATTTGTTTCTAGGTATTTTTTGATTTCCCCTTTGATTTCTTCAGTGATCACTTTGTTACTAAGTAGTGTATTGTGTAGCCTCCATGTGTTTGTATTTTTTACAGATCTTTTCCTGTAATTGATATCTAGTCTCATAGCGTTGTGGTCGGAAAAGATACTTGATACGATTTCAATTTTCTTAAATTTACCAAGGCTTGATTTGTGACCCAAGATATGATCTATCCTGGAGAATGTTCCATGAGCACTTGAGAAAAATGTGTATTCTGTTGTTTTTGGGTGGAATGTCCTATAAATATCCATTAAGTCCATCTTGTTTAATGTATCATTTAAAGCTTGTGTTTCCTTATTTATTTTCATTTTGGATGATCTGTCCATTGGTGAAAGTGGGGTGTTAAAGTCCCCTACTATGATTGTGTTGCTGTCGATTTCCCCTTTTATGGCTGTTAGTATTTGCCTTATGTATTGAGGTGCTCCTATGTTGGGTGCATAAATATTTACAATTGTTATACCTTCCTCTTGGATCGATCCCTTGATCATTATATAGTGTCCTTCTTTGTCTCTTGTAATAGTTTTTATTTTAAAGTCTATCTTGTCTGATATGAGAATTGCTACTCTAGCTTTCTTTTGATTTCCATTTGCATGGAATATCTTTTTCCATCCCCTCACTTTCAGTCTGTATGTGTCTCTAGGTCTGAAGTGGGTCTCTGTAGACAGCATATATATGGGTCTTGCTTCTGTATCCATTCAGCCAGCCTGTGTCTTTTGGTGGGAGCATTTAATCCATTTACATTTAAGGTAATTATTGATATGTATGTTCCTATTCCCATTTTCTTAAATGTTTTGGGTTTGTTATTGTAGGTGTTTTCCTTCTCTTGTGTTTCTTGCCTAGAGAAGTTCCTTTAGCATTTGTTGTAAAGCTGGTTTGGTGGTGCTGAACTCTCAGCTTTTGCTTGTCTGTAAAGGTTTTAATTTCTCCATCAAATCTGAATGAGATCCTTGCTGGGTAGATTAATCTTGGTTGTAGGTTTTTCTCCTTCATCACTTTAAGTATATCCTGCCACTCCCTTCTGGCTTGCAGAGTTTCTGCTGAAAGATCAGATGTTAACCTTATGGGGATTCCCTTATGTGTTATTTGTTGTTTTTCCCTTGCTGCTTTTAATATGTTTTCTTTGTATTTAATTTTTGACAGTTTGATTAATATGTGTCTTGGCATGTTTCTCCTTGGATTTATCCTGTATGGGACTCTCTGTGCTTCCTAGACTTGATTAACTATTTCCTTTCCCATATTAGGGAAGTTTTCAACTATAATCTCTTCAAATATTTTCTCAGTCCCTTTCTTTTTCTCTTCTTCTTCTGGGACCCCTATAATTCAAATGTTGGTGTGTTTAATGTTGTCCCAGAGGTCTCTGAGACTGTCCTCAGTTCTTTTCATTCTTTTTTCTTTATCCTGCTCTGCAGTAGTTATTTCCACCATTTTATCTTCCAGGTCACTTATCCGTTCTTCTCCCTCAGTTATTCTGCTATTGATCCCATCTAGAGTATTTTTAATTTCAGTAATTATGTTTTTCATCGTTGCTTGGTTCCTCTTTAGTTCTTCTACGTCCTTGTTAAATGTTTCTTGCATTTTGTCTATTCTATTTCCAAGATTTTGGATCATCCTTACTATCATTATTCTGAATTCTTTTTCAGGTAGACTACCTATTTCCTCTTCATTTGTTAGGTCTGGTGTGTTTTGACCCTGCTCCTTCATCTGCTGTGTGTTTTTCTGTCATCTCATTTTGCTTATCTTACTGTGTTTGGGGTCTCCTTTTCACAGGCTGCAGGTTCGTAGTTCCCGTTGTTTTTTGTATCTGTCCCCAGTGGCTAAGGTTGGTTCAGTGGGTTGTGTAGGCTTCCTGGTGGAGGGGACTAGTGCCTGTGTTCTGGTGGATGAGTCTGGATCTTGTCTTTCTGGTGGGCACGTCCACGTCTGGTGGTGTATTTTGGGGTGTCTGTGGCCTTATTATGATTTTAGGCAGCCTCTCTGCTAATGGATGGGGCTGTGTTCCTGTCTTGCTAGTTGTTTTGCATAGGGTGTCCATTACTGTAGCTTCCTGGTCGTTGAGTGAAGCTGGGTCTTGATGTTGAGATGGAGATCTCTGGGAGATTTTTGCCGTTTGATATTACGTGGAGCTGGGAGGTCTCTTGTGGACCAGTGTCCTGAAGTTGGCTCTCCCACCTCAGAGGCACAGCCATGATGCCTGGCTGGAGCACCAAGAGTCTTTCATCCACACGGCTCAGAGTAAAAGGGAGAAAAAATAGAAAGAAAAAAGAAAGAGGATATAATATAGTGAAGTAAGATAAAGCTATTATAAAGCACAGCTATACAGACAAAATCTCACCCAGAAGCATATACATATACACTCACAAAAAAAGGAAAAGGGGAAAAATTAATATATCCTGCTCCCAAAGTCCACCTCCTGAATTTGGGATGATTCGTTGTCTATTCAGGTATTCAACAGATGCAGGCACATCAAGTTGTTTGTGGAGTTTTAATCCGCTGCTTCTGAGGCTGCTGGGAGAAATTTCCCTTTCTCTTCTTTGTTCGCACAGCTCCCAGGGTTCAGCTTTGGATTTGGACCCGCCTCTGCATGTAGGTTGCCTGAGGGCATCTGTTTTTCCCTCACAAAGGACGGGGTTAAAGGAGCAGCTGCTTCGGGGGCTCTGGCTCACTCAGGCCGGGGGGAGGGAGCGGTACGGAGGAGGCGGGGCGAGCCTGCGGCGTCAGAGGCGTCGTGACGTTGCAGCAGCCAGAGGCGCGCCGTGCGTTCTCCCAGGGAAGTTGTACCCGGATCACAGGAGCCTGGCCGTGGCGGGCCGCACAGGCTCCCGGGAAGGGCGGTGTGGAGAGTGACCTGTGCTTGCACACAGGCTTCTTGGTGGCGGCAGCAGCAGCCTTAGCGTCTCATGCCCGTCTCTGGGGTCCGCACTGAGAGCCGCGGCTCACGCCCGTCTCTGCAGCTCGTTTAAGCGGCGCTCTGAATCCCCTCTCCTCGCGTACCAGGAAACAAAGAGGTAAGAAAAAGTCTCTTGCCTCTTCGGCAGCTCCAGACCTTTTCCCCGGACTCCCTCCTAGCTCGCCGTGGCGCACTAGCCCCTTCAGGCTGTGTTCACGCCGCCAACCCCAGTCCTCTCCCTGCGAGCCGACCGAAGCCCGAGCCTCAGCTCCCAGCCCCGCCCGCCCCGGCGGGTGAGCAGACAAGCCTCTCGGGCTGGTGAGTGCTGGTCGGCGCCGCTCCTCTGTGCGGGAATCTCTCCGCTTTGCCCTCCGCACCCCTGTGGCTGCACTCTCCTCTGTGGCTCCGAAGCGTCCCCCCTCTGCCACCCGCAGTCTCCGCCCGCGAAGGGGCTTCTAGTGTGTGGAAACCTTTCCTCCTTCACGGCTCCCTCCCACTGGCGCAGGTCCCGTCCCTATTCTTTTGTCTCTGTTATTTCTTTTTTCTTTTGCCCTACCCGGGTACGTGGGGAGTTTCTTGCCTTTTGGGAGGTCTGACGTTTTCTGCCAGCGTTCAGTGGGTGTTCTGTAGGAGCAGTTCCACATGTAGATGTATTTCTAATGTATCTGTGGGAAGGAAGGTGATCTCCGCGTCTTACTCTTCCGCCATCTTCTCTACCTCCCTCGGCCTTAAAGATTTTAACGGCCTTGGTGGCAGATATGTCGATAGGAGTCTTAACAGCAGAGTGAAAGAGTAGAAAAATGGTGGATTCTGTCTGCTAGCTAAAAATGCTATGTTTGTGACACATTGACTAGACATTCAGTGGAGACTCTCAAGATGGAGAGAAGGGAAAGGGAATGGAGATTTCACAATCAATTCAGGAGCCCAAGATAAGAAAAAATGCTTTTCCTAAAAAAACAAAAAAAACAAACAAAAAAAACCTCCAGGCGCAATGATGTAGCCTGGAGAAATACGGGGACATAGAAAATAGGTTTCCTCTGTGTGGTTTCATGGACAAAGGAACCCTAGTTCTAACGAGCACGGCAAAACTGGAGTGCTGGGTGAACATTTATGACAGAAATGCAAAGCACCCCTGAGCTTTCAATGTAATTTAAAATGGTTAATCCATTGTTTCTCCCTGTGAAGAGCTAAGATTTAATAATTAGTCTGTAGGCTGCAATTTTCCCTGGTGCTGTCCTTGTGGAAGACGGTCAGCAACATGACTCCCTCCTGGGTAATGTTTGAATTTAATTACGTTCAGGGACTCCACCGAACGCATCAATTCATTAACCTTGTTTACTTCAAGATACTAAATTGATGCACTTATTCAAATGGGAGGTTTCACATACTCATCCTAGGCCACTTACTTGCAAAAGAAAAATGTCATCTTTAGCAAGCAATTATACCTGAAAAGGCAACACTTAGGAAGTGAGGCTTTAGAAAAGATGTACCAAAGATTCCATTAGCAACCTGGCCTGGGAGAACCTGAGGGCCTGGCTGACAGGTTTTGAGCAGGGTGACCAACTGTGCCATCAGTTTATGGGGGTCACGCTGGCAGCCCACACTCTCAGTACGGCCTGCCTGGCTGAGATGTTCAAAACTGTAATTTCTACCTGTGAGAAACGGAAGATCAGCCTGACGGATTTCTAACACGGGGCAGGGGGAGCTATTGTTTGTCAACGTTCTCAGTAGAAAATATTGAATCGACAGTAAGTACCATTTTTCTGTATTTTGCCAGTTGCTCGAGAAAAACCTCAAAGTGCACACAGTCTCTAATTCCATGCTTTCATGATCACGATCCCTTCAGGGAGCCTTTTCCAAATCATGTCCCTTTCCATTCTTTTTTCTATAAGAGACCGCCTTGTAATTGGCTTCCCTGATGCAGCAATATTTCTAGAGCATCTGAACCTTAGTGACAGCCATGTGGCCTCTTGCTAGTCTAAATCCGCTGACCCCAGACCTCTGGGGTTTCTTGAGAAAATCGGCCCCAGATCATATCCATACCTGTAGAGCTTAATTTCAAGTTGACTTTTGTCCCAACACTCGGCTTTTTCCAGGAGTTCACAGCGGCACTAAGAAGCCTTCAACCTGTGAAATGGAAAGCATCACAGCTGACCAAGTGCTAGGGATGGCAGGAAGCACCTGTCAAGATACACACAACGTATCCAACCTAGGTTGTTCCTTTCCCAACCTCTTCCTGAACTTTCTCCGCTGCTCTTTCTTCCTCCCCGTTGACACCTTCCACAGTCCATCCCACGAGCTACCGAGGCCCTGCCAAGAGCTAGTTCAGTGCCAAGAAAATGTTTGCTGTGAAAGAAGAAATGCTTGCTGTTTCTCTACTCTCCCCCATCAGTGATGGCGGAAACATTGGGCACAAAGTTGGGGCCTGTGTCCTCTTTCCTAACACCCACCTGGCCTAGAGCAGAGACAGTCTGTACCTGACATTTGTGTAGTCACTGTAACCGTACCTCCATTGCTACACTCATGATATTTTTTTCCTGCTGAGAAGCTTCAGAATTCTCCCCGCAGCACTCAAGGCAACCACTACCAAGTAGTTAGAATTTCCCTGCTGGATGAAACCGGCTGTAGAAGCAGAATAATGTCCTTACTGTGGAAAAATCACACAAGTCAACTCACTCTAACTCTGAATCCTTATTTTCAAGTCCAATCACAATGGAAACGACAACATTGCACAATAATAATAATGATGATGCCAGGCTCGTGCCAGGTGCATCCCACGTACCCTCTCTAATCCTCGCAATAGTCCTGCGGACATTTACAAGGAGAAAGGTGAGGCCCACGAGGACCGAACAACGTGGTCAAGGGTGTACAACTAGCAACTAGCAGTGCTAGATTCATACTCAGGAACGTCTGGGTTCAAAGCTGGTGCTTTTTCTTCTAAACCATCCTGCTGTCCAAAATTCCAGAAACTGTTTTCTTAAAGAAACTTTGCACCTTGATTTGCAAAAGCACGCTTATTTTTTTTTTCCTGTCCATATAAAGTACCACAAGGTTGGTTAATGACTCAGTCAAGTATCTTTCCAGTCCCCTGGCTGGATTAAGGCTTCCTGCTCTGAGGTAATAGTATAAAAAAATTACTCTCCTTAGCGTATAGTTTTGTTTCTGGTGGCTCTAATCCCTTGCCCCTTTCTTGACAGAGCACCTAGCTGACTGCCCTTTGAATCTGTTTCTGATGAAGGGGGCTGATATTGCAGTTTTCGTTTTAAAGAGGAAATAAAGGCAGACTTCCTGTCATTGATCTGTCTCAAGGCCCATGACAGCAAGACACTTGGGTAGAACTGAGGCGTAGATCTTGGGCTACTGCACTGATCGCCCATTTCCTCTGATGTCCACTCCTCTAAGCAGGTTTTCAAAGCTGGGGTGTGATATTGCAAAACATCATGGGCGTAAATACTTTCACTATCAAAAGGAATACGTTTCAACAATTTACTCGTTGCCGAAGAAAGAAATATTATGTAAGAGATTGCCTCTTAAATCTCGGTTTGATTTATAAAGCAGTTTTGAACTTTTAAAAGCTAGAGGTCTCTTTTATAAAATATAATCTTTTGCAGAAACTCCAAAACATAAACTGATAAAAACGGAAACACTGTGGTTGAAAAACAGGGTTAGGATACACAGCCAGACGCCTCGCCTGGGACTCTCTCCTGGTCCACCCCCTCGGTTGCCTTTGGGCCACCTGCTTAAGAAGTTCTCGAAGACACAGTGTGACAACCACTGGGTGAGATTTTCTTGAATCTCCTCTCCAGTTCTGGCATTCAAGGACCTGTGGATCTCCCTCACTATCACATGTCTTCCTCGTAGAGATGGAGACCCCTAGCTCAAAGCAAGCAATGATGATGGCTTGAAGGTCTGGTGTTGGGTTCAGACTACTACTGCCTCCCAGTGGTCCTCCAGGCAGATCACAGCAATGATCCCCAACAGGGGGATGAGAGTTCTAATGTAAAAATACAGCCAATGCAACTTTATCCAATGTGGATGAGAGCTTATCTGCTGAGACCTAGTAGTAGTATCATTAGAAACGAGCTGAGTGACTTCTGAGCAACTGTGTTCTGGAATCTGCATTGTATCTCAGCTTTGCTAAATTGTAAGCTGTGTTAAATAGAGGAAATAACCCTTCTGAGCATTAGTTTCCTTTTCCGAAGTGGAGATAATAACACCGACCTTGCAAGGGTTTGTGAGAATTAAATGACATGGCATGCTAAATTTCCCACCAAGTGCCAGCACATATTTGGGGCTCAATAAAATGGTAGCTATTTTCCCTTGAATAGAAGGGACACAGCTACAGACACTGGACAAACTTTGTAAATACATCCTGTAGCCAAAAGCAGAAGGATAATTTCACTGGTATTCAGTAAGGAAAATATCATGATTAATTTTCCCTCTCTTCAGACAAATATCCACTAACACTAAGGACATTATGCCATTTTAGTACAAAAATAAATGTGGTCCTAAAAATTGTAAAACAGCCAATGATGTAATATCCCCCAAACTGTATCATATTTAATTCTCTTCTCAGAAAGTAAAGAAAAAAACCCAGAAAGAAATAGAGGCTTGAAAAGCACAAAGAATCACATGCTTTAAGCAGTGTCGTGTCATGGAGTTCAATCCATAAATTATTTTTCTTTTCTTTTAGATAAATCTTCAAGTAAAACTTATTAGTAGAATTCTGGGGATACTTCTTGGTTTGGATACCATGTTGCGGCAACTTCTTTTTTTTTTAAAGTTCTTTCAATTTGCTTAAGTTGTTTTCTTACCAATTTTATCATAAAGAGGAGTCAGTGGGGGTGGAATGTTATTTGGAGATAAACTTTCAAGAAAAATGATCCAAAATACTCCACAAGGATGAGCCAAATAAAATAGAATTTGAAAGGTAAGAAGTAAAAGGGATTGGTTTTACAATTTATATTCCAAGTACTGAGAACTGATTGACAAAAGGCAGCACAGACAAATTATTCTTTCCCCATGTTGATTATCACTTGAAATTCGATCTGGAATATTGCTCCCAGGACCAAAACAACTGAATGATCAGACACACACTCTTTAGAAAGGGAAATTGTAAAGAAAGCATTTACAAACATGAACTCAAATACCCCATTTCAGAAGAATATAACACATAGGCAGATTTTATATAAGCTCCAGGAATATTGTGTGTGTCTCTCTTCTGTAGCTAATTCGGACTCTACGTACATGCAGAGCTATGTTTAAGCAAAACCAGTTACCATGGTGACACAGAACCCCTTCTAAATGCAGGATGTGATATCTAATTCTGTTTGTGTGTTAACTATTTAGCTGAAGAACGGAGAGGGTCTTAGAAGCCACAGACAGACTGATCAAGGCTCTCTTTCTAGTTTCTTTACTTTCACCCTACCTCTGTCCTGGTCAGTCTCTACTCTCTTTAGACCCAATATTAATTTTTCTTCTCTACATGATTAAGTGGATGAATATTGCTTTTTTCTCTGAATCTGACTGTACGTCTTCAAAAACAATGCAGAAAGGTCAGGTATTTCTCCTGTTAGGATAGGACAAAAGTTCAACATACTAAACAAGTAAATTCATTTTTAGAAAATTTCCTTGTTAGTTCTCATTAGAAGTGGCATTTTCGGAATAAATCCTTAATATTTGAGCTTGTTGGTCTCTCTAATTTTAGTCTTTGTCCTCCCACACTCAGTCATGAGTTTTTCATTTTAGAGTCATGCTCTCTGGCTGAAGTATGGAGAGGCTGTTTTATAGAAAAAAGTGGAACACAAATGCATGTCAAAATGAACAGGAACGTATAAATTTCAATTTATTGGAAGTATTTTTAAAAACTAAATATCTGATAAGAGCTCTTTCAATATTTATAAGAATAGATGAAAGCCATGAATTACTCTTTCTGTGATTTTGGTGGCTCGGCACATGCTTATTTGTTGGGTCATCAACAGGGGCATTTCCAGGTGAAACAAGGAAGAGGACCGAAGGGGCCTAACAGGAGCCTGACTCTAGCCAAGTCTTGTTTATCCGTGGTCTAATGAGCAGGAATCATGCAGGCCATGAATTAAACACATAATCTCCAGCCAACCTTCCTATAAAGTTATTTATAAGAACGAAATCTATTGGTTGAGTTTTTACCTCTTTTCCTTTTTTTCCACATTGCAGTAGGTATCCTAATAAATTAGGCTTCCAAAAAGCAGGTGCTGGATAAATAGAAGAATCGAAACATTACACTTCATCAGTGGATGAACTAAAAAATTATGGTCAGAAAACCCAAGGAAGAGCAGTTGCCTGTCACTTCTGTGTGATGAATTTTGTCTTCACCAATTGAACTGTCTGTTTTTTGGCAATACACTCTACTTAGTGCTATAGGAAATTAAAAAAAAACCCAAAAAACTCTATCTGGCTTTCAACCTGTTGTGGAAATAGGAATTTACAGTCTTGTAGCTAGTTACTAAGTGGTGATCTTTGTGACTTTAATGTTAAAGCCTTGGGAGTCCATTTATGTAAAAGGAGTAATATATTAGCTATATAGCTGGGGGTCTTTTTCTCATTTTGAAAGATCTCAAGTTATTTGAATTAGATGGTAGTAGAAAGTATAAATTCTAGTGCTATGTCAGTAAACAGAGTTAATCTATAGAGTGTTGGATATGGGAGGTATGCTGTGTGGTCTCCTTTTTCTCTTTGTGTAAGCGATCATGAGAAAATAACTATTTTATTTGTTTGCACAGCTAAATGATCATTTCCAAGAAAACTGAACAATTGCTTTTGTGACAAGATTTCAGAACCATTTCGCTTCAAATTTGGGTGTAACTCTAATGGCAGATGTATCATCCTCAGGAAACTTAAACTGACATTAGGGCCTCTTTCTCCTGCTCAGGCCTAGTGAATGTACAAGCAAGGTAAAGTTTGTCTGAGCTCTTTGAAAAATTCTCTCTTCATTTTAAAATTATGGAACATGATTGTAGTAAACCATGCATCAGTGCAGAGGTTTATGACTTTCCCTCCTTTTCTGTCATCATTTCCTTGAGATCTGCATCCCACTAAACTTTCCCCTTCCCAGCCACAGCGAAACACCACAAAAACAATTACTGCTACCAGCTTGGTTTGTACTTTTTAAGATGTTTTGCCTTATGCAATTGTATATGTAAACACAGAGATCTTACCACTCTGTCACACCAGGAGTGCCTGGAAGTGTGGACCACTATTGACACACCTCTGGAGTCCAGAGGCGGTGCAAAGCATTTCTTCACTTTTTCCTCATGTCACCTATCAGTTCATCAAGATTCTACTTTGCATGTAGCCACAGAGATCCTGTTGCTTTCACTCTGGTATACTCCTCCTCCTCCCCTTCCACTAGCCTCTGGTCATACCTATTACATCCCTATTATTAAAAACATTCATGCTTGAGAACCTGGGCATCATCTAGAGAAGGAGGACAGGGCTCGCCCCTTGGCTCCTGAGTTCCGCAGAGTGTTTCACAGTCTTCAGAATGAAGTAGCCACAAGCCAAACCCAGCATTTTTCTGACTAGTATTGATGATCTCTCTTGGCAAATATTTGTGTGTTACGCTATGAAAGTCTCAGTTTTTGTGTTTGTTTTGTTTTTATTGAAGTATAGTTGATTTACAATGTTGTGTTAGTTTCAGGTGTACAGCATAGTGATTCAGTGATACATATACATATATCCACTCTTTTAAAAATTCTTTTCCTATATAGGTCATTACAGAGTACTGAGTAGAGTTCCCTGTGCTATACAGTAGGTCCTTATTAGCTATCTATTTTATACATAGTAATGTGTATATGTTAACCCCAAACTCCTAATTTAGCCCTCCCCTTGCCTTTCCCCTTTGATAACCGTAAGTTTGGTCTCCATGTCTGTGGGTCTATTTCTGTTTTGTAAATAAGTTCATTTGTATATTTTTTTTTCAGATTCCACATGTAAGCAATATCATATGACATTTGTCTTTCTCTGTCTGGCTTACTTCACGTAGTATGATAACCTCTAGGTCTATCCATGTTGCTGCAAAAAGCATTATTTCATTCTTTTTTTATGGATGAGTAATATTCCATTGTATATATATATACCACATCTTCTTTATTCATTCATCTCTCAATGGACATTTAGTCTGTTTTTTTTATCATGTCTCACCAAAGACGACTCCCGCTTAATAAGACATGACAACAGCAGGGAGAGAGAGCAGAAACAAAAAGAAAGGGAGGAAAAAAAACTGTTAAGTGCTATCCAGAACTTTTTGCCCCTGTAACACATTTATATACCTAAAAATGTGAGCATCCTATATAGATTATTCCATATTTTATACATATTTTAAATTTAATAGTACATCATGGATGTATTTACAAGTCAGGTATTTTTAATGATGCATAAAATTCAACTGTATGAAAATGTCCTGTTGACTTTATTCTGAAAGCTCTCCTCTTTTGATCTCAATGCCATTTATTTTTAGTACTATCTCTTATTTGTTTATCTACCAATTAATCCATCCATCCATTCTTCCATCCATCTATCCATGCAGCCATCCAACATTAATTAAGATTTCTGCTGTATTTTACAAGCAAGTATAATTGCTTGGGAACAAGCTATACTTGTTCTAATATTCAAGAAGTTTATTATCCCACAGATGGACATTAATGAATAAATAAGTGAATTAAGTACAATTTAGATGTGTGTCACAAAGGAAAAACACTAGATGCTATAAAAGCATATTATAGAGGAATCTAACTGAAGAATATTTCTTTGAGAATCATCTACTGACTTCACATTTCCACTTTCTTAATAACTTTTAACACTTGATTCCTACCCTCTGTCATCACTTTTGTTGGATTTGACACCCAACACCCTGACTCACAGTTTCTTGACTTCTATACTTCTCTATTCCACCTCTCTTAGTCTCAGCAACTCATCACAATGGCCTCATTGTAAAACTCTGAAATCCAGAATGGTTTTACCACTGTGGTCTCAAATTCTGATACTCTTTTGCTGTGACTCCCTTATTTTCTCACTTCTACTGGACATACTCTTTGGACCTCACTGGGATTACACAACTTTAATGACCATTTGCAATATAAGTGTTTTACATGCAATTGTCTCATGTAATCTTCCCCCAATCCTATGAAATAGTTACTATCATTACCTCATTCAATGAGTTAAGAAATTTTAGACAGTATAGACTTACCCAATGCCATGTAGTTAATTAAGTGACTTGAAACAGCTCAATTTAACCCCAAAGCTGGGGCTCATATTCCATATGTTATTCTGAATCAAGCATTATTCCAGGCAAGGTATTTAGAAAATAAACTGATAGTGGGGGAAAGGGAGGTATACTAGATTGTAAAATAGGGGACAATATTTTTTTGCAGTGTAGCCTTCTGAGATTTAACAAAAGCTCTGACAATGTTAAACAGACTTAAAAACCTCTTTCTCCATCTCTGGGAGTTCAAGGAGGTAAAAATTTGTACCGAAGGCTGACAAAGCCAAGTCAGAGTGTCTGTTACATCCTGTGTGCTCTGCCAAACTAACCATGAGTGGAAGCTATTGGTACAGGGACCTGTGAATAACTACTACTGGTACAATAGAGATTTTTCCATTTTTCTCTGCCAAATAGTTTGTCCAGTAGTTTTGTCCATGTCAAGCATCTTAGAGAACAGCATCCTATTAATTTTTTGAATGAATCTACCACTTGTTGTTACTTCGCTTGTTTTGTTTCTATTTGTTTGCATTGCATTAAAAATATTTGCTTGTTTATGTCTTTTTTTCATAGGATGTAAACACTCTGAGAGCATGGTCCTTGACTCTGTTCACTTTTCCACACCTAGCAGCTGAACAGTGCCTGGAATGCTTTTAAGAAGCATTTGTTGAATGCATCTGTGGAACTTAATGGGACCTAAGATCTGGTAGTCAAGAAAACCAAGTTTTAAAAATATTATTCATTTGCCCATTTCCATACTTTATTGTTTTGTTGTTGTTCATCTCACAAATGTATTTTTAGAATTTCAACCATGCTCCAGGCCCTGTGTTAGGCACCAGGAAAGTAAACGTAAATTAGACACAAGCTTGCCCTGGTGGTTTTGCAAAAAGCCACTGACTGATGGAAAACTAGAAAGAACAAAATGTCTTATTGCACTAAGGAAATTTAGCTCATAAGGATCTTGTTGAACTCTGGGAGAGAGAAACACTAAAAAAAATCTCTAAGGAACAAAAGATTAAAAAATAGAAATCAATTATTTCTAATTTAAGATGTGTAACATTTCATTGTTGTCTGTGTTTTGTTTGTTTAGTGTCTTTATTGTTCCTTATTACTGAATATTATAAATATATTTTTATACAGATTCTCAAAGATGTTGAAATCTACTTTCTAGGCAATTTTATTAGTTAAGAATAAAATAAACTGTGGTAAGAAATAGACCCTTCTTGCACTCCTCAAAATCAATAGGAGTTTATTTCTTGCTCATGTAGAGAATGAAGTTGATGTTCTTGACCAGCTAACAGTTCTCTATATCAGCGGTCTCCAACCTTTTTGGCACCAGGGACTGGTTTCCTGGAAGAAAATTTTTCCACGGACCGGGGGGAGGGGGGTTGTTCAGGCGGTAATGCGAGCGACGCGAGCAGCAGATGAAGCTTCGCTCAACCACCACTCACCTCCTGCGGGGCGGCCCCGTTCCTAACAGGCTGTAGACTGGTAGCGGTCCGCGGCCCGGGGGTTGGGGACCCCTGTTCCGCATGGTCACTTAGGGAAGGAGGTTCCCTTTTTTGGCTCCACCGTCTTCTAGGCCAGTGGTTCAGGCCCGTGGTTCTCCAAGTGTGGTCCCGGGGCCAGTGGCATCAGCATCACCTAAGACCTCATTAGAAACTCAGCGCTCTGCGGTGACCTAAATGGGAAGGAAATCCAAAAAAGAGGGGATATCTGCGTATGTATAACTGATACACTTTACTGTACACCTGAAACTAACACAACATTGTCAAGCAGCTATACTCCGATGAAAACTAAAAAGAAATGCAGACTCTCAGACTCCACCCTAGTCCTAGTGAATTAGAAACTCTAGGGGTAGGGTCTAGCAATTAGCATTTTACAAAGCCCTCCCAGGTGTCAGGAGGGGTGAGTAGTACAGGCTAAGGGGTGAAGCTGGCAGCGTAGGGGACAGACTGACAGACTCGCCTGTGCTTCTGCTGCCAGGCTGCGGCGCCCGCGACAGTCGTGTGGGAGCTGCAGAGGTGGCGGCAGTGGCGGCAGCCCCGGAAACGAGAGGGGAGCAATGACGGCCGACAGCGGGAGGAGAAAGGTTAGTGTGGAAAAATAATTAAATTGAATTAAAAAAAATAAAATAGAAAGCCCTCCGGGTGATTCCATGTGCAAGGAAAATTTGAGAACCACTGCTCCAGGCCTGCAGCCCCCTGTTGTCTGCATCCAATGGCTGGATGGGAAAAAGGGCCACAGTCTTCTGAAAAATCTGGAACCAGAAATGTCACACATGAATGATTTCCTCCACATTTTATTGTCTAGAAATCACTCACATGGCCGCAGAGTCGCTTCCAGAGAAGTTTTAAGTGCAAATTCATGTAATATGTAGAATTGTGTTTTGGGGGGGTTGAGGTATTGCTATGGTGGAAGATTCCGGAACAGGATTGGGTTGTAGAAGATCAGCTGTACTTTGTGATGGCCCTGATACAATTTAATAGATGCAAAATTTTGAGTAGACAAAACTTTTCTTGTATTTAATGATCTCTAGTGGGGGAGTATATTCTGTTTGAATAAGGTTGTGTAAAGTTGCCAGTGGGAAATATGACTCCACCATGAAGAATAATTAACTAAAAACATAACGGAGCAGGAAGAGAAACTTGCAGCAGCTACTTAAAAGACCTCGGCCAGATATTTTTTTTGGAGCAGGTGGAAGAGGATGTGGAACTGAGGAGAAACAACTTAAACTTGAGCATGTGTCGGCCTCATCTAGAGGGCTTGTTGAACAGAGATGACCTGGCCCCGCCCCCAGAGTTTCTGATTCAGTAAATCTGGGTGAAGCGGCAGAATTTGCATTTCTAACGAGTTCTCCAGTGATACTGATGTTACTGGTCAGGGACCACACTTGGAGCATCACTGATTAGGAATTGGGAAAAAAAGCCTTTCAGATAAAACCTGGATTTGAGGAAAATCCTTCTTGCCCTGGGGTTTTTTGACAGGTGTTTCTGTGAAATGTAGGCCAGATTTTTTTTCTTTTCCAGGCTCCTGGAAAAGATGTGTGCTCCTGGCTTGAGGACTGGAGAGTAGATATTGGCTGCTCTCCAAAGGGGAAAAAAAATCTACAACTTTGCATGTTTAGGGAATGTTTATTAATCCTCCTAATACCAGCAGTTCTTCCTGTAGAGGAACTAAGGAGCTAAAGATATAACTCATTTCATTAATTAGACAAATAATCTTTTTCAGTCACAGAAGTATTTTATTACTATTTCTTCCTTTCTCACCCTACCCACCAACACTTTTGAACGTTTTCAAATATACACAAAGAGATACATACATAGATATACACATATATACACACACACTTCCAATCCCTTTCATCTTCAGAAAGAGGTTTGGCTTCATGTAGCTGCTAAGACATCAACCTTCACTATGGTTGAGTACATGCATTAGGAACACAAAATTATCTTGCTTAGTTTAGTTGTCTCCTATAGGAGAGCTTGCCTAATAAGTATTGTTTTTGCTGCAGTTTAGGCTGATTTCACGAATTCATTGAATCCCATTGTTCTTGCTTTTTGATCTCTCTTTCCATGGTTGATTCTGAATCAAAATTCTGTGTTAGCTGCAGTCCACTATTTCTGCAAACTGCAAGACCTATGTATTTTCCTTGTGTGTTATTATTATTATGATATTAATTATAATATACACTATCAACTGAATGTCAGCAGTGACCCACGAATTGTACTGAGCAAAGATTTTGACAGGGTCCCTGCCTAGGGATTATATAAAAGCCATTAGAGTAGAATTGAATTAACATATGACTTGGTTTAGTGTGGCTGAACTTGAATATTGATGGATTCTTTGGATGTGAAGTGAGTTTGTGGGAGAGAAAAAGAAATGAACTCTACAGATTTTAGGATCTGTTTTTTTAAAGATCCCGTGATTTCAACTAAGAACTTAGTGGCTCTGCAGAAGACAATCCTCATTTTATCATTTTGTTTCTTGGAGGTGAAATAGTGGGATTCATGGACTCATATTAGCAATAAGGAAATGTACACGATGTCTACTGCTTAATCACCTCTTTTTCATGTCCAGCTATGTGTCTTTGCTCCAGCCACTTAGCTTTGAAGTCTTCATTCTATCTTGTGTTAAAGGTGGATGAGATGTAGCTCTTTGTCTCATGTTGAAAAAGGTTTGAAAATTTCTCTGTTTTCCTGGGGTCACTTTCCCCACCTTGTTTAAAATTTTAAAATTGAAGTTTATCAGACCTATGAGTAAAACACATAAGGTGCACTAATTGTAAATGCATGGACTGATTTATTTTTCCTACGTATACACCTGTATAATCACACCCAGCTCAAGACACAGACTTCCCATACCACAAAAGTTTCCTCCTTTTCCAGTTAATACATCCCCCCAAAGGAATCACTTCTTTGATTTCTAATATCTTGGATTAGTTTTATATGCTCTTGAATTTCAGATAAATAGTATTATACAGTGTGTATTTTTTTGAGTCTGGTTTCTTTGCACACAGGAATGTCAGGGAGAGTGTGTGGTTGCCTGTCTGGGGTTGTAATCTGTTATTTATTGCTGTGTAGTATTCCATTTTATGATCAAGACAATTTATTTACTGTTTTCTTGTTATTGGACACATGGTTTGTTTCCAGTTTGAGCTGTTATGGCTAAAGTTGCTATCCACATTTTTGTACCTTTTTCTGGTGGTCACATTACTAATTATTCTTGAGTCATGGCATAGGCGTGTGGTTAGCTCTAATTTATAATTCCAGTATTCCAAATGATTATACAATTTAAACTCTTGGTCATTAGCATTTTTCAAGTAATTTTATTTAGAAAAATTTGTCTTTGCATCAAAATGGGAAAGTTAAAAACCTTTTTTTTTCCATTTTAAATTGCTTTCGGGAAAAGACTGCTGTTTAGCCTTCAGAGGTTCTTTAAGACTTTTCCTGCTTACTTTTGTCCGGAGACATTACGGTCTCATTTTTTAAAGAGTGGTGTTTGAAAATCAAGATTTCTGTGTAGGATTAGAGGCAAACAGAAGATTTGAAGGAAGGTAATCACATCTCAGTTCAGGCACTCTGGAGTTTCTTTGTTCAACTCTTCTGACAACTACATTTGATCAATGAATACTGAGTGGGAAAGAGCAATAGAACAATAAATAATAGAGCGCTGGAATGCTCTAAAGTGGCTTTTAAAACGTCCTTAGCAATTGTCAGAATGACTTCTATCTGTGGTTAAACTCAAATACTGAGGCCAGAGAAGAAAGAAAACGCAGACAGAAGGAGAAAACTGCTTTAGTAGTATGTGCTATTGATGCAGTCCAACACAGCAGTATAATATAATTAAAAGTACCAAGACACTCCAATGGGGAAAAAATACTCTTCTCAGTAAATGTGGACAACAGGGTATCCACATGCAAAAGAATGAAGTTGGACCCCTACTTCATTGCATATTCAAAAGTTAACTGAAAATTTATCAAAGAGCTAAATGTAAGAGCTAAAATTATAAAGCTCTTGGAATAAAACATAGAAAACATAGCTGCTTGACTTAGGCAATGATTTCTTAGATTTGACACAAAAAGTACAAGCAACCAAAATAAAAATAGATACATTGGACTTCATAAAGATTAAAACCTCTTGCATTTCAAAGGACTCTATAAAAAAAAGTAAAAGACAACCTGCAGAATGGGAGAAAATATTTGCAAGCAAATATATCTAATAAGGGATAGTATCCAGAATATGAAAAGAATCTTCACAACTCAATAACAAAAATACAAATGACCTAATTTTTAAAAAAAAATAGGAGAAGGATTTGCACAGAATTTTTCCAAAAAGGATGTACAAATGACTGATAAGCACATTAAAAGCTCATCATCATCATTACTCATTAGGGAAATACAAATCAAAACCATGAAGAGATACTAATTCACTCACATCCACTAGAATGGCTAGGATCAAAAAGTCAGATAATAGCAAGAGTTGGTGAGAATGTGGAGAAATGAGGCCCCCTCACACATTGTTGGTGAGAATGTAAAATGGTGTAACCACTTTGGAAAACAGTTTGGCAGTTCATCAAAAAGTCATCAAAAAGTTAAACATAGAGTTTCCATATGACCCAGCAATTTCATTTATACTCAAGTTAACTGAGCATATATTCACACAAAAACTTATACATGATGTTAATAACAGCACTATTGCACTATTCATAATAGCCCAAAAGTATAAACAACCAAATGTTCATTAACTGATGAATGGATAAACAAAAGAGGTATATCCATACAATGGAATATTATTCAGACAGAAAAAGGAAAAAAAGTACTGATACATGCTATAACATGGATGAAATTTGAAAACATCATGCTAAGTGAAAGAAACAAGACACAAAAGACCACATATTATACAATTCCATTTATATAAAGTGTCCAGAATAGACAAATCTATAGGGACAGAAAGTAGATTAGTGTTTGCCAGAGGAGAATGGAAAGTGATTGCTAATGGGTACATGATTCCTTTTTGGGGTGATTAAAGTGTTCTGGAATTAGATGGTGGTAATGGCTACCTAACTTTGTGAATGTATAAAAACCCACTGAAATGCAAACTTTAGTAAATTGTATGGTATGTGAATTATATCAATCAAAAATTATCTAGAAAAAAATAATTAATATGGAATATGTTTATAGTAGAGAACACTTAATATGCAGTATCTTTGTAGTTAAGACTTTAGTATCATTTATTACTGGCTAGAAATAAATGAGTTTGGGTTAGTTATTCAATCTCCATAAGCTTTAGTTTTTCTCAGTATAAAATTATAAGTCAATATTTAAATAATGGGTCAGAATTTCAACAGGAATCTATTAGTTTTCAGTTATTCTATATTGAAAGCTTATGGTTCTATAATTGTGTAAGAAATATGAAATATTTTAACAGCAATTTGATTCCTATAGATTTTATATGAAAAAATGTGTAAAATAAAAATTATGAGCAGTGCATTCCACTGACTAATAAAATTTTCATTTTTATTTCCTTTTGTTCTTGGATGATGAGGTAGGAAATTCAAAACAGAAAATCAGATATAAAGATTTTCTTCCAGCAACAACTAATTGTCTGTCAACAGTTTTATAAATAAAGATGTGGTATATATACACCACATCTTTATTTATATATATATAATATATGTAATTAATATATATATAAATTATATATATATACCACATCTTTATTTATATATATAGGAATATTATTATATATAATGGAATATTGTTCAGCCATGATAAAGAAAGAAATCCTGCCATTTGCAACAATATGGATGAGTTCATTATGCTAAGTGAAATAAGCCAGAGAAAGAAAAATATTGCATGGTATCACTTATATGTGAAATCTAAACAACAATGAAATGTCAAGCTCAGAAACAGAGAGTAGAAAAATGGTTACCAAGGGACTGGGGGGCAGGCGTGGAAGAAGTAGGGAGATGTTGGTAAATGGGTAGAGACTTTCAGCTAAAGATGCATGAGGTTTAAGGATCTAACATACAGCATGGTGACTATAATTGATAACACTGTATTGTATAATTAAAATTTGGTAAGAGAGTAAAAGTTAAATGTTCTCACAAAAAAAAAGATAAAAATGTGTGACAATGGATATGCTAATTAACTAGATAGGGGGAATCTTTTAAAGTGTATATGTATATCAAATCACCATGATGTACACTTTAAATATCTTACAATTTTATTTGTCAATTATACTTCCACAAAGCTGACAAAAACATTATTTTTTAAAATTTAACTTCATTAAAAATATTTTATTGAAGTATAGTTGATTTACAGTGTTGTGTTAATTTCTGTTGTACATCAAAATATTCAACTTTCCCAACACCACTGCTGAAAAGACTGTCTTTTTCCCATTGAATATTCTTTCCTCTTTTTTCAAAGATTAATTGACCGTAGGTATGTGGGTTTATTTCTGGGCTTTCTATTCTGTTGCATTGATCCATATGTCTGGTTTGTGTCAATACCATGCTGTTTTGATTACTGTAGCTTTGTAGTATTGTGTGAAGTTTGGGAGGGTTATGCCTCTTGCTTTGTTCTTCTTCTTCAGGATTGCTTTGGCAATTCTGGGTCTTTTATGCTTCCATATAAATTTTAGGATTATTTGTTCTAGTTCTGTGAAAAATGTCATGGGTAATTTGATAGGGATCGCATTAAATCTGTTGACTGCTCTGGGTAGTATGGCCATTTTAACGATATTAATTCTTCCAATCCAAGAACATGGGATATCTTTCCATTTCTTTGAATCATCTTCAATTTCCTTATTAATGTTTTATAGTTCTCACCATTTAAGTCTTTCACCTCCTTGGTCAGGTTTATTCCTAAGTATTTTATTTATTTATTTATTTTTGGTGCATTTTTAAAAGATATTTTTTTACATTCCCTTTCTGACATTTCATTGTTAGTATAAAGAAATGCAGCTGATTTCCATATGCTAATCTTGTACCTTGTTGAATTTGTTTATCAGTTCTAGTAGTTTTTGTGTGGAATCTTTAGTGTTTTCTATATATAGTATCATGTCATCTGCATATAATGACAATTTTACCTCTTCCCTTCCAATTTGGATACGTTTTATTTCTTTTTCTTGTCTGATTGCTGTGGCGAGGACTGCCAATACTATGTTGAATAGAAGTGGTGAGAGTGGGCATTCTTTTCTTGTTCCAGATTTTAGCAGGAAGGCTTTTAGCTTTTCACCGTTGAGTATTATATTGACTGTGGGTTTGTCATAAATAGCTTTTATTATGTTGAGATATATTCCCTCTATACTCACTTTGGTGAGAGTTTTTATCATGAATGATGTTGAATTTTGTCAAATTATTTTTCTGCATTTATTGAGAATCATCTGGCCTTTGTCCTTTCTTTTGTTGATGTGGTGTATCATATTGATTGATTTGCGTATGTTGAACTATCCTTGTGAACTTGGGATGAATCCCACTTGATTGTGATGTATGATCTTTTTTATGTGTTGCTGGATTTGGTTTGCTAATATTTTGTTGAGATATATATTCATCACAGATATTGGCCTGTCATTTTCTTTTTTGGTGGTATCTTTGCCTCGTTTGGTATCAGGGTGATGGTGGCTTCATAGAATGTCTTTGGGTCATTTAATATCTTCTTCAATTTTTTTTTTTTTTTTTTTAATGTAAGGGCTTGGGTGCTCTTATAGCTACTTTATTTATTTATTTATTTATTTATTTTTGACTGTGTTGGGTCTTTGGTTCGTGCGAGGGCTTTCTCTAGTTTCGGCAAGCGGGGGCCACTCCTCATCGCGGTGCGGGGATCGCTCTTCATCGCGGTGCACGGGCCTTTCACTATCGCGGCCCCTCCCGTTGCGGGGCACAGGCTTCAGACGCGCAGGCTCAGTAGTTGTGGCTCACGGGTCCAGCTGCTCCGTGGCACGTGGGATCTTCCCAGACCAGGGCTCGAACCCGTGTCCCCTGCATTAGCAGGCAGATTCTCAACCACTGCGCCACCAGGGAAGCCCTCTTCTTCAATCTTTTGGAAGATTTTGAGAAGGATCCATGTAAGTTCTTCTTTGTATGTTTGGTAGAATTCACCTGTGAACCCATCTGCTCCTGGACTTTTCTTTGTAGGCAGTTTACAAAAAACATTATTGAAACATAAAAAGAAAAAATATTATCTTCTGAATCTTTAGCATTGAATCACCCTCATTCCACACCCCAAAAAAGAATTTAGTGCAAGAGATTGATTGCCTCTGTTTGTTATGAACATATTAATGGAGAGAGAGATGAGAGAAGAGAGGGGAGAGGGGGACAATGAGGGAGAAGAAGGAAGAGAAGAGAGAGAAATTTCAAACTTTCTGAACAGATATTTTTTTAAAGGTGAGCAATTTAAATGATTCCCCATCTACCTTCTTCCTATGCCACATCTAAATTCTAAGTCAACCAAAAGTATATGAATTATGTGACTAGTGTTAAAGGCAATATACTAATTTTAGTTTTATTTCTCTTTAACAGTAGAATTGAAGTTTTATTTTCTATGTGCATTTCTTAGCACACTGGAGCCTATGAGTAAACACTGTATAACATACACTTCAGACCAATTTTTAGGACTTAGAATGTTATTTGACAAGTATATTTTGAAAAAAGGTTTATTGTTATATTTTTGCTTCTGTGACATACTGATGGGCATATATACAATTTATCTGAATTCTATATAAGGTATAAAGCCTAAGATGTCCAAGGTAAAATGTGATTTGTTTTTAACCTGATTTCCAGGAATGCATTGGGGTGACATTGAAATGGAAATGAATGAAGATGAAATTGGGATGAATTGAAATGTAGGCAGGCCCCTGTTTTTAGATTCAGGGAGTTGCTAAAGAACAGACTTCATGTTCCTCACCAGGAGGAGAGATGTTGGCTATCCATGAGTTTATGGTGGACAGAGTAGGTGCTGGGGACTCTGTACAGTTGGGCATCAGGAGACATAGTGAGCATGTCAGGAGAAATACATATTTTTTGGTTTGAAGGCAAGTGAACAGTGATTACAACAAAATGATATCTCTGTATTAATGACTTCCTGATTTGAAAATCCAAATTAGCCTTGTGAAATGTAATTTCTGTTATCAATTACCAGTAACTTTGGAGGAAGATTGTTATTTTAACATTATTTTAGTGAGTTATTGCTTTTATTGGGAAGTGACATGTGCATAATTTCAAAGAATCTCACACAATATATTTATTAAATATAAAGGGAAAAGAGTGGAGGAACTTAGCAAACACCAGCTTAACAAACTTTATCTGTTAACTTCATCATAATTAAGTTATGTCACCATCAGGTATACCATAATATGATGTAGAGGATACCACTTCTGTGATATTCTTGCTAAAAATGCATAACCTCAGTCTAGTTACCAGAGAACATTTGTTAAATCCAAATTGACAAACATTGTGCAAAACCACTGACCAGTAGTCTTCAAAAGTGTCAAGGTCATGAAAGACAAGGAAAGACTGGGGAACTGTCACAGATTGGAGGAAACTAAGAAGACATGATAATTAAATGCAGGGTGGGATCCTGATTTGGGTCCTGGAACAGAAAAAGTATTATCAGGAGAAAAAACTGGTAAAATTTGAATGAAGCAATATTTGAATTGGTAATAGTATGTACCCATATGAATTTCCTTGTTCAAAAATTGTATTCTGAACATGTAGGATATTAACATTAGTAGAAGCATGGTGAAGGGTGTATGGGAAGTCTATGTAACCTTTTTGCAATATTTCTGTAAGTTTAAAATTATTTCAAAAAAGAGTAAAAAATACAAATAAAACCAGGTGAAATTCCATGTGGAAACCATGTAAAAATGCCAATATAACTCTTCATAATTTTTTCTGTATTTTGTGTATATGTATATATATATAGAACAACAACCAGAAAAATTATTACTCAGTTGCTAAGATCACAAACTCTGGAATAAGAGCCCGAGTTCAAATCCCAGTTCTCCTACCTACTAGCTTTGTTACCTTAGAAAAATTTCTCTTCTTTCTTTGCTTCTGTAACTTATTTTACAAATAAGAAGGGTAATGATAGTAGCATTCTTACAGGGCTGCTGTGAAGATTACAGGAGTTAATATATTTAAAGCGTTTAACATTGTGTCTGGCACATAGTAACTTCTCAATAAATGTTAATCATGGTAAAGATTGCTTACTGTTTTGTAACCCTGGGCTAGGTACGTATTTAAGGACATTGGTGTTTAATGGTGTATGTGAGATACTTAGGTAAGTAAGGGTTATTCCAAGACAAAGAGGTAGATGCAAAATTCTTGAATTACAGAATGTGACATTAATATCATTACTGCCCCTTTTGCTTCATGGGAAGGTATTGAGTTTGAACCTCTTCTGTGTTATCAGTTCAGACTCTAAATGTAGCTATACAACTACAATTGATTTGTGTTTATTTTCCTCTTTAATAACATGATCATTTTATTTAGACAGTTATAGAGTAAGATTATATGGCAATAGTATAATAAAATACCAAATATGTTTGACTCCCACTGACTTCCTTTTTGAAAGTTCAGAAATAACAAAGAATCAAAACAGAAACAGGGAATAAACCTTCCTTCTGCCGCTTGCAGCTCTGGTTGCCAGAAGCCATAATCCCATACGTTTAAAAATCCCTTTCCTACAAGCGACATGCTGAATTAGCTGGCCCTGAAGGGCAGCATCTCTAATTACCTGAATAGATTTTGAGAATCTGGTCAGTATTCTTGGAAGTCAGTGAACACAAACCCAGTGCTAGAACCCTGTCCAATTACCTATTCCAAATCTTCAGGTGAACCGTGGTGCATGGAAAGAAGGAAAAGCAAGGTCATTTCCTCTCTGGGCAAATAATTGATTTTCCATTCCGTGAGCTGAGATTATTTGGGACATTGAGACCCATATATTTAACCTTTGTAAAGATGAGAACAGCAACAATACTGTACCGCTGGCTTTTCCTCTTGTCATCCAACCCATCCGTAGTATTCAGGCTAAAGCATTATTGAACAGATGGGCTATGTCCTGAAGGTTAGAGGAAAATATAATAATGATTCAGTTGAAGTCCAAATTGGTAGAGAAACAAGTTTCAGAGGTACCTCTGTGTGTTGAAAACTTTCTACCTTGAGAAAGACTTTATCTCTAAAGCCCACTGGCATTTTAGGAACACAGCAACTAATTTTACCCAACCAGTCCTACGGGGATATGTAGATGTGTGAACTCATAATAGGTGAAGTAAACACCGCCTCATCGATAATTAACATAAGACCACGTAGTTTTGTCACAATAAATTGCCTTCTGGGTTTTTTTTTTTTCCATTTAGTCTTCTATGTGCCCACAAGTAATGCCAACATTGGCGACCTTTGTATCACCAAATTTTACTCTTAACTGGTGTCACCGAAACCTGGAAAAATCACCCTGACCATCTCTAATGAAATTCCCCAAAGTACAGGGAGTGTGCTGATTCCAAATGTTTCTACATGGTTCCAATTCTTCCACTGTTTGCTTTGGTTTTAGTGCCCATATCATAGAAGGGTCCATGTCATAAAAGAAGTCAAAACAGTCTTGAATAATCAGATCCCTTCTGCCAGATTGTCTAATGTCAATTTGTTTTCTGGCACTATTTCTTCTACCTCTTCTTCTTCATTGTCTGGCACTGGTTGAAAGTGCTCATCTCCAGCAAGATGTCTTCTGTTAATTCCTCTGGTTTGGTATCTATTAGCCTTGAATTTCTTCATCCGCATCTTGAAACCCTGCACAGAGGCCCCACCTTTTTTTTTTTTTTTTTTTTTTTTACCGTATCCACAATCTCTTATGATTTCTTTGATTGGCTCTGTCGTAAATCCTGTGAATTCATGCACATCTGGACACAGTTTTCTGTAGCAGGAATTGATTGTTTTGGGCTGATGGCTGTCATGTTTTTTTCTACAGCAGTGATGACATCTTCAATGGTGTGATCTTTCCAGACTTTCATGATTTTCTCTCTCTTGGGGTTCTCTTCCACAGTGTTGACAATCCTCTTCATAGAGTACTTGTATAAAGTCCTGATCTGGAGGCTGAATTAGAGATATTATGTTTGGGGGCAAGGAGACCACTTCATTGCCTTCGGTGGTGTTGAACTCATGGGGTTCTGGGTGGGCAGGGGCATTGTCTAATATCAAAAGAACTTTAAAAGGCAGTCCCTTACTAGCAAGGTACTTCCTGACTTCAGGGAGAATGCACTGATGGAACCAATCCAGAGAAAGGGCTCTCATTGTCCAGACCTTCTTGCTGTACAACCAAATGACTGGCAGCTGGTGTTTATCTTTCCCTTCAAGGCTCGGGGATTAACAGCTTAGGGATAAACGCAGTCCTGATCGTAAATCCGACTGCATTTGCACAAAACATTAGAGTTCGCTTACCCCTTACTGCCTTAAATTCTGGTGCTTGCTTCTCTTCCTTACTAAAAAATGTCCTTTGTGACATTTTTTTTCCAGAACAGGGCACTTTCATCTGCATCAAAAAACTGCTCAGGCAGATATCCTTTCTCCTCAGTGATTTTCTTAATGGCGTCTGGGAACCCTTGGTCAGCAGAAGCCACTTCTCCTATTATCTTAACACTTTTTTATTTTAACATCTTTATTGGAGTATAATTGCTTTACAATATTGTGTTAGTTTCTGCTGTATAACAAAGTGAATCAGCTATATGCATACGTATATCTGCATATCCCCTCCCTCTCATGTCTCCCTCCCACCCTCCTTATGCCACCCCTCTAGGTGGTCGCAAAGCACTGAGCTGATCTCCCTGTGCTATGCAGCTGCTTCCCACTAGCTATCTATTTTACATTTGGTAGTGTATATATGTCAACGTTGCTCTCTCACTTCATCCCAGCTTACCCTTCCCCCTCTCCATGTCCTCAAGTCCATTCTCTATGTCTGTGTCTATTCTTGTCCTGCCCTTAGGTTCATCAGAACCATTTTTTTTTTTTTTTAGATTCCATATATATGTGTTAGCATAGGGTATTTGTTTTTCTCTTTCTGACTTACTTCACTCTGTATGACAGACTCTAGGTCCATCCACCTCACTACAAATACCTCCATTTCATTTTTTTTATGGCTGAGTAATATTCCATTGTATATATGTGCCACATCTTCTTTATCCATTCATCCGTCTATGGACACTTAGGTTGCTTCCACATCCTGGCTATTGTACATAGAGCTGCAATGAACATTGTGGTACATGACTCTTTTGGAATTATGGTTTTCTCTGGGTATATGCCCAGTAGTGGGATTGCTGGGTCATATGGTAGTTCTATTTTTAGTTTTTTAAGAAACCTCCATACTGTTCTCTACAGTGCCTGTATCAATTTACATTCCCACCAACAGTGCAAGAGGGTTCCTTTTTCTCCACACCCACTCCAGCATTTATTTTAACACTTTTTTTAAAAAGACAAACCTCTTTCTAAAATTATCAAACCATCCTTTCTTGGCATTAAGTTCTCCAGGTTTAGATCTTTCACCTTCCTTTTGCTTTAAGTTGTCATATGACTTCATTTTTCTTGAATCATATTAGAGTCTATAGGTTTGCCTTTCTTTTAGGAATCCTGCATCCACATAAAAGTTGCATTTTCAATACAAGATAAAAAGTATTTTGCAAAAAGTTGAAGGTTTCACACCTGCTGGTGTAGCTGCAGTGATGGCTTCATGAATTTCCTTTCCTTTTTTCACAGTGGCCCTTATGCTGTGTTCATTTATCCTGAAATGGTAGGCACCCATACCTGCAGACCTCAGTCTATGGTGTATATCAAGCAATTCAACTTTTTCTTGTAATGTGGTGACTTTTCTTTGCTTCTTGGGAGCACCTCCAGCATCACTGGTAGCACTTTGTGTGGACCCCATGGTGTTATTCAAGGTTTCCCATATTGCAATAAATGCAATGAAAAATCTGTGAGAACTGAGAAAGATCACTTTTTTACTGCAATGTGCAATTTACTGGAGAGATGAACTGTGCAGGCTGAGATGATTAGAATCACATGGCAGTACTTTAAGCTGATACTAGCAACACTTAAGCGACACATAATAGCAAAGGGTGGTGACTATGAAATTATTACAGTAGTACAGTATGTGCTACAGCTATGATTTAATACCACAACTTTATATTTGTTTACATTTCTCTCCACTGCAAATGGCACTATGTACAGTCTGTGTTTGTGTGCATAAGTTTTGATAAATTTTAACTTTTTATAATAGAGTTGTGTATATTTTATAGTAGTAAATAATAAATAGACTAGTGTCTACATAAATTTTATGCATTTATAACATACCTTTTTCTTAATATTTTTGATATTTCTAAGCTACAGTTTGTGAGTTTTTTCAAATAATCACAAATCTCCAAAAAAATTTCTATATATTTATTGAAAAAAAACCCATGTATAAGGACCTGTACAGTTCAAAGCATGTTGTTCAAGGGTCAACTGTAGTTAAGTTTTGGGGGAGTAAAAGTTGTATGGAAATTTTCGACCGTGCAGGGGGTTGGTGTTCCTAACCCCTGCTTTGTTCAAGGGTCAACGTGTGGCATATTATGCTAATAATCAAATCATAGTTCTAACTTTCCTCTAGGTATTCTCAAATGTTACTTATAAGTTCCTGGGAAAGCTCATTCTATTTACAAGCCTGTTATGGACTGGATATTTGTATCCCTCCCCAGATTCATAGGCTGAAGCCCTAATGCCCAGTGTAGCATTTGGAGACAGAGCCTTTAAGGAAGTAATTAGGGATAAATGAGGTCGTTAAGCTGGGACCCTGGTCCAACAGGATTAACATCCTTTTGAGAAGTGACCAGAGAGCTCATTTTCTTCCTCTCTCTTCATGAATGTATCAAAGAGAGGCCAAGGGATCACGTAGCTGAATGGTGGTTGCTTGCAATCCAAGAGAAGAGGACTCAGAATGGAACCTATGTTGCCGGCTCCTTGATTGTGGACTTCCAGCCTCCAAAACTGCGAGAAGGTAGATTTCTGTTCTTTAAGCCTCTCAGCCTCTGGTATTGTGTTATGGCAGCAGGAGCAAACCCCTACAGGGCCCATGGTTCATTCCTCAGCATCAGGCTTGAGAGAGTTGAGTAGTGAACTTCGGAACTAACTTCTGCTAATTAGGATGTAGTGTTACAGAGCTATTACAGCAAAGCCTAAACAACTTTCCTTCCCAACAAAGCTCTACCCATGGGGACTCAATTTCATGACCCAAGTTTCTCTGTAAGTTGCTCCTTGGCGCACACATACGCCCTCCTGTGTTATTCTGTAGCAGCTCTGACCAGCCTTGGTTGAGTGTCCTGATATTGATGTCTTTCTGCCTCACGAAGTTGTGCTGTGAATTTTGGTTTGCGTAAGCTAAGATTGAGACCACAGAATCCCTGCTCCCACAGGTATTGTGCCACCTTTCTTCTCATCTTCTTTCAAGCCGTAAATGAGGGCTTGATGGGAGTTGGTACAATGAAGTAGAAAAAGTCAAAGTCTGGCTTCAAAGAGCACTGGGAAACCTCCTGGGATGGGTTCCCAGCGTGTAGCCTGCTGTTGGCCCAGAGGAGTTCAATGTACTGAAGAATACAGCCAGCACCAGGCGGTGAGTGACTGCCCTGGGCTGAACAGGCACCCCTGAGATGCAGGTTGCATGAGAACCTCAATGTGCTGACAAGGGGAAAAGCTGCCAGTGACCCAGAAACTGCAAGGTAGGAAGTCATGAGCGTAAGATGGTAGAGTTTGGGGAAGAGAAGCCTGTGGCACAGACTGTGCTCTATGGAAGAAAGTGTGAATAAGCTGCACAAGTTCACTACTTAATAGGGCATCTGATGATTAGGAAAGGGAGCAACACATTGGAGCAGGCTTAGGAGAACCAGAGAGCTTTTGGCTACAAGTTTGTTAGTGATTTTTCTGGTGTCATAAGTGATAGGTCACCAAAGCCCTATCCCTGGTCCTGAGAATGATGGTGTAAACCCAAAGACTTCTGTAGATAATCAAGAGCAAAAACCCATACTCGCCACATGGCTTAGTCTGCTCAGGCTGCTCTAACAAGTTGCCATAGACTGAGTGGCTTAAACAACAAACATTTATTTCTAACAGTTCTGGAGGCTGGGAAGTCTAAAGATCAAGTAGCAAGCAAACCCGGTATCTGGTAAGGAATGGGTGTCCCTTGCTGTGTCCTCACATGGGAGAAGCAGAGGGAGAGGGAGAGGGAGGGAGAGGGAGAGGAAGGGAGAGGGAGAGACAGGGAGAGGGAGAGACAGAGAGAGAGAGAGAGACAGAGAGAGAGAAAGCTCTTTTGTGTCTCTTTTTATAATGACACTGATCTTATCATGAGGGTTCCACCCTCTTGAACTGTGAAGGGTAATTTTATGTGTCAACTTGATTGGGTTAAGGGATGCCTGGATGGCTGGTAGACATTATTTCTGGTCTGTCTGTGAGGATGTTTCTGGAAGAGATTACTGTTTGAATCGGTAGAGAGAGTAAAGAAGACAGCCTTCACCCGTGTGGGTGGGCGCCATCCAATCCACTGAGGGCCTGAATATAATAGAAAGGCAGAGAAAAGGAAAATTCGCTCTCTGCCTGAGCTGGGACATCCATCTTCTCTTCTCAGCCACTGATACTCCTGATTCTCAGGCTTTTGGACTCAGACTGACTTACACCACTGGCTCACATGATTGTTTAGACGACAGATCATGGGACTTCCTGCCTTCTACAGTCTCATGAGCCAATTCCTGTAATAAGTCTCTCTCTTTCTGTAAATAAATAAATTTATTTATTTATTTTTTCTCTTTCTTTGGAGAACCCTAATACGTGACCCAATTACCTCCCAAAGGGCACACCTTCTATTACCATCCCACTGGGGGTTAGGGTTTCTGCATGTGAATTTTGAAGGGACACAAACATGTAGTCCATAATAGCACATTAGGCTTGCCCAGAATAGCCTTTCCGAGGAAGCAGAAAGAACTGGCAGTGAGGCCACACAGGTGCACTCGTGGAGTTCTGATGAACAGGTGGCTAAGGCAGCATGGCCCTGGGTTGCTACCCATGAGGAGGATAGAAATGAGGAGTAGTTGGATGAAATATTTTGACCTCCACATAAATAAAGCCCCAGTGACAGGGATTTTGTATAAGGCACTGTAGCAGGTGAAGCACTCATCTCCAATTGGCTCCCGCAATTGCTGGCCTGGTTCTTCCCAGGCCACCTAGGAAAAGATGACAACCTCTAGAAATACATCCACATTTCTCTCCCTTCCTGTGCTTTTCCCCTGGAAGGGCCATATACACCCTCTTTCACTGCCTGCTGTGTCTCTTCATCTCTGACATGGTCTGAAACTGAAAGTGGACTTAGATATGCTGGCAGCATTAGATCTTTAGCAATTCTAGCCCACTTTTATAATTCTCTTGCCATGCTTTGCTGGCAAACCACATCTCCTCCCACTCTCAGAGTTCTGTTCAATCTGCTTCATCTCCAATGGAACCCTTCCAGGTGGACTGCATCCTGCTTAGCACCTGTCAGTCACTTCACTGTCTTCTTAGCGCTCGTGTTTAAATATAGCTTGTTTACGTTCCAAACTGTGCTTTTGCTTTTATTTTCCTTTTGCTGTGTTCTTATGAATTTTGTGGATGTTTGCCTTTCCCCCTCCAACAACAGGAACAACAGTGACAATAAGAACAGCACTGTCGTTTGTTGAGGTCTAACTATGTGACTGTTCTGTGTGACACACTTTAGAAACAAACATTATTTTGTGAAAACCTCGCGATAATCCTCTGAATTAGATACATTTTTTTCTTTGAAAAGTAATACATTAATGCATGCACATTGTGAACTATTTAAAGAAACAGGATTGTTTATAATAAAATGGAAAGCATCCCTCCCATTCTCTTCCCCATGGTGACCGTTGATAACCATGGAATGTGTTTCCTTCCAGGTCTGGTGTGTGACTGTGTGTATGTGTGTACATATGTGCACAGAGAAACTGGCACGCAGATTTGTAATATAATTGGGATTGATCATAGAATAAATATAATTTCGTGCTTTTCCTTTTCACTTAACGATGTATCTTAGAATTAGCGTGAGGAAGGAATAACTGTCCCCATGTGTTAGGCAAGGAAACAGACCCTTGGAGAGATTAAACAACTTTATCTTATTTGGTAGTAGTTTCCATTCCATGATAGGTTCGTTGAAGGCAGTATAATCTTTCTGTTTCATATTCAGTTCCAGTGCCTTATACGCCAGTTTTTATAGCTGCCTTATTCCAGAAGTTCTTTTCTTCCATCTACTCCTATTCTTAAAGCTGAACCCTATTTCCTTCCGTGTGCCTGGGTGCCAGTAGCCTACCTGCTACCTATAATTTGGGTCATGCTTTAATTTTACTATGCCTCATCTAGGTAGTGCATTCCCCACCTGAAGGAATTCTAGCATCTTCCATCTGCTGACAGAATTCTTGATGCTGCCTGCCTGCCTGTGAAATTTTCCTTGCTGCAGAATTTGTTGACACCACTCTTTTTAAACTTGACAGTTGACTCACGGGTGCTGTCATTTCATCATCTTTCCTGCCGTCTACTGTGCTGTGCTAGCTGGGCTGGGTTTTCTTTCGGTACTTGCAGTGCTCCTTTCCTCATGTCTCTTCTGTGATCTTATATCTGCCCCACTTCACAGGTTGGATCCCATTCCAGGTGCCTTGCAGCATGCTTGATCCCACCAAAATCCTGCCTGCTTTGCTTTGAAGTGAAGTGCAACTTGCCATTACTTTAGGAGAATACTAGATTCATCCTCAACATTAAGATGAGATTACAGTATACTCCACTGAGAGAAAAACAAATAATACAGTCAAGGCTTTGTCATAATGTAGAGCAAACCCATGGCTTCCATTTTTTTAATTGAAGTATAGTTGACATAATATATAGTTTTCAAGTGGATAACAGTGATTCAATATTTTAAACATTATGAAATGATCACCACAATAACTCTATTTACTGTCTGTCACCATAGAAATTTATTACAATATTAGACTCTATTCCCTATGCTGTACATTACATCCCTATGACTTATTACTGGAACCCTTCCAGGCACCCTTCCAGGCATTACATCCCTATGACTTATTTACTTTATAACTGGAAGTTTGTACCTCTGAATCCTGTCGCCTATTTTGCCCATCCCCCCTTTCTTCTAGCAACCACCTGTTTTTTCTCTGTATCTATGTTTCTGTTTTGTTATATTTGTTCATTTATTTTGTTTTTTAGATTCCATATATAAATAAAATCATGCAGTATTTGTCTTTATCTCTCATTTATTTCACTTAATGGAATGCCTTCTGGGTCTATCCACATTGTTGCAAATAGGAAGATTTCGTTCGTTTTTATGGTTGAGTAATATTCCATTGTATACATATACCACATCGTCTTTATCCATTCATCTATTGATGGACACTTAGTTTGCTTCCATATCTTGGCTATTGTAAATAATATTGCAATGAACATTAGGGTGCATACATCTTTTGAATCAGTGCTTTTGTTTTCTTCAGATAAGTACACAGAAATGGAATTGCTGGATCATATGGTAGTTCTATTTTTAGTTTTTTGAGGGACCTTCATACTGTTTTCCACAGTGGTTGTACTAATTTACATTCCCAGCAACAATACACAAGGGTTCCCTTTGCCCCAAATCCTCGCCAGAGTTTCTTATTTCTTGTTTTTTTGATAATCACCATTCTGACAGGTGTGAGGTGATATCTTACTGTGGTTTTGATTTGCATTTTCCTGATGATTAGTAACGTTGAGCATCTTTTCATGTGCCTGTTGACCATCTGTATGTCTTCTTTGTAAATATGTCTATTCAGGTTCCCTGCCCATTTTTCAATCTGTTTTTTTTTTTATATTAAGTTGTATAAGTTCTTTATATATTTTGGATATTAACCACTTACTCAATATCTGACTTGCAAATGTGTCCTTTCATTCAGTATGTTGCCTTTTCATTTTGTAGATTATTTCCTTTGCTATGTAAAACTTTTTAGTTTAATGTAGTTCTGCTTGTCATTGCATTTACTGGATCTTTCTGGATCTTACCAGGGAGAGTCAATGAAACTCAAAGGCTAATACTTATATTAATTCCTCAAAAGTTCTTAAAGAGCTTTTTCAACCAAATGTCAAGGGGTTGTAGTTGTCCAGTTATGCCATCAGAATATCAACCAAGATTGTACATGAATAGATAATGACACTTACATCATTACTGATACCCAACTAACAACAGCAATAAGATACCATTGCTTCTTTAAGATTCATCCTTATTTTAGAAGTGCTAAAAAGTGGAAAATGTGTCTTAGTGCTAATGAAATATAGGCATATTAGTTCAGTTCATGTATCTCAGTGAATTAAAAGTGAATATCAAACAATTTTTTGATGATAAAAGTCATGTGTTTGAGGCAGCCCTGTTACATAGGAAAATCATTGGGTATTTATTATGAGTTGTGGTCCAGGATCTGCCATTAAATCACTTGTGATATTTTTATTTTACCTATCTGAATTTCAGTTTCATTGTTTGAAGAGTGAGAGCATTGACCTAAATGACCTCTAGAGGTTTTCCAACACTAATAGTCAAGGCCTCTGAAAGCAATGAGATTGAAGTTTGAAATCATTAGCTCAGGTCTTGTCCAAGAGAAAAATCCCTTGGACCAGAACTCTGGCTTAGGAATTTGAGTTTGTCTGATGAAATCTGGAATAAGCCATAAGTGGCAAAGGCTGGACTCATGGGGGAATTATATATAATCCTTATCCATCGGAGGAGAAATTGTCCATATGCAAAGTTTCCTGGTGGAAGTGGGGGGAAGGAGAAGTAATCAAGAAGATGAACTTGAGAGTTTGTTTGAATGGAGAGAGTAGACTCTTGGAGATCTCATTTTTTTCCCCTGAATATTGATAAAGAAGCAGAGGCATTCTGCTGAAAGAAAATTAGATTGCAAAACGGTTAATCCTCCCCAAATGGAAATCTGATAAAGAATTTATGAGTGGAGCCTGAAATATACACAGCAGAGCCAAGTGACTCAGTCAATTTAGAAAAGATCACATTTTAATTAAATTCAATGGGAGAGAGAAAAGTGGCAAAATGTTATACTGCTTTTCAAAGATACATGCAACTACTATAAATATGATAGGTAAGTAACGTTACTTGCTTTTTTATCCTGCAGTCAAACCATGCAGTGCAAACATAAGGGTATCTCTTTTTCATGATCATCACCCTTTTGCCCCTTTCCTTTGTAGTTAGTCCTCAAAATGCAAGCACCATTTCTTAAATTGAGTAAATTACATGCAAAGAAGGGTGAACTTTAAAAAAATGAAGTGCGGGTGCTAAGAGGATTTAATGTTTTGTTAACTTTTACTTTCACATTAAACAAACAAACAATTGCCATGGTTGAGTGGAACTGTGCCTTGGGTAAGAACACCTTTGCATCATCGAGAGTTACATACTGGGACCATCCTGTTGGAATCCACTGATTAGGGATTTTTGTTTGTTTGTTTTTCTTACATCTTTATTGGGGTATAATTGCTTTACAATGTTGTGTTAGTTTCTGCTTTATAACAAAGTGAATCAGCTATATGTATACATATATCCCCATACCCCCTTCCTCTTGAGCCTCCCTCCCACCCCTCTAAGTGGTCACAAAGCACCGAGCTGATCTATGCTATGCAGCTTCTTCCCACTAGCTATCTATTTTACATTTGGTAGTGTATATTTGCCAATGCTACATAGTCTATTTCATCCGACCTAAGGAAAAAAGTAGATGGTCTGATGGGATATTACAATCTTTGTGAAATTTTCAAGTTTTTTAAAAAAAACCGTTGATCGATCTCCCTAAGTTTCAGTCTTCTAGGTGAGAATTTTTAATTACTGCACTTCGTTACATGCAGAATCAGAAATCCTAACACCTAGTACCTTTAGCAACTTAATGAGAAAAAAGAAATGGAAAGAACATGGGTCTCAAATTTAGACAAAACTGGGTTCAGTCTGTGGACCAGTCACAGATAGTATGACCTCAGTTAGGTACTTAACCCTCTGAATCTTGGTTTACTCACCAATAGAATGAGTGGTAGCTAGCCCAGACTGGTGGTATGGCTTAATGATCATATGATCATAGATGAGAAATCCTAAGCACATAGCAAACCTTCGAAAAGTGGTAGCTACTGTAATAAACAAATGCATTCAGAATATTTGGACCCAGCATGTGAATAAGAGAGAGAGGAAAGGGAAGTGGATAAATAGGTCTGGATTCCCAGGCATCAAGGTAAGCAGTAGTCATATAAGTTTCTAATCATAAAAGAAATGCTAAGAAGTAAATATCTTAATTTTTCTCTGAACATCATGAGCATATTCAACTGTCATATATGAAAGGGCACACATTATGTCAAAATACTCACTGAATAATTTTTAAAACTTGAATAATTTGGCATCATGTGGTCTGGCACAGATGCACAGCCAAAGCCATCTTGTCTGAGGCACAAACTGGTTTGTAGGGGTAGACATTACTGTCTTCAAACAGGAGTCTTTTGCTCCCTTTTAGTGAAGCTACCTCTAATCAGAGAGCTTAATTTTCCTTTGAGGTTTATACATAGAGGAAGAGAAGGTTCCTTTTGACATCAGTGCTTAGTCTCAGACTTTGGACAGTATCTGAAATTCATAATAAAATATTTATTTTCTGCCATTGAATTTCTAAACACCAACACTAATGAATCTGATATTCAACCTAGTTCTCAACAGAACAGAAATCTAGTGACTTGAGAGTGTTATAGAACCTGACCTTGCTATGTTTCTCTCTCTTTGCTTTGTGGCAGGTTCTCTGGTATCAAGAGAAAACTGCATTTAAGGCAAATCCTTTCCCTCTTCCCCCTTTAACTCATTTGTGGTTCTCACTTAAGTTGTAAATGTCTCTGCTTTTAGGCTATTGAAGAGTTGCCATTTGTAACATATTTACTAGAAGAGTTTTGCAAAACAAGCCATTAGCCAACTACTTTGATTTGGTTCTCTTAATCAAAGATTTACAGGGACAGTTTAGAAATAGTCAGATAAATGTTCTTCCTACCTGGGAGATGGGAGATGTAAGCAGTGCTCTGTGGAAGATTTATGCTGAATTGCTCTATGCCATCTTGCATTTGATTAACTTTTATCAACCGGAACAAAAAACCCTTTCCCAATGCATCATTTATATGAACTTTATAAATGAACCATCTTTCTTTTGCCAGCATAATTCACCATGATACAGCCATTTAAAAAGCCTCTGAGGGGTAAGCAATTAACACAGGAGATGTTTATGTGAAATTTCTGCAACAACTTTATTTTGAAAAACCTGAGGGTACTAACTACTCTGTAATCTGAAACAATAGAGGATTGATACCAAGTTTTAAGTGTTCTTGAGAACAGGTAGGAAAAGTAAATGGTTCCACCCTCTAACCTTCTGGATGCCACAAACTGGTTTTGATGAGAGTAAACCAAGTCAGTGACTGACTTCGCCATTTGTGCAGATTATATTTCCTCAACCTGTGATTTCAAACCAATATGACAGTGACATTTGTAGATCTGAATGACGAAACTTAGTAAGTTGTTCTGAGTGCTCAATCAGGACACTCAGAATCAATTATTAATTCCATCAAGAAAGACGTTTTTTAATAAATTAAAAGGTCCTTTCTGGTGAATGTGAAAAGATATTAGGTCTCTCAGGAACACAAATACGAATTGCCTCCTGTTGTCATTTTACTTCACTAGTTATATCTTCTTAATGATAAATTACTGACATAGACATTTCTTTTGTAGTAAAAAAAAAAAAAAATTGTAAAAGGAGAATTAAGGTAAAGAACTTTTTTTTTTTTTTTTTTTTAAGAACTTTTGAAAATATTCTAAGTAGAGATGGTTTCCAAAACAGTTTTGTCTATCCCCAAATGATTGATTGGTATTTTCCATCTCCTTGACATTTCTGTGATCACAAATTCTTTTCAAATGTGTATGTCAAAGAAAATTTGGTGCACTGTGTCTTCCCCTTGTTCCTCCGGATCAACTGTCTGGCTTTTCTCTTCTCTACTCCATGACCCAAGAGGTAGCCTGTATGGACTCCTTTCCCCTGGGGCTTCTGCTGGGTTTGGCCAGAAGGAAACACTGACAAGATCAGAGATTCAGAGGAGAGAGGAGTTGAGTATGTATTCCCTTATCTCTTCTTGGCAGGAGGTGGTTGTGTCCCTCCACATCCCCAGATGCTGTTGTGTGGCTTTTCTTCGATGGCTATAGCTCTTGCTGCAGAATTTTTATTTTTTATTTTTTAGCCCCATACCCCTAGGAGTGCTATGGGATTCCCACAGTTGCAGTCATCACATCCTGTTGGTTTTCTTAACCTTGTCTACACCTCTGTAAATATCCTCTTTATTAGAATCTCTGTAATCAAACTCTTTAATTCTCTAAAACTCTTTTAGTTCTAGCTGCTTCCTGTTGGGACCCTGACATATGCACTCAGCATCTTACCCAGGTAGATGTGCAGCCCACTAGTACATAGTGCAGACATAATTAGAGTGAAAAGAGTATTTCTGTAGAGTGAGAAATCACTCCCAGTGGAAATTCGTATCAGGATTCTTTCCCAGCTCTGCCAATAACCAGCTGTGTTCCTTTGGTCACTTAATTTTCATAAGTCTCACTTTATTTGTAAAACAAGGAAGTAGACTAGTTGATTGTTCAACTTTCAGTTATCTAAATTTGAATAGAGATGTTGCAAGATGAAGCTTTTTATTTAACTCCATAGAAAGCAGGGATGATTGTACAGTTTACAATGTTCAGTTTGAAACATAATTGCATGGCCACTAAAGACTTGATGAAGAATGGTATTATTCTGACCTGTCCTAGATCACGCTGACCCGTCCTAGACCACGCTGACCTGTCCTAGATCACGCTGACCCGTCCTAGACCACGCTGACCCGTCCTAGATCACGCTGACCTGTCCTAGATCACGCTGACCTGTCCTAGATCACGCTGACCCGTCCTAGATCACGCTGACCTGTCCTAGATCATGCTTATAAGTTATTACTTAGAATCTGCAACCTGGAAAAAAGTAAACCTTTAGCTTTTTCACCTGCTGAACTCTTGTGAACTTGTTGATGAGCCTAATTGAGAAAAGTGGAACTAAATTACATTTCTACAGAACTGAAAACATACGTGAGAAAAGATGGCAGGATAAAATAACAGGGACTTGATTTACCCTCACACCACATGCAACTGAAATAAACCTGACCAACTGTACTGAAGAGCAGTTTTACAGGCACTGGGCATCAGCAACAAAAGGAGAGTGACTCCTGAGTGACAAGAAACAAACGGAGTGAGCACTGTGTCTCCTCCGCCCAACTAATGTGCCTAACTTTCTGGGTCACAGCACAAGGAGGGGACCTCGGGCAGAGCCATCAGCCTCCCAAAGCTGAGGAGATAGAACTGGAAACAAGGGAGGCCAAAAACTGCTAGAACTTGCAGGAATACCAGAAACAAGAGCTACACAGGAAGATAACTCTGGGAATCTAGAGATCTGTTTTACTAGCGGGATAAAATTAGCCAAAATTTTGTAAAATTTACAATATCCCATAGATACTATTGAACTTTGTTCTGGGATGCTATTAAGTTACTTGGAGATAGCTTTATCCTTTCAAGTCTTGCTTTGAAGCTTGTAAGCTGTGTTAGCCAAAGCTTTAAAGCAAGACTCTGAAGGATAAAACTGGCTGATATATTTGTAACTTAACTGCATCCCAGAATGAAGCTCAAGGATATCTGTGGGAATACAAATATATCAACCACCTGAAAAAGTAAAATTCATAATGTCTGATATCTAATAAAATTCTTCCAGATACACAAAGAAGTAGGCAAACACAACTCATAAAGAGGAGGAAAATTAATAGTAATTGACCCAGAAATGACACACATGATGGAATTAGTAGAAAAAAATTAAAACTGTTATTATAACTATATTACATATGTTCAAGAAGCTAGGAGAAAGATTAAACCTGTTAAGTAAAGAAATGGAAGATATAGAACATTCCCAAATCAAATATTAGAGATGAAAACTTCAGATAGATGAAACTATGGCTGAGTTGAAAAATACAGTTGATTCTTGTTATTTTGGTAGTTAGGATCTATAAAGTTGTTATGAACACTGTTATGAATACGGAACAATTGCTCCTGGGGGAAACATGGGATTAGATTCCTGTGAGCCTCTGGTGATAAAATTTTCATCAGCAATTACTATATAATCTTACTTTATATGTGTTTCTGTTTAAAGACACCTTATTTAATATCAATTGTTGATCCATTGGTATTGAACTCAAGGCCAACAGCACCATATCTCATGCCCGAACAAAATTAATCTAACATATATTTTCTCTGTAAGTCACATCACAACCTTCTTGTGCTTAGATATGCCAGACAGCAATTCAGCACTATGCTTCGGGGACATTTTGAGCAATGAAATCACCAACAAAAAGTGCAAAAATGCAAAAAGCGTGACACTAAATATACTGAAAAAAGGACACGTTTACAGTGTGAGAGCTGAAACAAGAAGGCAGAGCGTTTCCTCATTTGACCTCAGCTGGGAATATGTGTGTCAGGAAACGGATTGTTTTGCTGCTCTGCTCATGTCCAAGTGAATATTGATTTTTAGGTTACAAATAGATATTAGTAAGTAGGTGAGTTTTCAAATACAGAATCCACTAATAATGAGGATTGACCATACCCTGATGGCATTCATGGAAGATTAGGCATTACTGAGGAAAAGGTTAGTGAACTTGAAGAAATAGAAATAGAAACCATCCAAAATAGAGCACTAAAAAATAAGATGAACAACTTCAAGTAGAATAATATACATGTAACTGGAACTCCCAAAGGTGGGGAGCAGAAAAAGTATTTGAGAAAATAATGGCTGCAAACGTCCATATTTGATGAAAACTGTAAGCCCACAAGTACATGAAGCTAAAAAAACAAAAGCAAAAAACTCACACACTTCAACCCTCCCCCCAAAACAATCCCCAAACAAGCAAAGAAGTATGGATAAAAGCCACCAAGGCACATCATAATCAAATTGCTCAAAACTGATGATAAAGGCAAAATCTTAAAAGCAGTCAGAGGAGTGGGGGATTGGATTAAATCCAATAGAGGAAGAAAAACAAGCATCACAGCAGATTTCTCATCAGAAACAATTCAAATCAGAAGACAATGAAGCAAGATCTTCAAAGTAATGAAAGAAAAGAACTATGAACCTAGAATTCTGTACCCAGGGAAATTCTCTCTTAAAAATTAAGGTGAAATAAAAACATTTTAGATATACAAATGCTGAATGAATTCACAGTGCATTAATAGCAAAGTAGATTTCAGAGAAAATGACATAACTAGTGATAAAGAAGCTCATTTCAGAACGACAAAGGGGTCAATTTATCAAGAAGACCTAAAACTTTCAAGTGTTTATGCATCTAATAAAAGAGTTTTAAAAATCCATTAAGTATAATTTGTTAGAATTGCAGATAGAAATAATAGACATACCCACAATGATAATCAGAGATTTCTATATCCCTGTCCCAATAATTGATAGAATAAGTAGAGATTAAATCAGTAAGGGTATAGGAGGCTTGAACAACACTGTCAACCTATTTAACCTAATTGACATCTATAGAACAACCCACTCAACAATGACAGAATATGCATTCCTTTTCAAGTGTACAGGGAATATTTACCAAGATAGATCATATTTGGGCCATAAAACAAGTCTCAGAAAAGTTTCATGGCCATGTGTTTTGTTGTCCCCTTTTCCTGAACATCTCCTGCAGTCCAATAAGATTTTCGTTCTTGTTAAAACCCATTTAATAAATATGAACACAACTAATGCACAGCCAGGTTGCCATCTTTGCCCAATGAAAATAGGCCCTACCCTGTTTTCGCCAAGGGAACAGACTCAAGTCATTGACATTTCTTAAACCAGCCGAAGAGTTTTCCTGTTGGAGGTTAGATTTCCATTCTGCCTGCAGGAAAAATGCAGCCACACTTCCAGATATTGACACCTGCTAGTCAAGAGCATGAGAATCCAAAATGGAACATGAAGCAGAGGTCTCCACTGGAAAGAACAGTCAGAAGTCATCACAGTTTTCGGATTTCAGACTTTCATCAGTAAAAATGGTTAAGCTTTTGCCCATAATATATGTATATTTATACATTATGTGCAAGCACTAGTTTAAACATTATAAAACATATTAAAATGCATTTCAAAAATAAAGATAGAATAAACATTAATTTTAAAATAATCTATTTTATTAATGGTGCCCAAAGCAATGTTTTGAAAGCAATATGAATGAATATCCTTCATTATTAAAAAAAAAAAATTTCAGTTTAACCCATGGTGATACACGATTGTGATTATTTGCTTTAGTTTATTTAAAATTTATTGAAATAAATTTTACTTTATTTCAATAATTATTCCAATGATTTTCATAGCTAAAAATATTACTGAGGAAAAAACCCATAAATGCAAATGGCAGGGATGCATATTGGCTGTGCTTACTAAATCAATAGCTTCCACTCAAAAGGTTGTGTCTTTGTTTTGTTTTTGCAAAACGTTTTTGTTTCAAAAAATTCTTGCAGTAAATTTCCATCTCCCAGATGTAAATCAGTTGTTTTTGCAAATTAATTGGAAAAGGTGTTTCATTTAAAGTTTTTTCTAACAAAAGGGTTAAAAATCTTTCAAAATTTCATTTGGAAGGTTCTGTTAAATTTTTAAAGAATGTAGATGGGTTTTTTTATGTAACTCTATTTTCAGCAAAAGAAATAATGAGGGAAATAATTTCAAATATCCATTTCAAATGTTCTCTTCATAGCTCAGTTTTCTTTCATAAAACAATTACTTTTGCATTCATTGTAAAGATGTCACCTTTACCTGTAAAGGACAGTTTACACAGGTTTGTTTTAGATTATTTGCATTATATCAACAACATCTCTGTGTCACAAAAGGGAAGCAAACTTCGAACACTTTTTTCCTTTTTAGAGACAAAAAAAATCTGTAAGTTGTGTTAAACTTCTGCAACTCTGTGTGCTTTGCCACATTATAAAAAGCAAACCTCTTTGTGGAACAAAGGATTTTCATAATCATTACACATCTCATTACATCTATTGTAAAGATACCTTTTTATTTAAAGGAGTCATTGAAAAAGAAAAAACTTAACCCAATGAATAAGACTGAGGCACTTTGTACATTTTTGGCTTCATTTCTTTGTTGCAATGGTTGGTCCATGAATGATACAGTGACTGAATTACAGATGTCTGGCTATTTCTGTGACCTTCTTCCAGAATTCTTTTTAGAATCCCAAAGTGGCCACTGTATCAGAGGTTAGCTTATACAGCAGTTTTTTGTCCCATAGATTATCATGATAGAAAAGTAAGTCACTTACTATTCAGAAAATATCTTCTGCAGTATATCTGTTCTTTAATGGCTCACAAATTGTAGTTTTATGTGTATTTTATCATTGGAAGAGAATCTAGCAAATACCATAAGCTGAGAATAGTAGAAACATCAGTAGTTTGACCCAACTGTCTAACAACTGCTTAACTGATTCTAATACTTGTGTTTTAAGATCTTTATGTTTCTCTGTATCTTTAAACAGCATTTGCTAACAGTGGAATGGATGTTGATTTATCATTATATTGATTTATTTACATTGTTTTGGTCATTTTTGCCACAGCAGAATATGGAGATTCTCATGCTTTCATAATATGCATGAAACCCCAAAAAGATATACTTAAAGATTTATCATTATGGTTAATGAATACTTATAAATTACTAGGTTGAGTATTGCATTGCTAAAAAATTGTAGAGATATGTTACATGTTAGGGAAGTTTGTAATATTAGTGTTTACTTCAGTCAAGTGTAACTTTACAAGAATCTTTTTAAAGCACTCCTCTACCATGGGAGGGTTAGCTGAGTTGAAACTAGGCACGATCTGTAGATACGTTTGTCTGAGCACTCACTACCGGCCAGGAGAGAGCACATCTGGCATGCTTATCCCCTAACACTACTGCTCTTTGAACTGTCCTCTGGGTGGAGCGAGGTCTCTGTGCCACCAATAACATATTATTCTAGAAATAAAACTAAACACAAGTATCCCCCGCTTTTTGAAATTTTGCTTTACTCCACTTTGCTTTCACGAAAAACCCACAGTTGTACCTGCTGTCGTTAACTGAAAGAAATCCGAAGAGAATTTTCACTTTAAAGAAAAGAGGCGAAAAGCGAAAATAGCACTAAGCGTTGGTTTTGCAGCAGCACCGCGTACCCCAAGCAGCAAGAATGGTATCTCCTTCCCCGGGAACTACACTCAGCATCAAACTGCCATAGCTTGGAACTAGGTCTGTGAGCATCTGTGCTTCATCTTGATTTATTTTGTGCATCCGTTAGCAAGATGTGTCCTAAGGCAATTGCTTCTTTGCTTTACGACAATTCGGCTTATATAGGTTTCATAGGAATGCTCTGTTTTCAGATATTGGGGGAAACTTGTTTAAATAAAAGTCCTAATAGTTTCTTTTCGTACTTTAAGGTACATTTTGTGTACCACATTGGCTGTGTATGCATCACTTTTGAGACCGTCCTTACAGAGCAATCTGTGTGTGAGTTAAGACCAGAGTAAAAAGCCAGGATTCCTGGCCTTTGAAATGAATGACTGCACCTTCAATGTTAAAGCACAGAGAAATGGTGCACTCTGAAAAGTAAGAAAAATATTGAGATAATGAAGGGCAATTTGTGTATCTGTAGTAAACAATGGGTTATACAAACTTCTAGAAGCTACCTGGTTTTCACTTAGCTTCATGCATTTATTTCTGAGATAACTGAGTTGAAACTTTAGGGGAAGAGAATTTAGGAAAAGTTGGGAAAACTGCTGAGCTGTTTACATATTACCTGTACTGGGAAAAATTATTTAATTAAAGAAGCTATTTGCACACCAATAATTAAAAAGCAGCACTGCTTTAAAATGTCAAACTACTCCCCCTAAAAGAATATTAACATCGCTTCGATAAGAGTCTAATAAGCATAAAATAATAATGAAATGGATTGGGAGGAGGAACAATGTCCTGTTTTATATTTACTAAAAGGTTGAGGTCTTTGAGTAATTTTATCAAACAAAATATTCAGCTTCATTTTGCTGACTGCGAGATGTATATCAGAAGGTCGATACAATTTAAAAATGATGGACATATACCAAAAATATCTTGAACTGTAAGAATCTGCATACAAAGATACACCTCATGTGCTTCAACTGCCTGTCACTGAATTACAGTTTGATTTAATTAATATTAAGTGATATCTGTTTGGAAATAGAGAGAGCAAAAAACGAGAAAGCCAGTATGTGGCCCTCTTTAGCTCCCATGTAATAAACATTTGGGTCAAATAATCCAAGGCAGCTGCAGATCATCTTTCTCCATTAGGAAGTTAACTTGTGAACTATGACGTTGTGGTGGGATGGAGACCAAAAATTTGTATTCTAACATCATTGCATTCCTAAGACTCTAAATAAGCATGCTTTTAAAAGAGTTTTTTTTTTTTTTTTTTAAAAGGAGGAGACAATTTTGTCTGAAATACTGTGACAGACAGATTGATTTTCTCTTCCTGTATCAGACTTTTCTGATGCCACCATCCATGATTGCAATGCCATTTCCCCCCGTATATCGTTATCCATGCTATTTTTCACTGGGTTTTCAGTTTCACCATAGTGAATCTAAATGTGGAATTTTGTTTTAAATTCTGCTTGGGACTTGAGGGGTACTTCAGTCTTACAATATAAAAAAATTTATCTTTTTGGACATTGTTTATCCCCCTTTTTCTCTGTTACTTTCTCTGGAATGTTAACTAGATGTATGTTGGAACTTCTTTTTCTATTCTCCTTGTCTGTTAACTTCTTTTTAATATTTTCTATCTCTTTATCATTCTGTGCTGCATTCAAAAAAATTTATTCTAAGTAATTTCTACCAGTCTGTCTTCCAATTCACTAATTCTTGCTGTATCTAGTAAGCTATTTAGCCTAAGTTTGAGTTGTTCTTCTTAATTTTGATTTTCATATTTTTATTTCAAGAATACTTAACTAAACCCTGTCTGTTGTTTTCCTTTTTTTTTTTTTTTTTGCCTCAAATGTTTTAATAGAATTCGGCTTCTCCTGAAACTATCTTTCCATAGTCAAAACAAAACAACAAAAAAACACCCAATGTTAAAATCACTTAATAAACGTACAAACTTGAAAAATTAGACACTTCAGATAGGCAATAAACTTAAGTATTATGAAAGCAATATATTCCAAGTTTCAAAGATTTGACAAATTCTGTAGAATGTCTTTCATCAGTAATGGAAACTTTCAAACTTCATAGCCTTCTGCCAGGTAGCACTGGGTGTCATTCACTGGTTTGAGGTCGAATCCATTTCAAGGCATGTCGTGGTGGTACAGTAATGGTGGGATGATAAAATGTACAGTCAGGTCTTGTACACTGAGTGTTAAATCTACAGTGTTTTGGATGATAGAAGGGACATTCCATTTTCTTACAAGCAGGGAAGTAACGGCAGAGCTGACTACTAGAATGTGGTGCTGGTGTTGTAACTGCTGGTTTTGGAGGCAGTACTGGAATTCTTCTACTCATATGAGTGAAGGGACACTCTGGTTTAGTACATTTTGCATCGTATTTACAATTTGGATGAACAAACAAACATTTTTCAGCGAATTTACAATTGGGGAAGGCTCTGCAAGGTGACACAGGATGATGGTAAGCACACTCATCCCCATGTTTACAGGCAGGCCAGTACTTGCAGCGCTCCAGAAGTTTTTTGGTTTCTGTGCCACACTCAGTTCACTCATCTCAGCGTTTGAAAAGCTACCATCTGGGTCCTCAAGCTGCCTGCTCAGCAACTGCAACTGCTGTGGGTGGAGGAGACCCGCGAGTCCCTCGTGTGAGGCTGCAGTGTGGTGTGCGGGTCTCATTCCTTCAAAGCACATGTCCTCCTCTTGATCTGACATGTATCCTGGGGGGCTGGGGACACCATCCAGCATCACTATAAACTTGGAACTTGCAGGTTTATCTGGTTGTACAAGATCTCGTGTCTGCATAAGGTGTCCTGAAAGTACCCGAAGGGTATCTGCAGTCTTCATCCCCGACTCTTGGTTTGGTGCCACTACTATTTCCTCAGACAGCTTTGGCTTCTTCAGAATAAATGATCTTGTGTCTGCATGGACCATGGATTCCATGTCATAGTAATCTTGACTGATCTGCAGAGTTTCTGCCATTACTGGGTCAATTTGCAGTCGGGGTAACAATTGTCTCTGCTGAGTTCCTTGACTTTTGTCTATATTATCTCCTTTTGTTTCCTCTTCTTTAATGGGGGAACTTATTCTGGGGGCCCTGCTTTGCCCCTGGACCATTTCTGCTAGCAATTCTTCTTGAGAAGTTCGAGTTCTGGGGGCAACTGGAAGTGTCTGTTTCTGTGAGACTGCAGAGTAGTTAGTCGTTTTTGTTACGGATTCTTGAGCTTCAGATATAGCCTTCAAAATTAGATTCTTGTTAGCTTGTTTGGAAGGTGGAAGTGAAGGTCTCCGTTCAGGTTTCGCTGGCACTGACACACTGCTGGAGATGCTTCCTGTACGGGACCCACAATCATCATCTTCCTCCTCCTCTTCTCCATCATGACTGAATTTTTTTACTTTAACAACTGAACTTACCACAGGCAACTTTCTCTTCCGAAAGTTTTCTTCCTCAATGCTCATCTTTTCTGAGCTGTTTCTGAAGAAGGGACTATAAGTCTCTTCTAAGCTGTTAAGCACTTCTGGTTCACACAAACGTCCTGTTTCATATATCCGGCTAGTCTGAATATCGAGTTGCTTGGCAGCATGAATATTGTTTTGCTGCTGTTGAAACTGCAACCTGTTTAAATGAGCACCACTGTCTGCATTTTGACTTGCAGGTGGTCGATAAATTTCAATAGAAGGGTGAGAAGAACCATACGTAAGTGTCACTGTAGGTTTTTTCTGAGATAAGGGATTCTCCTGCACAAAATTGAGGTCTTCATCAATGAGATCATCTGGTTCTGGCTTAATATCAATCACATCTTCAGAGGGTGCTGGCTCCCTCAAAGGTTTCACTGTTGACATTAGTCGGGTTGCAGCTCCATCATCGTAAGTCTGTCTGACATTAGTGGCTTTCTGCTCCTGTGAACTTGTAGAAACCCTAGATTCTCTTTTTTCAGGTCTAGTGCTAGAAACTGCAAGAGGTGGCACTGCAGCTTCATGCCTTCGCTCATCTCCTCGACTGAAACTGCTCTTGTTTGAAGGTATATTACTATCAAAGATGTTGGTATCGGAAGACTTTAGACTAGAGGGGTCAGTTGTTACAGAACGAAGTTTATCTAATACACCATGAAGCCAACGTAAGCTCCTAGTTCTTGCAATTTCCCCTTAATGGCACTCCGGATCTTGCGGCTGATCTCGGTGCCGATCTCCATGGCTCCGGGGCCGGCGGTGGGCTCAGCACCGCGAGGGGTTCCGCTCACTGGGAGCCGGAGTCCAGCTCCCAGCCCGCAGCCTCACCGCCTCCGCCACCGCCGCTCCCGGCCGCCTGTTTTCCATATTATCTTATTCTTGCATAGATCTCTGTTATTGGTTTTTATCTATTTGACCACTTTAAGCATACTTATTTTAAGATCTTGTCCGTATTTTTCTGTTATTTGTTGTTTCTGTGTTGTGAATTCTCCAGTGCATTACATTTGTGACTATACTTTCTGGAAATTTGTTTCTTCACTTTTTTTTAAGTAAGTTCGACTTGTGAATGCATTGTCTAAGAAATCATTCCCACGGAAGTCCTGCATGCTTTCATGTGAAGATACTTCTATGGGATTGTTTTATGGTTGACTCTGCCTGTGCTCTAAGAGTTTTGCCAGTACTGAATTAGTCTTGTGTTAATTTCTCAAATTGGAATTTCCTAGATTTGCACATTGAAGGACTGAGTTTCATATCTCTCTGTTCTCTTTTCCCACCCACTGTCTGTAGTAGTTGGCCTCTATGCCGTATCCCTAGTACAGTGGCAGAGTTTTTGTAATCCATTTTTCAAGGATGGGTCAACTCTTCTTGGTTCATGATTTTATGTAAAGAGCTCAGAAACAGCACTTGACGTTGGGAACATGGCTGTAATTCCTGTATCCACATTCAGCCCTTTAGGCATATACCTGGTTCTGATACCCACATGGAGAAAAGGAGAAAAGTAGTGCTTACTTATTGCTCTGGTTTTGAGTTCTTTATTTCTAGCATTGAAAGTTTCCTTAAATTTGAACATAACTATATTTTAAAATGTTTAATTATAGCTTATCTAGAATTTTAAAATAATTTGAGTGAAAAAAATCCTACGTTAGCTCAATCTATTATACGAATTATAAGGTTAGACTTCTTTTTTATTGTATTACTTTATGTTTGTATTTTAAAATTTGTTGGAGGAAGGAAGCCTTAAAAATTGGTGGGATTTCTTTGTATAGGGTGAAATCTAGAGGGATTCTTAGGTAACTGGATACAAAAATTAAATGAAATTCTCTCCCCTTCAATGTTTCTGTCATGGACAAGAAATGAAAATAAAGTTTTTGAAAATAATCACCTGTGCATGAGCGTTAGCCACTCTGTGGCTCTGGCCCATTACTGACCACATTTTCTCACTTTTATTTTATTTTTGTTTATTTAGTTGGGTATTACGGACTCTGGAAAAATATGCAGATAAAATATTTTCCTGTAAATTGTTCCACTGCAGTGGTGAATGGTTGGATTAAAATAGTTGAAAGACACTAAAAAATTAGTGTGAGAGTCTGACCCACAAAGCTCTAAGCTGTGAATGTTCTTCTGTGCCACCCAAATTCCTGATTTAAGACTGAAGGATCTTCCCCTGCTGCTGGGAATGTTACTGACACCTCTGAACCGTTTGTTAGCCCTCTCTGGGAACTGCCTCACTGCAGAGAGCCACTTTGCCTGAATTTAAACCCTCCTTCCAAGGTAGTGCACATCCAATACCTTGTCGATGTGCAAGTTCAAAGTCATGTTGTCTGAGGTCTTGTTGTGAATGCATTAATGCCCAACTCTCCTGAGCTTCCTTCCCTTCTACTGACCATGCTGACCCTGAGAGTACTGCCCAATAACCTTCCTGGGCGCTAACCTCCACTTTGGAATCTGCCTCCTGGGGGATCCAACCTGTGGGCATGAGACCCACAACCTGTCTTTAAGTCCAAAGTAGTACAGTGAAATGAGCACTGAACTTATATATTTTGTAAGACCCTAGGCTTAAATTTCATTTTTGCCGTGAACCAGTGGTGTGATCTTGGGCAATTTATTTCATATTTCTGATTTTTCACTTCCTCATTTGTAAAATGGGATTGACTGTATTCACATCAGGCCACTATGAAAGTAAATATGATAATAGATGTGAAATTTCCTAGAGAAATAGCTGGTAAAGCGTAAGTGCTCACAAAAAGTTGGATAAAACTGTACAGAAGTCATGAGCGTTTTCTGAAAATTGGGCCTCTATATGTACTCTCAGAAATCGGGGCTGGGGGTGGAGGGAGGGAGGAGACTGTCCAGAAATTCTGCACTGTCCTATAGAGACATTCTGTCACATTTATGGTGAAGGACATTGTCAGGCTTAGTGGAAAAAGGAAAGGCCGGGCAGAGGATCAAGAACACTGGGGGCTGAAAAAGCAATATGTTTCCCCTGTGTTGTTGGTAGTCAGATGATTCCAGAAAGGCCAGGAACCTCTCCTCTCCCTTTCTTTTCTATTTAGCATTTAGCAAAGTGGCTTGAAAACAGTAGCTGCTCAATAAATATTTCTTATATAATGAATTACATTTCTTCCTACAGAAGTCAAAGAATTTCATAGACAGACACAGAAACCTGCATAATCCACTTCTTATTTTTTTTCCCAGAGAGAATCTAAATCCTTGAACTTGTTCTGGGAAAGAAAACATGAATACATTTTATTAATAGTTTACATAGTTCGTAATTGCATGATAAATGTTGCTATTAGAAAATGTGTTAATAGGAAAGTATTCAAGAAACATAACTCTATTGCACTTCAAAACATCTTGACACGAAACACGTTATGACCCTTCTTTATCATCTTAAGATGACAACAAAGATATTGCAAATAAGGGTCTGAAATTTTAGCCACACTGTTTCTTGTCTTCTTAGAGCTTACAAGCTAATTTCCCAGCTCCTGCACCTCTTCCTCAAATAACCCATTCTGAGTAAATACTATGATATCTTATGGTATCTGATTGTGTGTGTGTGTGTGTGTGTGTGTGTGTGTGTGTGTGTGTGTGTTTGTGTGTGTGTGTGTGTGTGTGTGTGTGTGTGTAGGTGGCCATCACTTCCTGAAGAAACACATTCATTTTTTTAATATCTTATTTTCTTCTTAAACAGAATGTAGATATGATTTTTGTTGGTGTGCTCCTGGTTCTTGAGGAAGAAACATAGTAGAATGGTGAGAACTTGAGGACCTGAGTTTCCTTGCCTCTGATTTATGAATCATAAAATCATGAACAAGATATTTAATCCCTACAGCCTCACTTCCCTTATCTATATAAAAGAGGTAATACCTCATAGAATTGTGATAAAACTGAATGAGTTTGTGCATGTGAATGACTTAGCACAAAGTCGATAACCCTTGTGATTATATGATCATCTTTAAATTCCACAAAGCCAGAAGATTTTGAGTCAATGGCGGCATTTATGGAACGAGCCATTCTTCTTCCAGAGGAGTATCTTTTGTTCCACTGACAACCACAAAATGACTTTTCAGAGATTTTTCTCTAGCACTTATCTTTGTATCTGTGCTTCACAATCATCCAGCCTCCACTCCAAATTATAGTCTTCAAACCCAGCCCCAATGGCATTATAATTCCTGTGTCATAATTGCTCAGCACTTTGATTGGTGGAAGGATCTTCTCTCCAATTCAATACTCAGCTCTACAGACTGATGTTTCTAGGGTTGGCTTTAAACAAATTTAGTAAAACAAAGTTCAATAGAAATAGTGACCCTTTATTTATAACTCAGTATGTACTAACCACATGGTTTTATTCAATATTTCTCAATAATATTATGATATAGAATTTTTAAATCCAATTTTACTTATAAAACTGTGGTTGAATGAGTTTGAGTTAGGTACCCAGCGTCACATAAACTGTTCAGATCAAAATCAGATGTCAGAACTACATCTCACTGATGCCAAAGCCATGGCAGTTCACACTGGGCCAGTCTGTTTCCTCTCATTTGTGGCCTCCTTCTTTCTGATGGTAAATAAGATACTGAATACTCTTGTGCTTCTGTGTCCTCATTTTTAGATGAATATAAAGGGCCAACCACTCTAGTTTTAAGGCTATGGTGAAAGTCAATATAGGTGGAAATCTCTTATAGGAAATATGGTTGAAGCTCTTCAACCTAAAATCTATTAATGCAAAGAGAGGAGAACAGTGGTTTTTAAATGTCCATTTTACATAGTTGGTGACATTGCATACAGTTAACTACAGATGTGAGAAATACATTAACTCTCCCGTTCATAATTGCCATCTTATTCTAAGCACTTTGATAGAAAAAGGCAGGTTAATAATTGCTGGCCAGTTTGCTGGCTCTTAAAACAGGTGGCTGCATAGTAGGCTCATGTGGCCTCAGAAAAGGGCCAGCTCCCTGTCAAAAACAGTAGGCTCACTTTGCTTCAAGCAATAATGGAACTGAATGTGCTCAGTTAAATTGATACCAAGTGCAGAGAGCCTGGCGATTTTCTTTGTTTGGAAAGAGTGAGACTTTGCTCAGTACTATGAAGCGAATGCAATGCAGCATGAAGCAGAATGCTGTCATCTCAATTGCTGTTTATGAGCTCTGTGTTTTCAATAGCCAAATAAACTCCAAATCTTACTTTCCCAGCTAGCGTTTCATTAAAGCCATTACACACTATTTTTACTGTATTTTCCTAAGCCACACGAGGCTTTTGTTTACCTGTATGGAACACAAAGAAGAGCAGAAAGAGAAATGAATACTGTGCAATAATCACGATTTCTGAGAGAGGCAAAGTGTTCCATAACCGCCCCAGGGCCAGTTTGGCTAAGGTATCAGCCAAGTCATAAGAGGTTAGGATTAAGATGGGCTATACTATCCGAGGCAACCTGCCAAGGAGAGAAGCAGAATTTAGACCAAAATTTCTTAGGCAGAGCTGAGAAACGAATCCCAGTGAGACCAATTACAGACACCAGGTCTAAATTGCCAGAGGTGGGATAAGACACAGACCATAGAGCCAAGAGTTGAGGGTCAAATGGGGATGCACTGAGATTAAGGATAGGTCAGAAACATAAGGTCCAGGGCAATTGTCAAGAATACCCTTGGAACATTCATACATATCAACATGCCTCAGTCTGTGCATGCATATGAGATGTCAGTCTGGCTGAAAGAAAATCGGAATGCATGTATTGTTCATTCTCCTTTCTAATAGCTGTATACAAGCAGCTGCTTATAAGATGTAGCTGAAAGAACATGTGGTATGAGGTGTCATCTTTCTTTAAGAAACCTTCCAGCACAACATAGCAACTCATCCTTTCCCCCTCCCACCGAGATCTTACAGCATAGTGTTAGATAGGGCACGGTTCCTCAAAAAGCATCCCCTGATGGACTAAAATACATATTCAGGTTAAGTAAAGCCCCTTGAAATAGGTTTAGCAGCAAAATATACATATATTTAGAATATGTAACTTAAAGGCAGTGTACTACAACATACAATGTTTATATATTTAACACTCAAAGATTAATTTCTAATGGTAAGTCACTGGAGAGGGTCTAGAAGAATTGGCTGATTGCAACACACCTTCTAAATTCCTAATCTGCAGCTAACGCTGTTACTGTAGTAGTTTGGAAGACTGAAAATCAAGTGAATTTGGTCCTGTCAATCTACCACACACTTGTTCTACTCTAATATATTGTCAAGGTTGATTCTTTAATGTGGAAAGCACCCTTGGAGAGAGAAGATATTGGTAAGATAAATCATGAATGTAAAAAAAAATCACTTGAAATGTGACTCAAGTGGTTTCTTGGTAAATGGAAAGTAAACTTTGACCAGCCACTCTTTGCAGAAAAGCAGGCTGAACGGTAGTTCTTGAGCTTCATAGTACTCTAAATTTGTGACAGAATAGTTAATTATTACAATTTATTATATTTTGTATCTGTGGCCATTAATTAGCAATTATGCTTCCTTGGACACTGTGAGTTTTTCTTTTATGCCTTTCCATTCATTTGTAAATATTGACTTGTCCCACTCTAAGCTACAGAAACTAAAAACATCAACATGTTGACAAGATACTTTTTAGTGATGACTGTGGGTAGTCTGGATTTTCTCTTTTATCCTGTTTGGATTTCTCCAATTCTTTTTTTTCTTTTTATTGGGGTGTTTGGATTTCTCCAATTCTTTTTTTTCTTTTTATTGGGGTATAGTTGTTTGTTGTGTTAGTTTTTACTGTTCAGCGAAGTGAAGCAGAGTTCCCTGTGCTATACAGCAGGTTCTCATTAGTTATCTATTTTATACATATTAGTGTATATATGTTATCCCAATCTCCCAATTCATCCCACCCCTCTTTTCACCCCTTAGTGTCCATACATTTGTTCTCTACATCTGTGTCTCTATTTCTGGATTTCTCCAATTCTTTTAAGTGGACAAACATTACCATTATAACAAGAAAAAAGTAGATACTATAAAAATATTTGCCATTTGTAGCAACATGGATGGACTTGGAGGGCATTACGCTAAGTGAAACGTCAGACAGAGAAAGACAAATACTGTATGATATCACTTATATGTGGAATCTAAAAAATACAACCAACTAGTGGATATAACAAAAAAGAAGCAGACTTACAGATATAGAGACCAAACTAGTGGCTACCAGTGGGGAGAGACGTGGGAGGGGCAATATGGGGAGGGGGTGTGGGAGGCACACACTATTGGGTGTAAGACAGGCTCAAGGACGTTTTGTACAACATGAAGACTAGAGCCAATATTCTGTAATAACTGGAAGTGAAAAGTAACCCTTAAAAACTGTATAAAAACATATTTTAAATAAAAAAATAAATTGAACTTTGAAAAACAACAAAAACAAATAATAGGAATAAAAAATATTACTCTGCAAGGGAAATGAGAAATAATTTAGAGTCTAGATTAAAGTATCAGATACTCTTTCTTAGGCTATGATAACAACCTCAAAATCTCAGTGGCTTAATAAAAAGAAGGTTTTTTTTTTTCTCATGTAAGGGAAGCCGGGTAACTCTCTGGTATCACTATTACTCACATGTATCAATGTAGTATTTCAGCTTGCTTTACTCTTACAGCATCTTCATATTAACAGTTGCTTCTATAATTGCCAAGATAGAGGAAAATTGGAGAATTATATTTTAAGTAATTCTACCTGTAAATGCACATATCACTTCTATTAACATTTCACTGGCCAAATCAAGGAGATGGGGAAATACAATCCTTGCATGGGCCTAGAAAGAGAGGAAAACTGGAAATGGGGAGAGGCACTAATCTCTACATAGACTGCTCTTCTCATCACCAAACGTTAGGCTCATTGTCTTTGCTGCACGTCAAACACGCCCACTCTTTCCCAAAGGTGACTAATTCAAAGATCCCCCCAAAATATCATTGACCTGAAAATTCAGGATCTTTTGGTGATGCATGATTGTTTCTCCATTAGGTGTGATGTGCAGTAGTCTTTATATCATGTCCAGATGTGGCAGCTCTTGATGTTCTGCTTCATAGAGACATACAGTGGTGGAATAGGGACAGTAATTATGACAAGCATTTTCATTCTGAAAGAGGAAGAGTGGGGGACCTACAGAAGTTCCTAGGCCATAGTAACACGGATCATCCTGAGAATACATTTCAACAGCCCCCCATCCTGAGGACTTAGACAATTCTGCTCCCTGGGAAGACAATTCTGCTCCCTGGGAAGGCTTCCCCAATCCATTCTTTTTTTTTTTTTTTTGTCATCCCTGGCTGTGCCTTCTGAGAGGTTCTTTATTTTATTCTTCTTGGCTATATCTAAAAGGCCATCAAGAGATATTGAAGAATTTTGTCCTGGGTTTTAACTACTTCACTGCCTGGGCAAGTCACATTTGTGCTCCCAAATTCAAGTGCATGGGGACGTGCAATCTTTTCCTGCGTCTAAAAGAGAATTAGAAATGTGAATGAGAAGTACTCATTCTACCACAGATGATATTATATTTCATTAGAGAGGATTTTTATTTATGTCTACAGCTCACATGGGTGTAAGCAACCTGGGGTCATTTCTGAAACAGATTTTCTGGGCTATGCAGATGAGGTGGTAATAGGGCTGCTGTCTTCTTTTTTTTTTTTTAATAAATTTATTTATTTATTTTTGGCTGCGTTGGGTCTTCATTGCTGCACGTGGGCTTTATCTAGTTGTGGCGAGCGGGGGCTACTCTTCGCTGCGGTGCACGGGCCTCTCATTGCAGTGGCCTCTCCTGTTGAGGAGCACAGGCTCTAGGCACAAGGGCTTCAGTAGTTGTGGCTCGCGGGCTCTAGAGCGCAGGCTCAGTAGTTGTGGTGCACGGGCCTAGTTGCTCTGCAGCATGTGGGATCTTCCCGGACCAGGGCTTGAACCTGTGTCCCCTGCATTAGCAGATGAACTCCCAACCACTGCGCCACCAGGGAAGCCCTGGCTGCCGTCTTTTTGATGGTTGGTTAATTAATTCTAGTTCGCCCTTAATCCTCAGATGCAACTCTTTGGTTTTCCAAACCAATATAGGGGATGTTTTCGAGGGCCCTTATCTTCGGTGGGTCTTTGACTTCAATTTTTATCTCCCTCACCATTTGAGCTGTCGAAAGCACTTCTCAGCTATCTCTCCAGAATTGGCAAGTGCCACATGTGCAAAAGTAGACCAGATGTTACTACATGTCTCTGGAGTTCATTTTCTACCACATCTTGCTCTGGAATATAGCCCTTATTTTGCTAGTTTTCTAATGCTTTCAAGCCAATGGTTTTTATATTTTTTCCATGTTTTCTTGTTATTCTCAGAGACTGCAAGAAGCAGAAGTCACTTTGACCAACTCTTTGCCCTCCCCCCCCCCATTTTTTCTATTTGATTGATGAGAGTCATTATTTGAGTGAACAGCTTTTAAATTTGTTTTCAGGGATGTTTGATGAAGGTTATAATGCGCACTATGTTAGAATCTGGTTGTGATTTCTTAGGCATTATAATTTGAATATAGGCAGCTGTCACCGAGTAGATGGTAGTGGTCTTTAACATAGTATAAGGCTGTGATTCATCTCTTTTCTTACATTAAACCATGAGGACCAAGCAGGTGTGGACATGATGCAGGGAGACAGCACTGGGAAAGTCATGCCAAATGAGAACATCTAAGTAGGGACTAAGGAAAGAATCTCAAGATAGGCCTGGGCTTAGAATTTTATTAGTCCCAGTGGAGTTAGGGCTTTGAGATCAAGGAACTACCTAGGAGAAGAATGTCTTCCACTCCTAAGATCAAAGATAGAACCTCACCATCTTTTTTTTTTTTAAAGTCTTAGTTTATTAACTCTCTCATGAAAAATCTGCACAATCACCAAAGACACAGTCACTGCAGAGTCTTTATTCCTTCTGCTGCCCAATCTCCAGCTCACTGCTAGACACTTCATTTCTTTTTGCCAGCACCAACATTGTCCTTTGCAGTCCCCCTGACTTTCTTCATTCTGTTCTTGCATTCTTTTCGCTGTTTTCTTGAGGTATTTTTCTTCTCGTACAGGCCATGTCTTGCAAGCCTGTGTTTGGGCTCATCCTTCTTCACATAATCCAAGGAATCGTAAATCATGCCAAAGCCAGTTGCCTTGCCACCACCAAAATGGGTTCTGAATCCAAACACAAAGATGACATCTGGTGTGGTCTTGTACATTTTGGCTAGTTTTTCCCGAATTTCTGTCTTAGGTACTGTTGCCTTCCCAGGATGAAGGACATCGATGATCATTTGTTTCCGCTGAAGTAGTCGGTTGGTCATGAACTTCCTGGTCCAGATAGTTACCGTGTTGTTCATGATGGCAGTTAATCTTCAAGCAGCCAGGAAGGAAAAGAGGACTATTTTCCACCGGCCAATCATATCAATGCTCACGGAAGGACCTCTGGAGGCCAAAGCTGGAAAGTGAATTGTCCAAATAAGCTTGGCCCTCTTAACAATTTTCTCCTTGAGAATGAGTTTTACTATAAATATTCCATAGAAACTCTTCTCCCCTGCTGCATCATCTTGTAGATTATGTTGCCTATTGTTTCACTTTTTTCCCCTATTCTTATTTTCTCCCTTCTCTCTTGAACTTGATGCTTCATATGCATACTTGCCAGGCCCAGTCTCACACAGGACTTGGACTTTGGCTACCCACTGAACCATATTGACCAGCCCCACTCATTACTATATCTAATCCTGGCCCCAGGAACACAAGTTTCAGATGGGTGCCTCTTCCCCCATGCTCATCCCAGAAGGAACATCAGATATAATTCAGATCTCATCCATCTCAGGGATGTTAGATGAAGGTTATAATGCACACTATGTTAGAACACTATGTTAGAGCCTGAGTGGGTTAGAAGACTGGGAATCTAGAAAATAATACTGAGCAACATGGATGTGTAGGCTGTGAAATTAATGTGGAAAAGAGGCTCAGGATATCATCTGAGAGAAAGTGCTTGATGTCACACCAAACGCTGCTAGGCCAGGCCTAAGACCATTGTCTTACTTTTCTGTACAGATGACTCTACTTCTTCTTTTCTGCCATGCCAGAGGGAGAAGGTATACTTTATAAACATTAGAAGCTATAGAATTGAGAGTCCTAGCCACAGGGTTGGCAGATAAAATATAGATAACCAGTAAAATTTGAATTTTAGGTAAACAACAAATAATTTTTTAGTATAAGTATGTCGTATGCAATAACAGGGCTATACTTAGAGTAAAAAAACATCTAATTGTTTACCTGCAATTCAAATTAAACTGGGTATCTTGTATTTTTACTTGCTTCATCTGGCACCCTTTCTAAGTCTTGGGGAAAAGCTACTGGATTGGATGAACTCAAAAGTGTGAACATTTGAGAGACATTTTTTAGATTAGAGAGATTATGTGTTGTTCAAAAAATGGAAGAATTTCAATTTGGCTGGAGCTCAGTTTGAGCTGGAGGAAGCATAGTTATAAGACATGTCATGATGAGAAGGGGCAAAATTCTATTGCAATTCCATCCATACTAAAGATTTAAATGCTGTAATTACTCAAAAATTTACATTGATAAGTGACAGATTAATTAAGAGTTAAAGGGAAGCAAGTAGTATTCAAGAATGAATAGAAATGACTGAATAAGGATTGATCACTTATCAATAGAGTCTTTGTTGCTTAAGTGTGATTTAAGATTATGGATCCATGTGTGTTTAAACTGAAATGGTCCAGTTGCTATAAGGACATTATGATACCTTTATTATGTCACTTTTTAGGACTTTGTTTAGAATATGACTACATTATTTTGAATTATGGTTGTCAGGAATACCAAGATACTTCTTACATTTGGTTAATGCAGTACTCACTCAGAAAACTCAAAATTATAATTTGGCGCAGCTAAATAAATGTGTAATATGGTGAAAGATGTCATAAACATAAATGGGTATTATTGATGTTATTATTATCTGAAATTTTAAAAAGCTAGGTAAGAGAAACATAGATTAGATAGAAAGTTTCTAAACACCGTATTTCACTCTAGAACTGCCCTGGCATCTGTTCTACTTCTTGCCAGCTGCCCCCTGAGGCCTGTGCCTGTCTCAGAGCACTTTTTCATCAAGGCTTGCGTAAGGCTAGTTGTGTTCCAAGCGTTTTTCAAATTTGATAAAAGTGAACCATTTGTAGAGGCGAAATTCTTTGGTTCCACATTAAAGTATATTATTTTAATGAAAATGTTTCTTAAACATACTCAGACGTGAACTGATATATTAAAAACAGCACATAAGTTAAACTTATAAGCAAACTTTTAAAATAATATTTTTAAAATTAGCAGCATTAATTTAATGTCGTAGATTATATTGATTTGATGACACTGCTATATCTCTGCTTGAAAGATAATGTGGTGAAGACGCTAAGACATGAGCCCTTAAAATTGGATGTTACTCTGGGAGGTATACTAACTCATTTTCTCATCCAGTTTTCTCTTTTCAAATCACCTCAAAATTTCTGTTTGTTTAGGACATTGTAATTGCATTTATACTTCACCTGGCACAAATCCAACATTATATATCATGTCCAGTTCTGTTTTTTTTTAGGTCCTCCTCTTAGTAGCCCACAATTAAAGCAGTACTCTTTGGTAGCAACATGAAAACAAACTGAACATCAAAATCACATGAATAACACCTAGCATAAGGTGGTCATACAAACAATCCACTATATTCACATGCAAACATTTAATATATATTCATTAAAATAAAGACTCTATATAGATCTGTTTAGCAAAGGTGTTGCAATTAAAAAATTACTCAGTTAGCTCAAAGATAATTAAAATCATTCAATTCCTTAAATAGTCTCTCAATTAAATGCATAAACTGAGAGCAATCTTTATGCACAACACAGATGAAAATGTCACCTGTATTTTTGCATCTTTGGGGCTCCTACAGTAGATAGCAGTTGCTCCCTGAAACACTCCATTTTCCACTCTTGATTCCAGACCCTCAGAAACTTGCCTCAGCATTCAGCCCACCTGATTTTTCTGTCTTCATCTCCAAGCTCATTATGATGTAGATTAACTTCATTTCTTGTTTTATGTTGCCTTTTCAGGGCTTCACTCATTACCAAGATCCTGTACTTAAAGCGGGACTGTTCAAGTGCTAAAGAGGGGAAGTCAGGAGGGGCAAAATAGGAAATATTCAGGTATTAGTACTTTTTACTTCTGTTGAACACATCTCTTGAGTTTCAAACTTACATCTCTATTTGGCCAGGTATTCAAACTCATTGTATCCAGTGAACTCATCATATACCCATAGATCTGTGCAGATTGTAAATTCCTTGAGAGTCTCAAACAACATAGGTGAGAGGTAGCCCCAGCTTGAGCTGTGTCTCTTGATCTCAAGTTGTCTGCACTCTGCTCCTATTCCTGGCCCCAATCTCATTTCTGCCTCCAAGAAAGAGTTGGGGTTCACCAGACTGATGGAAAAAAAACAAGGGCTGTTGAAGTTGGACTTTCAACAGACCAAACTTAATAAGAGCAGAAGAATGAAAAGCTGATAGGAAGTGAAGATAATAATAGTTTATTTGTGTACCACGAAATGGTTGGATTTTCCCAAGTCTCTGCTTTTCACAGTATTCCAGCCATCTCATGGTCCAACCTCTGGCATTCCTGGGGATCACTCTGTAAGCAATAATCACAGCTTTACCTTCCAAATCAACTTGAGCTTCTTACCTTGTTTCTGAATGCAGTTTGCTTTATTTTTCTCTTTTGTGTTGACCCTGTGGGAACTCTCTTTTTTCCCCCTAAATATGCTCGGCTCAAGAAGGCAATACTATTTTCCCAGTTCTCAAATCCCTGGACCCCACTGGCTGCTCTGAGAAAGCCCCTGTCTCCCATACACCTGTCTTAGCCCTTGAGATATTAGCCCTGTTCAGAGATTCCATGGTCCCTGATTCTGGCTTGCCTGGATTAGGTAAGTAAACCCATCATCTACCTCTTCCAAATCTTCAAAGTCATTATTCCATATCTATTTTTAATCTTGGTTAATGATGTTAACACACAGTCCAACAAGTTAAAGACTTTGAGCTTTTCCTTTTCTTTCCCTAGCAGTCCACATTTAAAGCCATTTTTTCTGTTTGCCGTTAGAACAAATCTCCTAAAAGAAGTTGCCTATGCTCATTATCTCTATTTATTTATTATTATTTTTATTGAAGTATAGTTGATTTACAATATTTCATTAGTTTCAGGTGTACAATATAGTGATTTAAAATTTTTATAGATTATATTTCATTTCAAGTTTTTATAAAATCTTGGGTATATTCCCTGTGCTGTACAATATATCCTTGTAGTTTATTTATTTTATACATTGTAGTTTGTGCCTCTTAAACCTCTATCCCTATCTTGCCCCTGTCACCTTCCCTCTCCTCACTGGTAACCACTAGTTTGTTCTCTATATACGTGAGTCTGTTTCTCTTTTGTTCTATTCATTTGTTTGTTTCATTTTTTAGAGTCTACATATAAGTGATAACATACTGTATTAGTCTTTCTCTGTCTGGCTCCTTTCACTAAGCATAATACCCTCTAGATCTATGCATGTTGTTGCAAATGACAGAATTTCATTCTTTTTTATGGCTGAGTAACAGTCCATATACATATATACCACATCTTCTTTATCCATTCATCTGTTGATGGACATTTAGTTTGCTTCCATATCTTTACTATTGTAAATAATGCTGCTATGAACATTGGAGTGCATGTATCTTTTCAAATTAGTGTTTTCATTTTCTTTGGATATATACCCAGGAGTGGAATTACTGGATCATAGGTAGTTCTATTTTCAGTTTTTTGAAGAACCTCCATACTATTTTCCATAGTGGTTCTACCAATTTACTTTCCCACCAAAAGTGTACTAGCATTCCCTTTTGCTCACATCCTCACCAACATTTGTTATTGTTGTCTTTTTGATGATAGCCATTATGAGAGGTGTGAGGTGATATCTCATTGTTTTTTGTTTTCTAATGCCTTTAGATGATAGGTTAGGTTGTTTATTTGAAACTTTTCTTATTTCTTGAGGTAGGTCTGCATAACTATAAACTTCCCTCTTAGGACTACTTCTGCTGCATCCAGTAGATTTTGGAAAGCTGTGTTTTTATTTTCATTTGTCTCAAAGTATTTTTTGATTTCTTCTTTGATTTCTTCATTGGCCCATTGGTTTTTGTTTTTGTTTTTTTTTAAACATCTTTATTGGAGTATAATTGCTTTACAATGGTGTGTTAGTTTCTGCTTTATAACAAAGTGAATCAGCTATACATATACACATATCCCCATATCTCCTCCCTCTTGCATCTCCCTCCATGTTTTTTAGTCTCCACATGTTTGTTTTTCCCATTTTTCTTCCTGTAATTGATGTTTAGTTTCATACCGTTGTGATCAGAAAAAATGCTTGATATAATTTCTGTCCTCTTAAATTTGTTGAGACTCGTTTTGTGACCTAACAAGTGATCTATCCTAGAAAATGTTCCATGTACACTTGATAAGAATGTGTATTCAGCTGTTTTTGATTGGAATGTCCTTTAGATATCTATTAAGCTCAACTGATCTAATGTGTCATTTAAGACTACTGTTTCCTATTGATTTTCTATCTGGATGATCTGTCCATTGATGTAAGTGGGGTGTTAAAGTTCCCTACTATTATTGTATTATTGTCAATTTCTCCCTTTATGTATGTTAATATTTGCTTTATATATTTATGGGCTTAGAAGGAGCATATATGTTGAGTGTTACATCCTCTTCTGGTATTGATCACTTTATCATTATATAATGCCATTCTTTGTCTTCTATTATAGCTCTGAAGTCTCTTGTAAGCAGCATATAGATGGGTCTTGTTTTTTATTATCCAATCAGCCACCCTATGTCTTTTGATTGAAACATTCAGTCCATTGACATTTAATGTGATTATTGAAAGGTATGTACTTATTGCCATTTTATTACTTGTTTTCTGGTTTTAAAGTCTGGCAGCCCAGGAAACTGACTCTAAGAATCACACTTGGTTGACTTAATCACAACTTTTCAGAAAAGTTTGTGTGACTGATTTATTATTTTTGTGAAATAAGGCTGTATGGCTAAAGTTAAACCCTCTTCTATTCATATTTTCCCATTGTGGTTTTCCTATGTGTTCTGCCACCACATGAACTTAATCCATTTAGAACAGAAAATTGTATTCTCACATGACAAAAATATTATGCTTTCAGTTGTCTCTGAGAGGATTATAATAGTGACTGAAGCAGATGTTGTTTAAATCATTTTTGTGCATAATGTTTTCGCCTGATAGTCTCCTGAAAATAAGGTATAGACAGTTCATGGTAATAGCTTGAGATGACAGTTTACCTTTAAACCCAATGGGTTATGTTTTACATAACCAGATGAAATATTTAAAGCACAGCTGCAAATTCACCCTCCTGGGACACGAAATTGGTGACATTACAGAGGGTTAATCTGAATAGAATATGACACCAATTGTTAGCTAATTCCAAAGATAGTTACAAGAAAGAATTAGATTCTAGAAGGAGAGTGTTAGGTTAAGGTAGGGTTGACAATTTGACAAAAGATATATATCTACATTTTAACTACAAAACACTGCAGAGAGAAATTTAAAAACCTAGATAACTGGAAAGATATATCTACTGATGGATCAGAACACTCAATATTGTTAGGATAATTTCCCCCATTTTATCTATAGATTCAATGTATTACTAATGAAAATCCCAGCAGGCTTTTGATTTGTAACAAGCTGATTCTAATATTTATATGAGAATGTAAAGGATTTAGAATAGCTAAAACAACTTTAACAAGGAAGAAAAAAGTTGGAATTCTTACACTATACAATTTCAAGACTTATCATAAAGCTACAATAATCAAGATAGTAAAATATTAGCATAAAGAGAGGGTAAAATAGACCAATGGAATAAACTAGAGTCCAGAAATAGATCCACACATATATCATTAATTGATTTTTACCAAACTGCTAGGAAGAGAAAAGATAATCTTTTCTACACGTGGTGTTTTAACAATTGGATAGTCATTTGGAAAAATTAAGCTTGTTCTTTTCCTCATGTGATAACTTGAAATGGATCATAGACTTTAGTGTAAGAGCTAAAACTATAAAACTATTAGGAGAAAATGTTCATGACCTTTGGTTTGGCAAAGATTTCTTAAGTACAACAAACAAAGCAAGAAGTATAAAAAGTAAGAATTAACAAATTGAACTTCATCAAAATTAAGAAACTTTGCCCTTCAAAAGACACTCTAAAGAAAAAGAAAAGGGAGACACAGATTGAGATAAAATATTTATAAAATATGTATCTGATGAAGGATTTGCATCTTTAATATTAAAAACTTTTACAAGTCAATAATAAGTTTAAAAAAACTCAATAAAATGGGCAAAAGATTTGAACCCACACTTCACCACAGAGGATATACAGATGTCAAATAAGTACATAAAAAGTTCCTCATCGTCATTATTCATTAGGGAATGCAAATTTAAAAATGCAGTGAAATAGCTATCACTATGCACCCATTAAAATGGATAAAAATGAAAAGATGACCACACTAAGCTTTGTGAGGGTGTGAAGCAATGGGAACTTACAAACATTGCTTGTTGTAAAATAAAATGGAAAAATGACTTCAGAAGAATTTGGCAGTTTTGTAAAGATGTAAGATACCCTTCTCATGTGATCCAGCCATTCTAATCATAGGTATGTACTCAAGAGAAATGAAAGCATATGTACACAACAAGACATGTCCATGAATGTTTATAGCAGTTGTGTTTATAATAACCAAACAGTACAATAGAAACAACCCAAGTAACCATCAACAAGTTAATGCCTAAACAAATTGTGATATACTCATATAATGGAATACTACTCAGCAATAAAAAGAAATCAAATATTGATACATACAACAACATGGATGAATCTAAAATAATTAGTCTGAGTGAAAGACTCTGGACAAAAGAGAGTATACACTATATGATTCTATTTATATAAAATTTCAGAAAGTTCAAGCAAATATAAAGTGATAGAAGCCACTGATAGATTGGTGGTTCCTGGCAAAGGCAGGAGAAAAAAATGGGAAGAAGGGATTATAGAAGTGCTCTAGGAAACCTTTGCAGAATGGCCGTGTTTACTATGTTGCTTTGGTATACACTTGTCAAAACTTACCAAATTGTCAGAGGTTTTCAAGATGATGGCTCAGGAAGATCCTGAAATCAGTCCTCCCACTGACACAAGAAATCTACAACTATATGTGGAATAATTCCCTCAGAAAAGAGACCTGAAAACTGGATGAGCAGAGCTTCCACAACAAAGGTTAAAAGGACAGCCCTGAGACACATAGGAGAGGCAGAGAGACAGTCTTGCCAAAGAAAACAACCACACCCTCGCTGTGGCAGTCCACATCGGGAAGGATCACAGAGGTACAAATCTTTTCCCTGAGGAGCAAGGGGTTCAAGCTCTACATCAGGCACCCCAACCCCTAGATCCTGCACAGGAGAGAGGAGCCCCCAGAACACCTGGCTTTGAAAACCAATGGGAAATATGTCCAGGAAAACTATAGCACTGCAGGGAATGGAAAACCCTCTCTTAAAGGGCCCATGGTCAAACTCACTGGACCCCCAAACCAGTGCAAAAGCACCAGATTGAAAAGCTCTTGGACCACAGGTGAAGTGGACCCACTTATTAATTTTGAAGCATCTGCTAGAGAGGCAAGACCCAGTTAGAATGCTCCCCAGGGACTGAGACACGGCAGGAGCCATTTTTGCAATCTCAGGCTAGTTGCTAATGCAGTTGCTGACAGGCACATTTTGAAATTCTCCCTCTAACCTGTTAATGCAAGTGATGCACCCTGCTGAGAGCCTTGCCCACCCCTGCACTCTGGCTGAGCCTCACAGCCATCTGAGCAATATCCTCACACACCAACGTGGCAGCAATCGAGGGCAGACATGGAAGCTTGTCTGAGGGCAAGCCCCGCCCACGAGCATGCTGCAGCTGCAACCACGGTCCCATCGCAACAGGAGGAAATATTTTTCAGCCATAAAAAAGGAAGAAATCTTGCTATTTCAGACATGGATGGACCTCAAATAGAGAAAGGCAAATACTATATGATTTCACTCATATGTGGAATCTACAAAAACAAAACAAATGAACAAACAAAATAAAACAAAACTAACTCGTACATACAGAACTTAGATTAGTGGTTACCAGAGGGGAAGGGTGTTGAGTGCAGGTGAAATGGATGAAGGGGGTCAACTATGTGGTGATTGATGATAAGGAGACATGTGATGGTGATTCCTTTGTATTTATACAGATGTGGAATCATAATGCTGAACACCTGAAATTTATATAGTAGAAACAACTTATCAAATTGTATACTTTGCATGCATGTGGTTTATTTTATGTCCTTTGTACCTTGATAAAGCTGTAAAATAAACCTGATTAAAAGAAAATTTTCTTCTTGGAAATAAGATCAAGTGACTGTCTAAAAGGACTAATAAGATTTTATTGGAAGCGTTAAGCAAATTCGATATTTAATATAACATCAATACTTTGTATTTTGTTTTTCATAATAAAAGTTTTTCTCTGAGCCATATAGAAACCACACTCCCCCTCCCATTTTCCCCAGTGTTCTGTGCAAATAACACAATTGAGTGTGTGTATGTGCATGTGTCATATGAACAAGTTTAGGAAGAACACAGGAAAATGAGTTACCATCAAGTGTTAGCAACTGAAAGATCTGTCTTCCCCCTGTTTCTTTAAACTGCTTTATTATATTAAAGATTTACAGTGAACGTGGATTTCTAATAGTTCTGCTTCACTCCAAACCTCTCCACTTCAAACCCTTGAACCACAAGTCTATCCTGAGGGAAGGAGGTAGGGTGAACTTCTAAGGAATAGAAGTAAACTTTGAATTTAATAGATTATGAGTTAAAAAGAATGTGTTTGTGTTTTAATAACTAACATGAAACTTTCTAGAATAAATGAGATTTTGACTCAAACTAAGATGCCTGTTAGGAAGCTGGGCACTCAGTAGGAAACAAGGTACCTTTGAACATGGAAGGTACCAATCATTAGATCAAATGAATGCTTTTCATGTTTATGCCCCAACATTTTGAGACTCCATAGTAAACCAGTCATACAGATTTAAAGTGTTTTGCAAATTTCATTCAAAATTATTTTGGATAATGTACACATCCTTTCCAATAGTTAAGTAATATGAATCAAAACGAACAGGTCTGGATACAGATGAGTATCCAGGATTAACTTCATGCTTCTCCTCTTTCCCTCATCCCCAAACAAAGTTATGTACGAAATAACAAATTCAGGCTTGCTCCTAACTTCTATGCAATAACACATAACAAATTTTGCCTCCCATTTTTAGGGCATGATTTCAGGACCCAATAATTTTGTACATAGCCAAGATGAATGTCACACAATGAGGATACAGAAAACATATTTACACATATTTGGAAGGGAGATCAGAAAATGTATTATTCATGAACCATTCTTGAAAATGTATTTAAAAAACTGCTCTAACAGACTGAACCATACATTAATATTAAAAGCTCCAGAGTGATGAAGTCATAAAGAGACAGCCAATGAGTGAAAATGCAATCGAATACAGGGTTAAATTCTAAATAACTATAATAAATTTAAACAAAATACATGTAAAAACTTAAACGTTTATTATCTGTGGGTTGGATTTTAAACCCTATATCAGTGTTTCTCAAATTATGTTCTGCAAGAAACTAGTCTCATGAGATGTTTCATGAAGAAGGCTTCAGGGGTTACATAATTTTTAGAGGAGATATCTCTCTAGCCCGTCTTGGATATTCATACTGTATATTAACGGCTTCAGAAAGCTTGCCTCAAAGCAATAGGTTCAAATTTGTGTAATGAGTGCTTCTCACATTTACCTGACCTTAGAAAACTTTCTCGAAAAACACTTAACATGTTAGGAATTCCTATCCGAAATAAAACGTTTTGCCAAAGAACAGAAATATTACATTAGGGAAGAATAACTGTGCTTAATTACTCATTTTATTTTGGGACAATCAAAAGTTGTCATTTAGTTCTCAACTTCGATATTAAGTAGGTATATGTGTGAAATAGGCAAATTTTTTTTTTTTTAAGTTGAATCTTTTTTAAAAAATTTTATTTATTTATTTATTTATGGCTGTGTTGGGTCTTTGTTTCTGTGCGAGGGCTTTCTCTAGTTGCGGCAAGTGGGGGCCACTCTTCATCGCGGTGCGCGGGCCTCTCACTATCGCGGCCTCTCTTGTTGCGGAGCACAGGCTCCAGACGCGCAGGCTCAGTAGTTGTGGCTCACGGGCCTAGTTGCTCTGCGGCACGTGGTATCCTCCCAGACCAGGGCTCGAACCCGTGTCCCCTGCATTGGCAGGCAAATTCTCAACCACTGTGCCACCAGGGAAGCCCTAGGCAAATATTTATATGCCCCAATCAATAAACTGGGGGTACTGATGTTTTCATTCATTCATTCATTTTTTTAAAAATTTATTTATTTTTTAAATTTATTTTTGGCTGTGTTGGGTCTTCGTTGCTGTGTGCGAGCTTTCTCTACTTGTGGTGAGCGGGGGCTACTCTTCATTGTGGTGCACGAGCTTCTCATTGCGGTGGCTTCTCTTGTTGTGGAGCACAGACTCTAGGTGCACGGGCTTCAGTAGTTGTGGCTCGTGGGCTCTAGAGCGCAGGCTCAGTAGTTGTGGCTCACGGGCTTATTTGCTCCATGGCATGTGGGATCTTCCCGAACCAGGGCTCGAACCGTGTCCCCTGCGTTGGCAGGAGGATTCTTAACCACTGCACCACCAGGGAAGCCCCATTCATTCATTTTTATTTAATGCTCTGACTTCCACAAGTCCTATTAGTGGGAATTTCATTAATTCTCCCTTCAGGTCTCCCCAGTCACAGTTTGTCCAAGAATGTGTCATTTGCTCATGTTATTAAAGTGAGTTGGAGTAGGAGATTCGGCTTACTTCCATACACAAAACACAAATGGAGAGTTGTCATCTAGAAATCCCACTGCTGCCATTACTTCCACGTCCTGTACAGACGATGTTTGACAGATGATATTATTTGTCTACTGGCTCTGGTGTGTCCTTGCTTGTTCACACCCCTTCACAGAGTCAGTGAAGTTTCTAGATTTCACACTCTGCTATTGTTTCCTAAATAGAAATCACTGGTATGGAAGCTGTAGAGCTTTCAGCTTGAAGTACACTGAACCCTAGACCATGAGCTTAGTCTTACTCTGGTCAAGGTAATTTTACTGCAGGTCGCTCTGGTCACCTGAGTGCAAGTTGATTGGTTTCTCTTATTTTAAACTTTAGGTAGCACGAATTGGGGGACTTTTAATCTCCCAGAAGGCCATGAGTTTCTTAGACAAATTGGCCACTCACTCCATAGACTTGCTTACCACAGATTGTTTAACACCCAACTTGGTCAATCAAAAAGTCTTATGTGTCTTTACTCCAGGTCACAGAGCCTGCTTGCCTCATATTTATGTAACTAGACTCCTCATGTTATTCTTCACAGAGTTTCAAATGGATTTTTTTGTTCTAAACTCTTATCAAAAAGCAACTCATGGGCTTCCCTGGTGGCGCAGTGGTTGAGAATCTGCCTGTCAATGCAGGGGACACGGGTTCGAGCCCTGGTCTGGGAAGATCTCACATGCCCCGGAGCAACTGGGCCCGTGAGCCACAACTACTGAGCCTGCGCGTCTGGAGCCTGTGCTCCGCAACAAGAGAGGCCGCGATAGTGAGAGGCCCGCGCACCGCGATGAAGAGTGGCCCCCGCTCGCCGCAACTAGAGAAAGCCCTTGCACAGAAACGAAGACCCAACACAGCCAAAAAAAAATTAAAAAAAAAAAAAGCAACTCATATCTTTGCTTGCGAAAATAATTTTAATGTCTACAGGGAAATGCTTATAGTTTCCTCTGTTAGTAGAATTGTGTATATGCAATAAAATATGTACATGCAATAAAAATAAATAGTGCATATGTGTGCTCATGTGTGTGTGACATAAATATCAAGAGTTTAGTCATTATCTCACTTAAGAAGAAATCTAGGGGTAGGCAAGCCAAGGGTTGTTGTACTTGCTCAAAAATGCAGTCAAGGTTCCAGGCACTTTTCATTTGTCTGCCATCCTTAGCAGATGAAATGTCTGTCATCATTGCATCATATGCTCAGGTAAAGCTGTTCCACGGTGAGAAGACAAAGGGGAAGTTCCAATGGTGAGAAAGATTCCCCCTCTGTATAAAGAGGGGGAATCTTTCCTAGAAGTTCCTAGGAATGCTTTCCTGCTGGAGAGCATGCATACTTTAGGCTGCATTGAGCAGAAACGTTTTACACGGTTATCACGTGTGTCATATCACCACTCCACCACTATGTCACGTCGCCACCCCAGAACTGTGTCCCATGACCATCCCAGGAATGTTTCTATGGCCATTCCAGAACTGTGTCACATTGCCACCCAGGACTATATCCCATGGTCACCAGAGACCTGTGTCACATTGCTACCCAAGCACTGTATCTCATGGCTCTCCCAGAACTGTGTCACTTTACCACCCAAGAGCTTTGTCACTTGGCCACTCCAGATGTGCCACATCATCACATTGGCACTGCAGGACTCTGTCACATGGCACCCCAGGACTGTGTCACATTGCCACCCTAAATCTATGTCACGTCACTATATCTAGCAGCAAGGAAGCTGGAAAGGCTGGTGACTGACATTTTATGTTCTTGTAGGAGGCAAACTATCCCAGCAAAGGAGAACAGAGGAGAAAATGGGCACCTACTGGGTAGGCAAACAACCCAATTTTGGGTACCACTAAATTGCGTGCATGTGTGCCTGTGTGTGTGTGTGTGTGTGTGTGTGTGTGTGATGTTAAAAGCAAGAGGTAGGGAGAGAATGAGTTATCTTGAGATTCAGGAAACATACGTCACAGGTTGGGTTGAATTATGGAACGTACAAAGGGTAATCATTATTATGAAGAGAGAAGAATGAATTTGCTGAAACAGATGAGAGGCCAATAACGGGGTAAGGCAGCAAGCAGGTGCCTGTGTGCTCTGTTTCCCACGTTCCAGTCCTTGTGCTTGGATGGACTTCTGGTACGTTCAGGAAAGTTCCCACCCCAATGTAGAACTCCAGGAGTTGATTCCAGGGTCTAGGCTTCCTTCTTTTGATCAGGGTAGCATCAAGAATCCCTCAATTCACCCAGCAGGGAGCATATCAAATGGCAGTGACGTGGGCTCACCCAGCTCACACGGCTCCCTTTGCTAATGCACAGCGACACAAGTGCTTCTTCTCCATTTTTTTTTTTCTCTTGGCTGAGAGTTAGAATCTTAGCAGAAAAGTCAAGAACGTTATCCAGATCACACACCATCCTCCCAGTGGGGAGGGAGCTGAGAAACCCAGTTTGTTATCAGAACAACATTTACCTAGAAACTCAAAGGTAGTGCTCAGGACATAGCATCCTGCTGAACTGGGGCTGGCCTGCTGGCAATCACCTTCCTGAAAAAAAAAATCAGAGACCTTAATCCCAGTCACTAATTATATTCATTTCTTGTGATGCTTCCTAAATATGACTGGACTGATATTTTGAGAAATTAATTTTAAAAATTTTAAAATTCTGCTACTCATTTCCCTCTTTACTGAGTTTTTGTTTACACAAAAACTTCCGGGTTATTTGCTACTGGAATTATCTAGTAATTGTGAAAAAAACTCAGTTAGCTATATAAAAATGTAGACACGTTCAAAAGGCTACTAAGAGGGAATATGTATTTTTCTCTTGTCTTAACTAATTCAGGGTACCTTTGAAAGCCCACAGAGCTCTCCCAAGGTGGATGGTGGGGGGCAGTTTCAAGGAGGAGTGGAGGGTAAGGTGTTGCCTGCAGCCTCTCAAGATCCAGGGCTTTTGCAAGCCAGCTGAGCAGAGCGTTTGAGAAAATTACAGAGCAATGTTCCTGCGAGGAGCCTTCCTTCCTCCCTCCCACGGTCTAATTCCAGGCTACGGCGCCCACCGCGTTCTCCTTCGTTTCTCTTCAATGACAGCCTGACTCTCAAAAGTGTCACTAATAAGCCGGTTCCCAGTTAGCTGTGGAGGTTTTTCAGGGATCTTGGCAAGGTTCCTGTAGCTTCTGGAGGCTGTTGCTGCCTGCAAACGGAGGATCATTTCTGCTTTGCACGATTCAAAGGCGAGAGCTGCTGGGAAGGCAACGCTCTGGTCTCTTTATGCCTTGCTAGCACGAGAACAGAATACGTTGTTTTTAATGCTCAAATATGTCATTTGAGGAAAAAAGATGTAAGTCCTGCCTAAACCAGCTCTCCGTTACTTATTTGCGCAAGTGCACGCATACATCCAACAGCCCACGATGTTCTCACAGACGGGTCCTCAGAAAATCGTGCACAGCAAGTTAGAGACCGCAGGGTGTAATAAAGGAAGGCCAAGTTGAGGGTATAGACTGAGACTCTAAGTAAGGCAACAACGGGATCTGCCATGTAGCTGTTGATGAAACAGGGACAGTAGGTCGACCTTGCGGTGCCTTTGTGTTTGACTTGAGCTCCAACTGGGAAAGTCAGCCCCATTTGGGTATTTTAACAGGCGCCATTGCAGGCAGCCCCAGTCTTCCTCCTTGAGCCAAGAGAAGGTCAATCACTGCTTTGCATCTGTGTTTAGCGTGTGCTTAGGACAAATAGGAAGAACGTCTGGTCATTATCCTTGGAAGGTATCAGAGCATGGCTGGTTTGGCATATATGGCCTCTACATATAGAATCGAATCTCGTTTATCCTCAAAGAACAGCTCAAGTACCCCAGTCCTCTCTGCCAGTGGTCGTCATAGGTCGTTCTCTATGTACCCATATTTCAGGCTCTTAGAAGTTGTATGCAGCAAATATTACTATTTCCATTCACAGATGATTTAAGTTTACATGTCCAATCACGGATAGAGCATAACTTACCCACAAATCTAGTTAACTCTAAATTCCATGATCTTGTTACTATATCATCTGTCATCAGCTAGGGATCAAGCCTATAGAGACCTTGGATAAGGTAGGTAGTAAGGAAAAAAAAGAGAAGAAACCTCAGCCACTAGTTAAGACCCTCAGCACTTTGCACACCAACTTTTGGGGATGGTACACCAACACTGTAAGGGTGGAGTGCGTTTTATGATATTCCTAGTCTACTTTGAGTGACATGAGAAATAAAATTTAGAAGTAGAAACACGTAATTCCTTAGCAAGGGGCTGTTTACTTGTTCCTTATCACTTATTGAACACTTGGCATGTGCCAAGCCTTGTGCTAAGGGCCTTTAATGGAGTATCTGTAACACGTGCTTAGTAAGTATGTGTTCAATGCTGCTGTCTTTACCCCTGGTCACTCACACATAAGTGGATGAGATGAACAGCAGCCCCCGTGTGTGGGGCTTTTCTTAAGTAACACTTCACACATTTCCATTATTTAATTATTTGGTTGAAGTCTACAATGTTCAGAGTGAAAGTTCCATGAGGGTAGTGGCCCTTTGTCTGAGTCTCTTCTGAAGCCTCAGGGACTTGCAATCTTCCTGAAGTATCGTGAGCAGTGGATGAATATCTATGATTGACTGACCTTCCTGTTACACAGTACTAACACATACACATGGCAAGGTGTGTGTGTGTGTGTGTGTGTGTGTGTGTGTGTGAGATAGATTCCAGAAGGGCCATTGTCCCATTTAACCAGGAGTAACTTCAGGGAAAGAGATATATGACAGGAGGTAGGAGGGGGGATCTTCTTCCTGTCTACTAGTTTCATCTTGGGAATAGAGAACAGAATTCAAGCTACCTTTTAAAATATGAATAGTTTTGCCTTGTTCTAGTGTTTCTTGCCCATAATGGAATAAAATGAATTATGGAATAAGAACAACATTTAAAATGGTGGTTTTCCCTTTTCTTGCAAGTTTACATACTTATTCCTCAATTTTCTCTTCAAGTTGTGCCACCTCAAGCTTACTTTCCTCTTCCTACAAGGCAGCATGTTATAGAAATACAGACTATATTAACAAAGAAGGGGAAAAAAAGGAAAGTCGTCTTTTAGCCCTGCTTATCTTAATCTTTACTTCCTGCAGTGCTCGGGGTCAGGGGAAGCAAAGCTGTTGGAGATAAGCCAGGATCAGAGAGGCCAGCCGATGTCAAAAGAATTCCGTCTCATGTGGGAAGGTCAACACAGCCAAAAGCCCATTATGTTCGAATCCAAACAACTGAATATGTGTCAATAATAGAATTAAACAAATGTGGCCTTTATGGTACCATTACTCATTTGGGAGTAAAATTTCTTTGATTCATTTTTTTTAATATTTAAGCTTCTCATCTGAGTATTAACTAAATATTGATAATTGAACCAGTTAATTATCTCTTCACAATTAGCCAGGCATATATTACATTTCCATCTCCTATTGATTATTTTTTATCTCTCTGTTTTTCATTTTGTTGTCATAATGAACATTATGTCAGGCACGTAATTATATTAGACTGAGTTATTGAGGGAAATTGTCAGATCTCCTTCAGACAAGTAATTTCAGCATTGATAAGATGATCATATTTTCATTTAGAATGCAGGTGGTACACTGGACGATCATAATATTCCCATACAGTTTTATGGGGAAGTCAAGATTTTATTAATATGTTAGGAAAAATCCTGGGTTTGTGCAATTCCTTTTCTCTAAGGAAAGGTATATTTTCTACACTTTATGAATCTTTGCCATCTCTGTGAGGATCATGTAAGCAAAGATTTCTGTGTTTGCAAATGGGGCAGTCGAAGCACTGAGTGATTAGGGTGTGGTTTTACTGAAAACATAATATATTTCTCAATGCAACTTGGGATTTATATTGTCATCTTGCTCACTTGTGTCAAGTCCCATTGCCTTAGACACAGCAACAGGTGTGAAGGATGTTCACATTTAATTGGCTACATCATTTGCCAGAGGAAGTGAATTTTCAATTCCCAGCAACATGCTGCAGAGACTGGGAGGCTGGTATGCACTTGTGTTTTGAGCATCTGCCCCTCACTCCTCTCCCTCCACCTGGGATTCCTTTGTCCTCGTGGGACTTCTTTCAAAGCTGGAAGCTGGAGGGAAGGGTTTCTTGGCCTTCTCTCTCTCCTACCTCCTTTCCATCTGTAAACAGAAAAAAATAAGGCAAGCAGAGGAAATTTCATTTGTTAAATTTAACTACTCTTTTGCTGGAGGGTTACCTATTGAAGTTTGTTTTTTTATTCCTTCCTAATGGATGGTAAGTTGTTACCAAAATGAAAAAACCATTTGATTTTAACATAATAAGGTTGATGCCTTAGATTACTAGGTACTTTGAAAATGTAATTTACACTTAGCTATTGCCTTGAAGTGGGCTCTGTTCTGTTTGTACATTCAGTGAGACTGAATTCATGTTGGTTCCTGGGGAACCGCATCAGGCACCCAAAATGTCACTTTGTTGCCATTCATTTGATAGCCTGCCAGCCAGTTTTCAAGCCAATTTAGATAAATCGAATGAAATCTTAAAATGTTATTTTATGAGCCTGTCATCTGCTCAGCAAATTAAGAATTCATCTTGTAGTTACAAAAACAATTTAGTGAGTTGATCACAAACCTTTTTTTATGAATCCCTGAAACTGTTTCTCAAACTCACACTATGGTAAAAGTGATGGTGTTTTATTTCTATATTAAGTCTGTGTTTTATTTGAGGTGGGAATTTATTTTGGTCAGTTACATTATTCAGAAAACATTATTTCTTACATTTTAAAAATAAATTATAATTCTTCTAACTTTATGACGTTTCCTCTCAAATTTTATAACATCTAATTTTCAGGTTCACTTTTTCTCTGTTCCTTTTATTATATAAAATCATAGAAATATAATTTTCAAATATCAGGTTTAGAAAGTGTTATCTGTCTCCCTCATTTTCAAATACCCCAACCAAGCTGCTATCACTTCCGTTCTTTCCTATTTGCTTTATATTTCCTTATTAGAGGTTTTAGTCGCTCTTCATTTTTTCTTCACTTATAATTGCAATCTTCAACTCTCTCCCCTTGTGTTGTATATTTAAAATTTCCTTTCTCTTTATGCACCCCTTTCTCATTCAGTTCTTCACCTCCTCTCTCATATACCGCCCCCGACCACCAGTTTGCTTATTTCACTTGTTCATTTTGTCACCACAGTCTTACCTCCCAACTGGAAAGCAGCTGTAGATCGGATGACACTCTGGAAAGCTTAATTTCTCTCTCTCGTTTTTTTCCTATGATAGGATTAACTTTAAGTGATGGTTTTTAAATATTTAACTACTTCATTTAAAAACACAATTCTCAAACCCAAGTGTTAACACCCACTGGTGTGATGTGACAAGTTGTGAGTTGTATAAGTGAATTATTATTTGAGGTGATAAATTTACTGTAAGTTGTGAATGATTTACTTCTTTTTTCTTAAAGCAAAATGGATCTAAGTGACTGTCTCCAGTAATATCATTGCTATACGGTGCATTTTAATTTCATTTTGGAATTCTGGTTAGCACATGAAGAATTGCACAAAATCCTGGGTGCACCCAAGAGAAACAGCCCCTTCTCTGTTCCTTCCTGCCTTTGTCCTTTGTAAAAACACATGTGGTGGTCATCTGTTCCATCATACACTGGGAAAGAAAAGAAACAACCGTTTCCCTCCTTTTTACTTTCATATATTACATATCATCTTCTCTTTATTGGTGTCACTATCTTCCATTTGCTTTACGTCTCTACCAGTAAGGATGTAAGGATCAGTTTACACTGTGGACCTAGTTAGGATTTTTTAGTTTTCTGTAACAAAACCAAACTCATTCAAGACTGTCTGCTCTCACAGGATTGAAGGGTGGAGACCCAATTTTAGAAATAGGAAGATCTCCAGCACCCCTGAAAGCTGGGTGCCAGGAGCCATAACTCTGTTATTTTGCAGGAGCAGCTAGTTCTTGAAAGATCTGGGTTGGTGCCAATATTTCTTGGATTCAAAATCTTATTTTGGTTCATTCCATTGTTTTTGTTCTAACACATCCTCAAGTAACTTCTTAGGAAAGAGAGTATGTAGGGTGAAATATCTGAGTCCTTGTGTGTCTGAAAATGTCCTTATGCTCCCCTTCCATTGAGGAGAAATAAGTGCTGTCAGCTGGCGGCAGGCCCGCTGCCAAGTGATGCTATACTCCCTATTAAAATGGACAATTTCGCAGAACACCACCATCAGATAAAGTGACTCTGTGCCCATGATGGAGCAAGTAAAAAACAGGATCACTCTGGAATTGTGTTTGTGCACAGACAGTAGCAAGAACACAGAGCAAACCATAAAAACTTCCACCATCCTCTCTCCTAGCTAACATGAGTGATTGTTGTTTCCGTACCTCTTCAGCTTTAGACCTACCTGTTCCATTTCTCTTGATTCCTAGATAAAAGTTATTAAGATACCTAATCATAAGATCATTCTCACCACCTGACAGCACCCAAATCAAGGCAAACCCTACTTCCTAGCACTCTTTCCAAAATCACTCAACACAGGCCTAAATCTTATAATAAGAACTGTCCTAACACCTGCTTACAGAGATGCCCATACCTCCCCATGGGGTGAAGACTTCCTTCCTGAGCCACAATCAATAAACTCAATCTTGTTCAACACTATAGGTTTGTTCCTGGTGGGTTTTGGCTATTGGATATTGACATACCTTATTTATAATTTGGCTGGATATAGAATTTTCGGTTAAAAATCTCATTCATTGTCACAGAACTTTGGAAGTACTGCTTACAGTCTGCTAGCCTCAGACTTTCTGATGAGAAGTCTGGTGCTAGTCTAGTTTTTGTTTCTTTGTAAATGACGTGTATTCAGGTTCTTTGAAAGCTTTAGGGGAAAGAATAACATTAGGTAATGTGTATTGAGTACTCATCATGTTTCAGGCATTAAACAATGCATTCTTCATGCCTTAGTTTATTTAATCTTCACAAAAGCCAAATGAGAGAGCTGCTACCCGAGTTTACTATAAATGAAGTAACTGGCTCAAGGTCACAAGGCTGGTTAGTGGCAGAGCTGGACTTCAGCCCAAATCTGTCCTACTCTTAATCCCTAAGGCTGCACTATTATGCTAATGAGACTTGAGGATTGTCTCATGGGCATTCTGGAATAAAGGTTTACTTAGTGAAAGAGTTGAAACTACTGATTAAAATCAGGATTTGAGATTACATATGGCTTTCGTTGGCAAGCAATTCCCAATTTACAAATGGGCTTGGTTTTAAAATTTCCTCATCTTTAGCTGAATGTTATTCAACCTTGGGGAAAAGAAAGCAGCAAAGAGAATAAAATATGATGAACTTCTCTCCATACACACACAAAACGTTGGAATCCTTTTGAAACATTGGCATCCCTGACTAGCATGCTGGACCACAAGAGAAATCTGCATTATTAAAACCTAGAAATTTCATGTAGAATGAGCTAAGAACGCTATTTATTTATTTATTTAATGGCATTTGAAATGCAAATATTTGGTTATAACAAATGAGAATGCAAACTGATCCAAAAAACTCAAAATTGATAGTTTACAATGCAAATACAAGAGGTCCACGTAAGGCAGGGTTGGGTAGGAAAATGGCTACTAGACTGCATCTTTGATGATGAAATCTCTGCATCTGAAACTCTCATCAGGGTTTCCAAGCCAGAAGTCAGATCATGCAAAGGCTGAAAAACAACTCAACTCTCATCAAAGTCATAGCAACCTTAGTGTATCTCTTTCCTCATTCCAAGTTTCCTGTGTGGCCTCTAGTTTTCTATGCATTCGTCAAAAGGAAGAGCAAGTGACCAGAGACAGTTTTGGTGACACCATGTTGCTGCAATTTTTAGCAAGAAGAAGGCTCCCATTGCACCTAGCGTTAAAACACGTAATGACTTTCCAGCTGAGGTAAGCAATGCTCTACATGGCTTTACCATGGCCAAGCAGAAAGGACATAGAGTTTGAAATATGAGTCATGGCACAAAGAACATGGGACTACTGGTTTGCTTAGAGCATAGCATCTCTTACAGAGTGATTCCTCTAGAAACTGTAGAGCAATTATAACCTCCCATTCCCTTCCATCTCTAAGGGGCTTTTAAAAAATGGAATGATAGCTCTTGCTGGTCTCCAGAGTGGGATCACTGTTGTAGAAAATTGTGTGTGTGTGTCTAGAAAGAGAGGTTTCCAGACACTTGTTCCCATTTCATAGTAGGGTGGTAACTATAGAGGGTGTTGTGAGCCAGTGGAGGTAGAGGTGGAGGTGAGGATGACGGCATCTTTGTGAACATCGGTTTGCTATGTTCCCTAGTGATGGTGGAAGTTCAGCTTCAATGCTAGTAAAGGTAGCAGCTTCTGCCAATCCTCAACTGAGTGCACACACTAATTAGTAAAACAAAGTTCTAAACTCCTGCAACCTTTACAGGCAGGTCATCTGACCCCCTTTTATGTAACACACACTTCAGTAGGAATACAAATTTCCCGAAGAAGTCAAGGAAAATGAGGAAGTGAACAGCCTGAATCCCACACTCTTCTGTTCTGTAGGTGGAAAACTCAAGGATTTTTCTTCCCCTAGGAATTAAAAAAGCATCATCATTATCATTTCTACTGAGTTCCTCAGGTCTCTGCTCTTGTAGGTTTTCTTTTGCTCTCCTGCAGGTATCTTGAGATTCAGAAGAGAGAAAACATGGTTTCCTTGAGAACCAAATCTCTGGATGTTTTTAATGCGTTACGGCTCAGTTTTACTAACGTTTCTGATGCAATATGATTAGAGCTGAGTATATTTAGATCCAGTGGCCCAGCCACCCCCTCCAGCAATTTGGTGGCGCTGGGGAAAGAAAGAAGTGAAGGAAAGGAATTGGAGTGGCTTGTAGGAGGAGGAAAGTTCTGTTTAGTTTCTGCTGACAAAAATGCTGATATACCAAAGAGGAAAAACCACATCACACACAGAGCTGCTTGTCCTACTATTGATTAAACTTCAGACTTCTACTAATTTTATCTGCTGTTATCAACATAACTTATCTTGACCAAAATCAAAACAAAAAAGACCCCCCCCCCAAAAAAAACCCAGACAGAATGTCAAATGCTCCATTATCTCAAAGAATACTTAAATCTTTTTGCAAAATTAAACAGTAATTATTGTTGCTCTGAATAGAGTTATACAGGCTAAACTATCCCTCCTGACATTCATTTCTCTTGCTGATGCCCAAAAGTCAGGATGAAGAGACAGCTACTTCATCATGTGCTGTGTATCAAGATTACTGCCAGCGAAAGATGGTGCATTTTGGTTAATTTTTGTTTTTATTTATTTATTTTGGCTGCGTGGGGTCTTCATCGCGGCAGGAGGGCTCTCTAGTGTGGCACGCAGGCTTAGTTGCCCTGCACATGTGGGATCTTAGTTCCCCGACCAGGGATCAAACCCACGTCCCCTGCATTGGAAGGCAGATTCTTTACCACTGGACCACCAAGGAAGTCCCATTTTGGTTAATTTTTGATTGAACTATTGGTATGTAGTTAGTCACAAATTCCTGGAAAAGATTGTTTAGACTCATTTTGACTCAGTGGTCTTTGTTTTCCAGGATAAGATGCCACTGGTAATCTTACCTTCACTGTCTTTATATAATTTCCCTTTTTACTATAGATGATATGTTCAACAAACTCTACTACTGGTAGAGTAGCAAGGTGTTCAATGTCAGGTACAGGAAAATCAGGAGTTAACAGATCATTGGTAAGCCTAAATCCAAGCTTTACCACGAAATAGCTATCTGACCATGACCTTACTTTTCATATCTTCAAGACAGGGATATTAATAATATGTACCTCACTGGGTTATTGTGAAAATTTACTGAGGTTATATAAAGTGGAAAAACTCTGTCTTACATAGATTAAGTGGCAAATAAATGATGTGAAGTTTACACCTTAATCAGGGTAAGTGGGATTTAGATACAATACAGAGAATAGTTGAAACCCTACTTTGGGCTTAATTCAGATTTTATTAACTCTTAGCTATGTTAAAATCTGCAGTAGAACCTTAATGAATGTGGATAATTAACAGTAAAGTTTCTGGAAAGTGGATTGTTTGCTTCTAAGACCTGCTTTCACATCTTTCTTAAACTTGGAGTTTAAAACGGGGAGATCTAACCTCCATACTAACAACCAAAGTTGTTCTTTCCGAACAGAGGATCTTGCTTTATTAAGGATATCCAAGTTCTCCCAAGGTCTTCTCATATTTAAAATGTGTTTGACTCTCTGTCAATTACTAAAACAATAACAATAACAACGCTCACATCTGACAAAAGAATTGAAGAAGCCTTTGTGAGCTGTCTCTTGGATTTGAAAACCCCTGACAACGGTTCTAGCTGATGGTAGCAGTTTTCAGAATGGACCACTGAGATACCTCAATGACTATAAATGACCTTCTTCATGTTTGATTTTCTTCCCAGTACCTAAAAGATTGAACAGAAAGGTTAAATCTTTTACAGGTTTTCCAGCTCCCATTTTTGCAGATAGCCTGGGGTGACTTCATGAATAGAAGGGAGCTCTTTGAAGGCCTGACAACATGGATTGTTGAATCCATGAATCTTCTTGAATCTTTTAATGTCTCCCTATCAGAAAGGGTCCATATTTCCAACCTTACATACCATATCACCCCCATTGAAATTCCCCTTCTCTACCATCTAATCATTTGCTATAGAATATTATTCCAGTCTGCCCACAAAACCCTGGCAGTGTGCTTGCACAAAACCCAGAGTGTTCAGACATGAGGAATACGTAAAACTACTGGTAACATAATTCTCTACAAGTCTGAGGTCTTGCCTCAGTGGTGAGAATTCACTGGAACTGGACAAGATGAAAGTATATTTGCAAATAATGAAAAACTGCTAAACATCACTGCAGAATGTCTTTTCTCTCTTATAGCTGCGGTTGGAATTTAAGCATTTCAGTAACAGTGCCTTCTTGCTACTGAGTGAAACCTGTAAGAGAAAACTGGATTCCCCTGAAGTATAAGGTGTTCCAAACACTCATTGCTTCGATCTACTTGAAAAACAGCTCGCTCACCACTTAGAGATATATTAATATCCCTCCCCTGTCAGTTCTTTGGGTTGCAGCTAAGCCAAAAATGAAATTCACTGGAAGTTGTAAGTAACAGAGGATCTTTGTCATAAGTGCCAGAAAATTATTGTGGGGAAAAGTTACATTTCATCAGCATTTTTCAAAGGCTGTTTCTTTTCATATTTTTCCCCTAAAGAGAAAAGAGTTTCATTTCTAGACTGTGGTAAGTTCTCTACTGGCCTGGCCTAGGTTGAGACCTGGAGTTGAGCCAAAAAATTTGCAAAAAGCTTGGAACTTTGTACCTGGGGAAATAATATCCTAATGATCTGAGCTTTAGGACTGTCATATAATAACAAATTATGATTTTATGGCTTTTGGCGTCTCCATTGCTTTGTCATACTTCAAGTAGTGACACCTTTCAAAATATGTCCAGAATCTTGATGTTTACGTTTCCTTGAGTAAATGTTTTCCAACTATAACTCTCTTCTTTTTTTTTTTTCCATTTCCACAATTGCCCCCAACATTTGTGTAGCATTTTCTTGCTTTCTTTAGTTGTCATCTTCTGTGTTTTATTTGCACTTCATGAGTCCAAAGGTAGAGAGTGATAGAGAGAAAAGGAATAAGGACTTACAGAGTCCTTAATCATATTAAGGTTATTGATTTAAATATATGAGGGTCAGCAAAGGCTGTCTTCTTGAAAAACTGACCCTGTTGCTCATGTGATTCTATATTAAGGCAGTCTAGCTAATACACTAAACTTGGTTGTTTAGAAATAATGGAGGTGAATGGATTTATGGCTATGATTTAGGTTATGAATTAACATTTACTAAGCCTCCTGAAGCGTACTGAAGAAGGGAGTCATTTGTAGTGCAGTTCTGGGGAACTGTATATCTGGGTGTGAGTGTGGGTGCGTTCACAGGGGGATGCACACTCGCATGGTAGAACTGCCTAGAAGAGTACTCATTCAGTCAACACCAAGTAAGCATAATCAAGTTCTTCTCTTGATACAAAGAAAAATGATATTCTTCTTCACTTTCTTTTTTAAATTTTTTTAGTTTATTTATTTATTTATTTATTTATTTCTTATTAGTCATCCATTTTATACACATCAGTGTATACATGTCAATCCCAATTGCCCAATTCATCACACCACCACCCCACCCACCGCCGCTTTCCCCCCTTGGTGTCCATAAGTTTGTTCTCTACATCTGTGTCTCAATTTCTGCCCTGCAAACCGGTTCATCTGTACCACTTTCTAGGTTCCACATATATGCGTTAATATATGGTATTTTTTTTCTCTTTCTGACTTACTTCACTCTCTATGACAGTCTGTAGATGCATCCACATCTCAACAAATGACCCAATTTCATTACTTTTTATGGCTGAGTAATATTCCATTGTATATATGAACCACATCTTCTTTATCCATTATTCTGTTGAGGGGCTTTAGGTTGCTTCCATGACCTGGCTATTGTAAATAGTGCTGCAATGGACATTGGGATGCATGTGTCTTTTTGAATTATGGTTTTCTCAGGGAATATGCCCAGTAGTGGGATTGCTGGGTCATATGGTAGTTCTATTTTTAGTTTTTTAAGCAACCTCCATACTGTTCTCCATAGTGGCTCTATCAATTTACATTCCCACCAACAGTGCAAGAGGGTTCCCTTTTCTCCACACCCTCTCCAGCATTTGTTGTTTGTAGATTTTCTGATGATGCTCTCCTTCACTTTCTTTCTTTCTTTTTTTTCTCCTTCACTTTCTGAAGGAAACAATGAACATCTCTCCAACCTCCCCAAAAAGAGAGGTTAAATTCTTTGCATAGGATTTTAACAAACCAATGACAACAACCCAACATTTAAACATTCCAAATTTTATTGGACTCATTAAATGTTGTATTGGAGAAAAGGTTTTTAAAATATACCTAGAAAACAAAAATGTCTTATTAGTAACTATTAATATTTTGTTAGTCACTATTAAGATCTGCTGAAATAGCATATTTTACACAGATTAAGCTACTTATTATATTTTGGCTTTTCTTAGCCTTGTCAGTTTTGCTTTTCCCAGCTGGAGAACTCAAGGTCGTCTTACATTCTACTAAGACCTGTTGATTCTTCATAAGATTTTTCACATGTATTCTTCTCATTTCTACTGTATTACTATTATCTAGGTTTTTGATACTTCTACCCATGAACTTTTAATAACCTCCCATCTGATCTCCATGACTCTGATCCTTTTCCTAATCTATCTTTTGAAATCGTGGCCAAATGCATCTTCCTGAAAGACTTATAACACTCCTGGCAAACAAAAGAAAACAGCCACTAAATCTTTTAATAACTTTTCATGCCTGGAGGGTAAAGTTCAGACTTCTCTTTGGGGCATGAACTCTCTAATCAATCCAGACAGGTTTGCTCACTGATTCTGCAATTTGTCTAGCACATCAAGATTTTTACATCTTTACCTGTTGCTCTTCCTCTAGTTTCATCAAATGGTTATCAGGATGTTCTCAGGGTTTGTTCATTTAAAATAATTTTTTTAATTGAAATATAGTTGATTTACAATGTTATGTTAGTTTCTGGTGTACAGCAAAGTGATTCAGTTATACACACACACATATATATTTTTTTCATATTCTTTTCCACTATGGTTTATTACAAGATATTGAGTATAGTTCCCTGTGCTATACAGTAGGTCCTTGTTGGTTATCTATTTTATATATAGTAGTGTGTATCTGTTAATCCCAAACTCCTCATTTATTCCCCGCCCCCCTGCCATTTTCCCCTATGGTAACCATTAAGTTTGTTTTCTATGAATGTGAATCTATTTCTGTTTTGTAAATAAGTTCATTTGTATCATTTTTTTAGATTCTACATATAAGTGATATCATATGATATTTGTCTTTCTCTGCTGGCTTACTTCACTTAGTATGATAATCTCTAGGTCCACTCATGTTGCTGCAAATGGCATTATTTCATTCTTTCTATGGTTGAGTAATATTCCATTGTATATATATAACACATCTTTATCCATTCATCTGTTGATGGATACTTAGTTTGCTTCTATGTCTCGGCTATTGTAAATAGTGCTGCTATGAACATAGGGGTGCATGTATCTTTTAGAATTATAGTTTTGTCCAGATATATGCCCAGGAGTGGGATTGCTGGATCATATGGCAATTCTATTTTTAGTTTTTTGAGGAAGCTCCATATTGTTTTCCATAGTGGCTGCACCAATTTACATTCCCACCAACAGTGTAGGAGGGTTCTCAGGGCTTGTTTCTAGAGCAGGTCCAGTGATAGGGTCATAGAACCATTACTGATAGCATAGATAGTAAATGAACTTTAAAAAAGCATAAAGGGAGAAGAAATAAAATGTCTTGTACTGAGAAGGCTAAAGTTGTGATCTACTTGGGGAAGAAATGGAGATGGAGACTGTGTTAATCTGCAGAATGAATACAATGACTTATCCGACAAAGAAAATGCAGAGCAAAGGTTGGGGGCTGAATGAGTTCACCAGGGCTGCCTTAACAAAGTGTCACAAACCGAGTTGCTTAAACCACGGAAATTTATTGTCTCACAGTTCTGTAAGCTAGAAGTCCAATATCAAAGTGTCGGCAGGGTTGATTCCTCCTGAAAGCTATGAGGGAAGGATCTGTTCCAGGCCTCTAATTGGCTTGTAAATGGCTGTCTTCTCTCTACGTCTCTTCACATTGTCTTTTCTCTGTGCATGTCTGTCTCTCTGACTAAATTTTTATTTTTTAAGGATACCAGTCATTTTGGACTGGAGTCCACCCTAATGATCTCATTTTAACTTGATCGCCTCTGTGATCCAATCTCCAAATTAGGTCACATTCTGTGGTATTCTGGGGAAATGTGTCATACATTAAAATAGATAGACAGATGGATAGATAAAGGGTTGCATTGCTTACCCTAAATAATTTTTTTTTTGGTCATTTTAACTTCTTGTCTTCTGTGTTGATTTATGACATCAACCATTGTTGCAAGTGGCAGTAATCTTAGATGTTTCCTGCTCCTGGAAATTTAACCCAGAGCTGATTTTATCATCACTTTGTTTTTTTGCTAGTAGTTGAAGTAGCACAAGCCCTGAAGAGAAGACATGGAGGTAGAGATGGAGGGGCTCCTCCTAGCAATACTTCCAGGGCCAGAATGAGTAGGATTTGGGGCCATTCTTGTAGCCACAAACAGCTATGAAGTAAGAAAGAGCTATGAGTTTGTGTAATGGAGGATCACAGCACACAGGAAATGGGGGCAGGAAGCGTGTCCACCCTTGGTCAGCATGAACAACACTTTTCACTGCTCTGAGGAATGTAAATATCACCCTTGTTCTTGATTTTCTTTCCATGGGCACACAAAGTAGAAACAAGGAGAAGCTGAAAACATACTGAATCAGGTTATAGGCATCTAGCGCAGAGTGGTTAAAAAACAGCACAGGATGAAATATTCAAAGGCTGTGCCAAACCTCTAGAAATTCTGTAGTTTTAAAAATAGTAATAATAAAATATATGCACACTATGGTAAGTGTTATGTGATACTGCTTTGAAAACAAGGCTTGGTGCAGCCAGCAGAGGGAGAGGTGTATGAGTTTTTTGTTTGTTTGTTTTCTGTTTTTAATTGCTGTATAACATATAACCACAAATTTAGTGGCTCGAAATCATACCCATTTATTATCTCACATTTTCTGTAGGTCAGAAGCTTTGTCACTGTATAGATGGGGGTCCTCTGGCCAGGATCTCACCGCAATGAAATCAAAATGTTTGCAGGGCTGTGTTCTCATCTGGAGCTCAGGGTCCATTCAAAGGTCATCCAGGTTGTTGGCTGAATTCAGTTCCTTGTGGTTGTAGGACTGGGGTTCCTGTTTTCTTGCTGGTTTTTGGCCAGAGGTGGCTCAGTTTCTAAGAGTTGCCCTTAGGTCCTAGTCATGTAACTTTCTCAAAACATGGCAGCTTACATCTTCAAAGCCAGTAGAAGAATCTCTCTAGCCTGCTATCACTGAGTCTTGGTATAATGTAACATAATCATGGGAGTGACTACCCATCATGTTCATAGGTTCCGCTCAGACTCCAGGGGAGGGGATTATTATACAGGGCATGTATACTAGGTATTGGGAATATTGGGGGCCATCATAAAATTCTGTATATCAAAAAAGCCTATGAAAATATTAAAAGGTCATTAAAAGGTCAGATTAATAAAACAGCATGAGATATTTTTTCAAATCTCCCTAAAAACCAAAAATATTTCTTTGTGTATAAACACTACAAATTCTGAGGATATAAGTTATTGTGAGAGGTGAAGGTTGAGACTTTCTGCTGGCAGAGGGTAAATGAAGAGCAGTTGTAATTGTCATAATTAAAATTCCCTTTTCTGTTCTAATCTACATCCTCCTTTGCATCCCCCATTCAAGGTCTGACCCTGAATTTTGCTGGTAATGAAATTTCTCTAAAAGTTTAATTTTAATTAAAAGAATTTGGCTGAAGTGTGGAGCAAGGCATGATGTAAGGTACCTCCCGAAGGCTCCTTCTCTACAGATGTGGTCACAGAGCCATGTCTTCAGGGCACCCTTTGCCCCATCTCTGCCGGTGCATGTTTTTGGGCTATCTCTAGATTGTATTATTTCTGTCCAAGTAAACAGCAAGGTCAGTCTCATATGAATATGAAACAAGATAAATTCTCCCCCTGTTTCCCAGGAGTAGGTATAGTTGTATGTGTCCAGTTGTCAAGGTACGTGGCTGTTTTCTGGAGATTTATCCCCTAGTGTAACTACCCTCAGTACCACCCTGTTGAGTAGTGGGAAAACACATCTACGTCTGTCAGTGTGGTATCTCTGAAATCGACCTTGGAAGGTATAGATGAAGCAGCTATGCTCATCTTGAGCTGTGTGGAACGCTCCTGCTTTATTTTCTCTCCCCTCTAATGACACATGCATAATCTCTGTAGTCTCTCACCTCCTTAGCATCCTCTGTTCCGTTTTCCCTCAAGTTAGCACACCTGGTAGATGCTGTCAGCTTAGGTGTCGGGGGTGTTTACTTTCCTCACGTGCTGGCTCCAACCCCGTATTCATGGCCTGTCAGTTTCATGTTTCCTGCCTACTGAAAGGTGTGTTCCTAACACTTCTCAGCCTCCAGGGGTCAGACTCCACTTTTCAAAGCATGTAATTGTTTCACCTCCCAAGAAGCCCATCTCTTTATTTATTTATTTATTTTTAACATCTTTATTGGAGTATAATTGCTTTACACTGTTGTGTTAGTTGCTGCTGTATAACAAAGTGATCAGCTATACGTATACATAAAATTCCCATATACCCTCTCTCTTGCGTCTCCCTCCCACCCTCCCTATCCCACCCCTCTAGGTGGTCACAAAGCACCAAGCTGATCTCCCTGTGCTATGCAGCTGCTTCCCACTAGCTGTTTTACATTTGGTAGTGTATATATGTCAATGCCACTCTCTCACTTCGTCCCAGCTTACCATTTCCCCCTCCTCATGTCCTCAAGTCCATTCTTTATGTCTGTGTCTTTATTTCTGTCCTGCCCCTAGGTTCATCAGAACCTTTTTTTTTTTTAGATTCCATATATATCTGTTAGCACACGGTATTTGTTTTTCACTTTCTGACTTACTTCCCTCTGTAGGACAGACTCTAAGTCCATCCACCCCACTACAAATAACTCAATTTCGTTTCTTTTTATGGCTGAGTAATATTCCATTGTATATATGTGCCACATCTTCTTTATCCATTCATCTGTCGCTGGACACTTAGGTTGCTTCCATGTCCTGGCTATTGTAAATAGAGCTGCAATGAACATTGTGGTATATGACTCTTTTTGAATTCTGGTTTTCTCAGGGTATATGCCCAGTAGTGGGATTGCTGGTTTGTATGATAGTTCTATTTTTAGTTTTTTAAGGAACCTCCATACTGTTCTCCATAGGGCTTTATCAATTTACTTTCCCACCAACAGTGCAAGAGGGTTCCCTTTTCTCCACACCCTCTCCAGCATTTATTGTTTGTAGATTTTTTGATGATGGCCATTCTGACCACTGTGAGGTGATAACTCATTGTAGTTTTGATTTGTATTTCTCTAATGATTAGTGATTTTGAGCATCCTTTCATGTGTTTGTTGGCAATCTGTCTATCTTCTTTGGAGAAATGTCTATTTAGGTCTTCTGCCCATTTTTGCATTGGGTTTTTTTTTTTTTTTTTTTGATATTGAGCTGCATGAGCTGCTTGTATATTTTGGAGATTAATCCTTTGTCAGTTGCTTCATTTGCAAATATTTTTTCCCATTCTGAGGGTTGTCTTTTTGTCTTGTTTATGGTTTCCTTTCCTGTGCAAAAGCTTTTAAGTTTTATTAGGTCCCATATGTTATTTTTGTTTTTATTTCCATTTCTCTAGGAGGTGGGTCAGAAAGGATCTTGCTGTGATTTATGTCATAGAGTGTTCTGCCTATGTTTTCCTCTAAGAGTTTTATAGTGTCTGGCCTTACATTTGGGTCTTTAATCCATTTTGAGTTTATTTTTGTGTATGGTGTTAGGGAGTGTTCTAATTTCATTCTTTTACATGTAGCTATCCAGTTTTCCCAGCACCACTTATTGAAGAGGCTGTCTTTTCTCCATTGTATATTCTTGCTTCCTTTATCAAAGATAAGGTGACATATGTGTGTGGGTTTATCTCTGGGCTTTCTATCCTGTTCCACTGATCTATATTTCTGTTTTTGTGCCAGTACCATACTCTCTTGATACTGTAGCTTGGTAGTATAGTCTGAAGTCAGGGAGCCTGATTCCTCCAGCTCCGTTTTTCTTTCTCAAGATTGCTTTGGCTATTCGTAGTCTTTCGTGTTTCCATACAAATTGTGCAATTTTTTGTCCTAGTTCTGTGAAAAATGCCATTGGTAGTTTGATAGGGATGATAACAGATGAAGACATAGTGGCTAATTCTGCCAAGAATGTTATAAGCTCCTTAATTAAATGAGGTCATATGCCCAATTCTGTGGTGAAAGGTCATCATTATTGGGCTAATAAGACTCTATTTAAGTATAACTTTATTATCTAAAAATAGTCAATGATTTCTTCTTAAGAAATGTAAAAAAGTTCAAGACTTACACATATTTTCGAAAATTCAGGTTTCATATTGTGTTGCCAATTGGCATTAATATTTATTATGGTAGGAATAGTTTAGGTTGAAAAGATTAGTGACAATGTAAATATAAAATATCTCAACAGCTCTGTGTGCTTATGTAGATTGGCTTGAATTTATTCTTTTAAAAATATCTAATTTCCTACTTTCTCTTACATGTATGTGTCTGTTGCCCTATCAATGTCAGTGTTTCAGTTATTGGTTGATGCATAACAAACCTTACTAAATCTGAAACAACTTAAGTGACTTAATAACAACATTTACTTTGCTCAAGAATCTGCTGTTTGGACAGGGCTTCGTGGGGACTATTAGTTTCCGTCCCACTTGGCATTAGCTGGGTGTCTCAGAGGCTGGGGGTTTGAATCATCTGAAGTTTCATTTACCTGCATTTCGGGTGCCTGGGTTGGGAAGCCTTAAACAGCTGGAGGCTGGAACAGGTGGGGCTCCTGGGGTATCTGTCTACCTACGTGTGGTCTTTTCATGCACTTTTCCCAGCATGGTTACTTCAGAGTAGCTGCATATCTTACCAGGCACATGTTTGCAGAAAGAGAGAGAGGGAGAGGGAGAGAGAAATAAAAAGAGAGAGAGCATGTGTCAGGGGGAGACTGCATAGCCCTTCACTACCGAGTCTCACCAGCAGACAGCATCACTTCTGCCACATGCTGCTTGTTGAGTACGTTATAAAAGCTGATCCACGTTCAGAGTTGGGAGGAAATAGGCTTCACATCTCAATGGGAGAGTGGCAAGCATCTGAAAGGGCAAGTGGGCCTGGAAATATTGTTGTGACCATTTTTGAGAAATACAGTCTGCCACAGTCTTGTTACTGGATTTAAGCAGGTGTGGAAATAGAAAGCTCCTGAAGGAGCGGATTAGAGGTGAAGACTGGAATTTTAGTCACAAGCTGAGAAATGGTGTCAGTGTTGTGAATTAGTGAAAGTGTGCCGACTTTAGAGTCCAAAGAGCTGAGTTTGAAGCACAGTTCCCTGACACACTGCATGTGAGGCTGTAAGCAAGTTACCAAACCTCTGAGAGCCTGCGGTTCCGCATCTGTGAGCCCATAACGCTTCCTCCTCAGCACTGTTGCAAAGATGAAATTAACATAAGCTCCTAGCCCACAGTTAGAAAGAATTCAATTCTCAGTGGGCTCCTTTTTTCTCCTAGTCACTGCTTGCTCCAGTTTCCAGTTTCCTCTAGAGATGTTGTTCCTTCCTGCATTTCTGCATCTTTCTGCTTGGACTGCCTTTTCTGCCTCCCCCACTAAAGGAAACCCAATTGTAAAATGGAGCTCTGTGCTCTTTTAATTACTTCTGTATAGCACCCACTATCAGAAGACAGTGGTGGAACAGACTTTCTCTAAAGGCTGGAGACAATGAAGGAGGATTACTACACACCCCAGCACGTAACTTCACATGTGCTATTAGACATCGTACATCTTAAGAATCCCTCAGCCAACATCACCTCTAGAAAATTTTCTCTGACCGTTGTGTTCTTCACAGACATTACTTTGTATCTCCCCCCTTTCTCCTGTTTGTGGTCTCTCCATCTGTTCCTCATCCTTCAGCAATGCTCCAAATACCTCCAGTCTCTTCATTAAGTATGCCCAGCACTTGAGTTTCCTCTGTGTGTTAGCCCCTGCAGACTCTGCTGGGCCACACACTGGTGCACAACGAAAAAGCCAGCCGAGGTGGGTTTTCCCAAGCAATGACAGTTGAAGTAAGGGTTTTGTTTCTCCCACTACACTGATTTTCAACCTTTCTATTATCAGCTTTTTTATGATTTAAATATTAGTATTATATATCTACTAATTTTTCAAAATAACACAAACACCTATTTGGTCAAGGTAATTATTATCTGACTGTTTAATAGTCACCTAATTTTTTTTTTATATAAATTTATTTATTTATTTTTGGCTGCGTTGGGTCTTCATTGCTGTGCACAGGCTTTCTCTAGTTGCGGCGAGCGGGGGCTACTCTTCGTTGTGGTGCGCAGGCTTCTCATTGTGGCAGCTTCTCTTGTTGCAGAGCACAGGCTCTAGGTGCGAGGGCTTCAGTAATTGTGGCACGTGGGCTCAGTAGCTATGGCTCGCGGGCTCTAGAGCACAGGCTCCGTAGTTGTGGCACACAGGCTTAGTTGCTCGGCGGCATGTGGGATCTTCCCGGACCAGGGCTCGAACACGTGTACCCTGCATTGGCAGGTGGATTCTTAACCACTGAGCAACCAGGGAAGTCCCAGTCATCTAGTTTTTCCTGCCTTTAGTCGTAACTTGAGGTCACTTAAAGGGGGACTACAGAATCCAACCAATGAAAAAATAGAATGAATTCTACAATGTTTTCATTTTTTACAAGAAACTTTGATAAGCAGAAACTTTTTTCTGGTTTGCTCTTGTTTTCCATATCAATATTTTGGATTCCATTATGAATAATTTTGATCCACCTTTGGTCAGATCTCACAATGACCTTCTATCCTACATTCTGGTGCCTCCATTTGCTGTTTCTTTATTCTACCCGTTTCTTCATTCTACCCCTTGCAGTGCAGAGTGAAGGGGGAGTTGATACTTACTGAACATCAATTATGTATCGATATGTATTGATAGGTGCTACTCCAAGCACTGTGCCTTTGTGTTTGTGCCACTTTGTTTAATTTTCAAAACAGCCTGCGATAAATAGGTATCATCCCCAATGTTGTATATGTACGTGGAAACCAAGACCGAGAAGTTAATAAACTCGGTTATCACCGCATAACCACCAGTTAGAGGGGGACAGAGGGACTTAAAATTCAGGTCTTCAGTTCTAGGGCACCTACTCTTTCCACTGATCCAGGCTGAGTGAGAAGGACACAGAACTGTGCTAAATAGTTTTATTTTTTTCTTTGAAAACTGATGAAGTATGATGATATTTTATTCATGAGATAGCCTCATCTACAAATCTGAGCAGCTCTTTTTCTCCTTAAAAGTTATCTTTGCACAAGTTTTCATAAGATGTTAAATCTCCATTTGGGGGTTTATTTCCTGTGTGAAAAAGTAAAATCTCATGCATTAACATACCCTTTTCCTCCACTGCACTTATGTTCAATTGGGGCAATTAACTCATCAGGATGTGACTTGTTGTGTATAATGTTGGCGCTGTCTTTACCATGGATGTCACCGGTGTGCTCAGCCTTCTCACAGAAGCACTGAATTTGGCTCAGGTATTTTTAGCCCATCTTCAGGTTTTCTTTTTCTTTCTTTCTTTCTTTTTTTTTTAACCATGTACTGTGGTAAGGTGGGAACACAGCACGGAGGAGATGGAACTGGTGGCAATGAGACTTTTGAGCAAAACAAACCTGATGCTCCCCTTTGCACATGTAAATATTCTTGGGCTCTGCCTTGGGAGAGGGTTGCTGAGCAGAGAAAACCATTTTGCCTTCTGCTAGGGTTCTTTCACTTGGCTTTAGCCAGGCCGAGGCCTGAGTAGAAGGGAGAAGCTCAGACCCCGCCTGCCTGGGAGAGTTCTGCTTCCTGACTTCGGAGCTAGAAAAATTAATTACACAAGCCATATTGTCTGTTTCATAAGCCACAGAATTGTTAAGACAAAGCAGCAGCTCCTGGCAGATCTGAAGGGCCCTGAGTCATGCAGAGGCGGGGGACCGTGTGGACAGGGAAGAGGGCAGGGTTGATGCCTGAACAGACCCTCCCTCATAGGCCCCCTTGTTTTGCTTAGAGGCCAGCTTCCATCAGAAAGAATCAACCCCGCTTATTTTTTTTTATTGTAAAAGTAATATATAATCATTTTTAATTACAAAATAAACATAGAAAGACAAGAATATAAGCCATAATCCACTATCCAAAGGAAACGGCACTTATAATTCCATACATTTTATACATTGTAACTTCTTTTTTTCTTTTTCTTTTGTTAATGTTCACTCTTTTTAAAAAATATTTATTATTATTATTTTTTTTTTGGCTGCGTTGGGTCTTCATTGCTGCACATGGGCTTTCTCTAGTTGCGGCGAGCGGGGGCTGCTCTTTCTTGCGGTGCGTGGGCTTCTCGTTGCTGTGGCTTCCCTTGTTGCGGAGCAGGAGCTCTAGGCGTGCGGGCTTCAGTAGTTGTGGCTCGCGGGCTCTAGAGCGCAGGCTCAGTAGTTGTGGCACACGGACTTAGCTGGTCCGCGGCATGTGGGATCTTCCCGGACCAGGGCTCGAACCCGTGTCCCCTGCATTGGCAGGCGGATTCCCAACCACTGTGCCACCAGGGAAACCCCATTGTAACTTCTTATCTCTCAAAAATGTTTTAAAATAATTTTTAAGTCAATTATTTCCCCCCAAAATACAGAAAAACATAGAGTATTAAAAAGTTCCCAATTTTCTCCCACAATAGAATTTCTTAGTGTTAATCACTAAACAGTGGCTATCCTCCTAGATATATCTATGCATACGTAAACTTATATTTTCAGCCTTTTTGAATGCACAGGGTTTTGCAGGGGGTTTAATTTACAAAATGTTACTTTTTTTTTCAACCACTTTGTTGAGGTATATTTTACATATCACATAATTCACTCAAATGTACAATTCAATGATTTTTAATACAATTATTTTACTCTTTTACATGTGCAACTATCACCATATATGCATTTTGTGGGGTTTTTGTTTGTTTGTTTGTTTTTTAATTTTTGGCCACACCTTCTGGCACGCAGGATCTTAGTTCCCCAACCAGGGATCGAACCCGCACCCCCTGCAGTAGAAGCGCAGAGTCTTAACCACTGGACCACCAGGGAAGTCCCAATATATGCATTTTAAAATGTTTCCATCACTCAGTAAGATGGTTCACACACATTTACTGTCAACCCCTGTTCCTCTGAGCCCCAACCCAGGGAAATATATACTAATCTACTCCCTGTTTAGAGCTTTGTCTTTTCTGGACCTTTTATATAAATGGAACCATACAATATGTGGTCTCTTGTGTCTACTTTCTTTCTCTTAGCATCTCACTTATTTTTATCACAGTGAGCTTACTAGGATCTTTGAGAATTCAGATACAGAGAGCCAGAAGAGTTTTGTGATGGATTTGGAGTTAGAAGACCAATGTTTATACCTCATTTTATTATGCTTTTGGCAAGTCACTTAGTTTCATTGATTCTCAGGAATCTCATCAATAAAATGGAAATTGTCTCAATGCCTATTGATACCGACACTCCACACTTGAAAGCACCTTGTTATCTGCATGTGCCATGCAAGTGTTTATTGTTATTATAGGTGATGTTTTTCTGCTTCACTATAGAGCTTCTGTCCCACCAAGTGGAGCCATGCCTGCCCTAATTTTTTAGGGCTCTGGTAGGGAGAAGTTCCCTTGAGCCTTCTGAGCAAACAGTTGCCACTGTGAGCACGCACTTGGAGAATATTCCCTGGGCTCTGGCCAATCTCATGTCTGATTCTCAATTAGAGGTGTGAGAGCTCCACAGAGAATTTATAAGACCATTACCAACCTCATTAGAGGCTCCAAACATACAAGTCACTGGTTCAGTACCCCACAGAGAGAGAAGTAAAACTGACAACAGATTTCAAAAAATCAGTGATGGGTTCTTGAGGAAAAATTGTTTTCCTAATAAATTGGCATGGTCTGAGCCCATCTGATGACAGCTGTAGGAAATTCCCAGGGCTCATGAGTCAGCTGATTCATGCACTGGCTTCTGAAAACAACTCAGTTGAGGGGTTTCTAGGTTTCAGATTCATCTCCTTCTAGTGTTTACTATTTGACATAATTTGGTAGGTGGCTAAAACGGAACCACTCTTTGGCTCTCAAGTGAAGCTTGATGCCAGTATAGAGTAATGAATGAGAGTGCAGGCTTTGGGGTTCACCCGACCTAGAATTCCAGTCCCTAATTATAAGCTGTGTGACCTTAGATAGACTAAGTGAATTAGTTAAGGTGAGATTAGCTGCTGTAAGGAATACATCCCAGAAATGAAACATAACGGAAATGTATTTCTCACATAAAATCCAAAATGATTCTTCTTGATCTGCTGGTGGCTTTTCTCTAAGAGGTAGTGAGGAAGCCAGGATCCTTCCCTCTTATAGGTCCTCCATCTTTAATGTGCAGTTTTCAAGGCTGCCACAAAGGAGGCAAGAGCACAAGGGATGGCACATGGTGGGTTCTAATGGACCAAGTTTGGACGTAGCATAATCTTTGCCTCACATACTCCATGCCACTCAGTTACATGGCCACACCTAGGCTGTCCACCCAGTCTCCAGCTATGTACCAGGGAAAGAGGAAATAGGTTTGGTGATCAGATGAAAGAGAAAGATGAAAATAGGAACTGTCTCAAAAGAGTTGTGAGGATTCTATGTGATCATATATGAGAAGGTGTCACATAGCTAATGCTCAATAAATATATTATTAGTATTATGATGCCTTTGATTTCAACTAAAATTTTTATATAATAATTTTCAACACTAGGAGTCTAGATTCAAACCTTCATAATTTTCCAGTTGCCATGAGTGAATATTAACATTTCATGGATAGTAATTCTGAAGTAATAAGAGAAGCTCAATTTTATTAGGCATGCCATATGCCAGATAATATATTAACATTTACATGCAATTTGTCATTTAATCTTATAAAAACTCTCTGAAGTCAGTATAATGCTATTATGCTCATCCACAAGAAGAAAAAGTTCAGAGATTTTTAAGAGACTTATCCAGAACCACTCAGCTAGTGAGTGGTAGAGTCGGCTATCAGTACCCACATTGCTAACCGCTAGGCTGGACGACCTCCTCAAATGCTCAGAGTATAAGGACATGGGCTCATTCTCTAGCTGGATAATCTCAAGCCAGAGATGCTTTAAATCAATCATAATTATCTGGAAATATTTCTAACATCTATGTGAATTCAAGGTAGTAAAGCAGAAACAGACCTTCGTTTCTAGGAATCTACAAACCAATGACATGGACAGAAACACACTATTGAGAATACACCTCATACAAATGCATCATATATAAGTGTAGTAGATTACTTTTTTGATAAATTAATCAATGTCCTCTCCCCCCCACCCCAACTTTCCCCACCCCACCTCCTTTTACTCCTTTCTTTTGACCTATTTCCAGCAGAGAGTTGGTTCTATTTAATTGCCTCGGCTCAGGGTTGAGGACAGGGTACATATTAGAAATAGGTTCCTAGTCTCTCGGGCTCTTCTGTTTCAAAAGCACTTAAACCCTTGATGGACCTAAGTGAGGACGGATAAAATGACTGGGACAAACAGTGGGAGGAGGGTAGGGTCCACCAAGGCTAGGAAAAAAGTCCTCGGGGCCTGGGAAGAGGAGACAGGCAGACAGGTGATGAGGGCAGAGGAGTTGATAGTTCGCAAGGGGAGGAACTCTGGTTTCTGTTTACCAGGCAGGTTTCCAGGAGGCAATTAGAATGGTAGACTGTGGGGAAGCCCAGGCAGATAAGACCACAGACAGCCTCACAAAGATTTCTTCTGTCTTAAGCTTGGTATAGAAATAACATACTGGAGTACTTCTAACTCTAACATAAAGGTGCCCCGGGGATCTGGTTAAAATGCAAACTCTGATTCAGTAGGTCTGAGGTGGAGCCAGAAATTCTGCATTTCCACCAAGTTCCCAGGCGATACCAAAACTGCATGCTTAGAATAACAATGGCATAGGATATTGCTGGATTTGAAGGGGCCACCTGGGCAGAAATGAGCACCTAGGAGTTGTGTCATCCTCGGCAGATGTCAAATGTCATTTGAGCAAATCCAGCAAATCCTCGGCACATGTCAAATGTCATTTGAGCAAATCCAGTCCAGCTCAAATCTCCTCCCCTTTGGTCCACACTTTCCTTTGTCAATAAACAACACCTTAAACAGTGACATCTAACAGAGGTCAAGGCCATTAGAATCCCGAGCCTTTGCTCCATCCACATCTGACTTATCCCACATGAACATCATTAGGGCATCCTCCTATGACAATCTTGAATTCAAGCAAAGGTGCACAGCGCCTTGGAAACCCAGGGAGGTGGTGGTGATGGGAAAGCCCCCCACACTCACACTTGTGAACCAGTCCCCAGCCGCAGTAGTTAATGTGTTCATAATGAACAAAAAGAATAAAGCCTTGGCTCTGGAGCTCAACAGACCAAGATTTGCATTATGGCCTTACCAACTTGCTAGCTGGAAAATGTCTTTTCCCTGAACTTCATTTTCTTGGTTGATAAAATGAGACTTTTTGCGGGAAGTAAATATGAAGACATATTAGGTTCTCTCTAGCTGATGTGAGAGAAAACTGCGTCAGGTGGGAGTGAGTTGCGTGATCCCTAAGGTTCTCTTAAAATCGTTTGGAAGGGGCTTTTTTTTTTTTTTTTTTTTTAACCAGTGTTTAATCTCTGTGCAAATTATATTCAGGCAGTTTAGTTCCCAAAATATAGAGTTCCTCTCCTGCCTAATGGTGCCCAGGGGTATTTGGCATAAAATACCTTAAAGGGAGCCAGTTGTAAGCCTTCCTTTTCCATCAATAATCCATTAGTCACTTATCCTACCTCTGCCTTTAGGCCACTTATCTGTAAAACAAGTTCACTTTTAATTCCGCTATATAGTTCAAAGCCAAGGCTATTTCCCTTAGTTACCTTGATCTCAAAGGAAGTAATTACTTGCTATCAAGACTCTCTTATGATTCAGATTCAAACAAATCAGATTTAGACAAAATTGCCAGTAAATAGTGCTTCTGCAGTCTCTGGAACAAATTTGCTCCTTCCTGCTCCTTTTCTGTTTCTGTACATGCTGCACTTTGTTCCAGAGATTCTGCCACATTTGCTTTAGGGAAGGTTAATTTTGCCATATATACATAATCATTGGCATTTTAAAGAAAACACTTACGATTTTCTCAGTATGTGATCAAGGTTAAAAAGGTGGCTATAAGATCGGAGCGGCAACAAGGATGGCTCCAATGGAGAGACCAGTGACCTGGTAGTTCTGAAGATGTACAAGGTCTCTCTTTTTAAGGGAGCATAGGGTACTTGCAACAAGAAAATTAGTGACTAGGCATATTAAACTTTCCATGCCATACTAGGAATGGGAATGCTTTGAACATTTTCCTTTAGGACAACTACATTTTCCTTTAGGACAACTGTGTTTTCCAGCTAGCAAGTCTTTCATCTCGTGGCAGCATGGTTACACAGCTCCCACACATAGATCTTGAAATCTGGGGCAGCTATACCAAAAATTACCACTTAAATGTTGGTATCGTAACAATTGGTAATAAGCACGTTTGCCTGAAACAAAAGATGAGTTCAAATGGGAATAAGAGATGATGAAGTTTAATTGAAGAAAGGATGGATGTGCTAATAAGAAACTTTCTTGTCATGGTCGAGAATTTAGAGTGACTGAAGTCTTCTGCAGGTTTTTAGGCAGAGAAACAATATTATCACAATATATTTAAGGAAGGTGATTTCTGTGGCTGTGTGCCCCATAGATTGATAAAGGTAGAGATATCAGTTAGGAGGTTTTGTGGTAGACCAAAATGCAAAGTGATCACAATCTTTACGGTAATTGTACCTTTAAAAGTGAAATGATTATGTCTGAGATGTGTTTTAGAAAACAACAACAACAACAAAAAACACTTACAGAAATATTCCTTGGATTGGATATTTGGTGTGAAAAGCAGAAAGGGCTTTCTTCGCCATCAGGTAATATCAGTACTTTGTTATTTAAAAAGTGATGGAGAGAATATATTCTTCATTGAGGGTTTAATGAGTAAAACGAGAGCCATTTGACCAGTTATGGATCATAAAACTGGTATGGGCTAAAGGTAGAATCTGGCTCATTTAAAGATTTTTTTTGCATAGCACAGTGTTGATTTTCAATGACTGAAGTCAATTCGCTACTCTATTGTCTTATGTGTTGTCACAAAACATAATAATTTTACCTACCTGGACTCCAAATGCATTTGAATTTGTGACCTCTGTCTTACACATCCTTTGAGGTCCTGTTTCTCTAGTTTTACAAAGCTGTGCTTCTAAATGGTAGCAGAAATGCAGAAATTGCCTTTGTCTTTCATCTCGCGGCAGCATGGCTACACAGCTCCCACACGTAGATCTTGAAATTATGCAAACTTTTGGAAGTAGAAAAAAAAAAAAGTTTCTCTATCAGTGTGTGGGCTACAGACAGAATATGAGGATTCTCTTAAAATGCAAGCAGATGCAGAAAGTAATAAATCTTTGGTCATGGGGTCTTAGTCAAGAGCAATCTTTAAAGAAAATCTACTCCAGCAAACAGAGGGGCAGGAAAATAGGTAAAATCAGAGAACAAGATTTGATGTGGTTTTAGTGAGAAAGGGGTCACATAAATGACCAGCTATGGCTTGGAGGCCTCTCAGACAAACTTAGTAAAAGGCCAGAGGAGAAACCTAATGTCCAGGAGAGGGCCAAGACAAATCACAATTTTTCTTTCAGCGTGGGCTTCAATTTTCAATTTTATGGTCCTGTCTCATGCAGTTGAAGTGATGAACAGGAAAACTGCTGATGGCGGGCGTATAAAATCTGGAAGGTAAAAAGACACTTAGCCAGCTTGAGGAAAGGTACAGAGAGACCAATATGAATAGGAGGTTGACTCAGAAGGTGTTTCGGGCCAATCAACGGAGCAATGCTAAGACTTTTCGGACAAAATGCAGATATAGTTTCAAAAAGGATTAATTTGTTTAAGTACTTCTTCACTAGAAAGAGTCTTGAATACGAATATGTGCATCCTCTCTTTACATGCCAGTAGGACAGCACCTAATTTTCTTTCCAAGAAAGCAAGTATAAAAGCTGCTATTTGTTTGCTTGTTTGTTTTTAGGATAAAACCTAGCACGTCTTTAAGTCGATTTGTAGAGTTTAAGTATACCCACTGTCCCCCTTCTGTGCCACATTACCAGCTAGTGCGTGGGATTTTAATTCCCATTATTTTAACTATTGTTTTGGTTGTCAAGAGAACAAGGTAAAACCGAATTTCATAACATTAAGCTCCCTCTGCCCAGAGGCTGCACAGCTTCAGAAATCTGGGTTGGTGCACAGAAACCTTGCGTTCAAAAGAGTATAATTATTTTGTACCAAGGCAGTATGATGGGAGTATATAATGTAATCAAAATTCTTCCAAAGTACCCTATTTAGACACTCAACTTTCTAATACTGTGAACGCTTAAGTGTTATAGCCTCAGTATTGCCTCAGGATCAAGGAAATTTTATGGAGAGCCAAATTATAGCTTTCTTTCTAGGACAACAAACACATGATTTAGTCAAGAAGAAAGGGGGAACATTGGAGACCTTTCATTTGAAGACGATTTTTAACAATAGCATCTTAATTTGTAGATCTAGTACACTCTTATTTTGAAATACAATCAACACATATTGAGCACTTACAACATATCCAATACCATGATTAGTGCTTTTGCATATTTGGAGTAATTATAATCTCCATAGCCCTCTGGGCTAGATATCATTAGCATTGTTCTAATTTTTAAGATGAAAAACACTGATGCTTAAAGCAATTTGTCAAGGATTACACACTTAAGAAGTGGCAGAGTGGGAATTTAAACTCCAACTCTGACGTTTATTCTGTGACATACAGATAAATCATTGTTCAAAATGCCTGTATTTTGGGAGAATTCAACAATTTCCTGTTGAACAATTTCAATGCACTGGATTTCCAGCAACTTTGCTACTTTCTCTAGTTGTATATGTTTCTGATGTGTGTGTGTGTGTGTGTGTGTGTAAGTGTAGCAGAGTTTGGAGAATAAACTATTTTGTGAAACAAAATGCTCAATTTTTGGAAACATTTACTTAATTGTCACCTACCCCTATTTAAGTGTGGCAGCTAAATAAATGTAATACTTTCTAAATTCAAGTAAGATCTTTCCTTTTATTTCCAAATATAATGTAACCAATGTTGTTCACCTCGCGCATTGACTATTACAAAACTTTCCAACTAGTTTATTTACATCACCTTTTCCCAATTTTGAATGGTGTCAAATCAATCATTATAAAGCCCTGTTGCTATAATTTTCCTTCTTACCTAAAAAGTTTAGTGGTTAAAAAAAAAATTCTTCCCATGTGAGACTTCCTAGCTTTCCTTCATTTCCCCTAACTACTAAAAAGATTTTTGTCTTTGCTTGTTTAGTTCCTCCTCCTTCATCCTCTAAGGAAGGAGTTTTCAAATCAGGTTTCAGGAGATTATCTAACGAGGGTGGTAAAACCTCCATCATTGTTTTCACTATTAAAATTAAACATTTTCAATTACGAATGTAAGTGGCAACAAACGAAAGTAATGTTAGTGATACCTGAAGCTTTTCCGCAATAGAAATATATTTATATATATAAATATTTATATAAATACATATTTATATACATACACACATATATATTTATATATCATATTTTAGTTGTAGATATCTCAAAATATCATTTACACTCATCACTATTTTTTTAATATAAATTTATTTATTTATTTATGTATTTATTTATTTTTGGCTGCGTTGGGTCTTCGTTGCTGCACGCGGGCTTTCTCTAGTTGCGGCGAGTGGGGGCTACTCTTCGTTGTGGTGCACGGGCTTCTCATTGCAGTGGCTTCCCTTGTTGCGGAGCACGGGCTCTAGGCGCACGAGCTTCAGTAGTTGTGGCTCGTGGGCTCAGTAGTTGTGGCGCATGGTCTTAGTTACTCTGCAGCATGTGGGATCTTCCCGGACCAGGGCTCGAACCCATGTCCCCTGCACTGGCAGGCAGATTCTTAACCACTGTGCCACCAGGGAAGCCCCACATCACTATTTTTTAATTATAGCGGCTATTAATTCTATCATCAGACCTTGTTATTTAATGTATAGATAAAAGAACATATTATTATGACATAATTTTTAATAAGTCATATTTTATTCACCATATTTCAATATATTTGATTTCCTTTGTAGTCTAGTGTATTCTATCTTAGGCGTTTAGAAACATTGTTCTGAGAGAGGGTTCACAGGCTTCACCAGACTGCCCACCAGTCGATGGCACAAAAAAACGTTACAAGCCCCTGCTATAAGAGTCCGATCTTTTCTAGGGTCTTCAAGATTGCATAAAGCAGAATTGATGGACTGATAGAGGAGGGGGCAAAGAAAATGGAAAGGAGGGAGAAGGACAAAGAAAGTGGAAAGTGAGGGGAAGAAAATACCAAGTGTTGTGTGAGTTGGTGAAGAAATAGAAGATGAAAGATTAAGGATAGGGAGAAACTATGTAAGTTAAGAAAATAGGACCAGGAAGGAAAGAGGATTTTTGGAAGTGTTGGTTTCATTGCAAATGGAATCCCCGTTAATGTTCTTAGAAAAGTACAAAAAGGATGATTCCTTCCTTCCTTCCTTCCTTCCTTTCACTTCTCCTCTTTGAATATGACTCTATTCAGAACTGGGCTATGAGAACACTGGATTTTATACCTTCAGCTGATTGCCAATGAAGTTCTTCAAGAAAACTTCAAATGAATTAGCCTGGCATCAAATGTCCCTGAATTGTGTCAGCCTTTCAAATGTGTACCCCTTCAGTTCCCAGCATCAGTCTTCTTTTTGAGCCAAGGCATACTTTTTACTGTCCCTTGATCATCCCCAAGCATATCTTAGGAATATGCCTTTGCTATTTCTAGATTCTCTGCCTGAATTCTCTCCTTTCAACCCTTTCCCCAATTTTTCCCAACGACCTAGGCCTAGCTCTTCTTCTACCCCAATAAAACCTTCTACAATGACTATACATCAGTAGTCAGCAAACTTAATCTGGAAAAAAACCAAAGAGTAAACATTTTAGGCCTTGTGTACCTAAGCAAGTCTCTGTTGTAACTACTCAACTCTGCCCATCTAACAGAAAAGCATCCATAAAAAATACGTAAATGGATGAATGTGGCTATATTCCAATAAAATTTTATTTACAAAAACAGGTTGTTGGCCAGATTTGGCCCATGGGTGATAGTTTGCTGACCCCTGTTCCAAATCATAGCAACTCTTCTTTTCTCTGAATTCTACTAAGCTATTTTCATAACCACTCTTTTAGTTCTATTTATAGCCTTATACTATTAGTTATATCTTCTACTATAAGCTTCTTCAGGAAAAATTTGATAGTGTGGACTCTATTGTTGAAGAAACAAATGAACACAGTATTGCATGTCAGTGAGATAAAATGTATTAGACCTAACACATTTCGAATAAATATTTCTAGTCCCCTATGTCTATCAATAATATAGCGCCAATCACATGTAATTGTCAATTTAGACAAACCAACCCCTAGGCTGTCAAGAAACATTAAGAGCTTTTCAAAAACACTGATATTGTTGACTTGCATTTCAGAGAAGAATTAATAACATTTTTCCTACAGTGAAATTTTTTTCAGCTTTTTGTATCTGATTTTAAAAACTCATTAAAGTTACATTATCTGTTTCACTAATGTGTTTTAATGAATTTTACTGAATGGTTTATTATATTTGTCATAAGCGCTGTTACCTCCCAGAAAGATAGAGTTTGGAATAAAAAAGCCTAGATTTGAGACCCAGCTCCATCAACTAGCTTTGTGACATGAGGTAAATCATTTAATAATTAGGATCTCTATTTTACTTTTTTGTAATGACAGGATAATACATGTATTCACTGCCTTTAAATGGACAATGAATGTGAAAGTCCTTTGTAAGAGGTAAAATAATGTAAGTCTCACTTGTTGTTGAAGATGCTATCATTGCCTTCAGGATCTTTTCCTTCAGTGTATTTTTAAAAAATAACTGCTTCTAGAATAGAGTTAAGGAGAGTGGTAGCCTCATTGATCTGGCATTCTGGCAGCACTTGGTCCAGAGCCCAAGGAACAGGAACTTGTTGGAGGTAAATGAAAAAAATCAAGGTCAAATCAAGAACTCTCTCCTTCAAGATTTCAATAGGTTCAAGAAAGAGTGAAAAATTCAATCCAAAGACTATGACAATACCTAAGTGGGTCTAGATCAGATGGACTAAATGGGAAACATAACACTAGAAATATAGAAAAGACATATTGGAGTGTTGGGTAGAGAACTTGAATTGATTCCAGAGAATCACTTTGAGAACAATCAGAAAGATTAAAAGCAGGGTTCAACTCTGGCAGGAATAAAGGATGGGGACAAGGAACAGCTGGAAAAAAAAAATAATGGAACTGGGCTTTTCTGGAACATCACATTTTCCAAGGAAGAGGACAACCATGGGTGGGCAAGACCTGGTAAGAAACCCTTAGCTGGCAGGGGTAGGACACTTCTACGTGTTGATAGAGTTGGTGTAATACAGTGGAAAGAGCAGAGCTCTGGAGCCAAGCAATTTGAATTTCAGATTTGTCCCTTTGCTAACTGTGTAATATCGATTTTCCATAAATTCATGCTCTTTATCTGTAGATATTGTGAGGAAAGTACGTAATGCAGGGCATGGCATGTAGTTTGCATTAAATAAATGTTAGTTCTTCTTAGGACAATCTGCATCCGGATTTAAGACAATAAAATATTGTTTCCAACCAACTTTCTCCTTTCATGAAAATTCCTCAGATTTTGCTAGACCAACATATAATGTTTGAACGGACTTTAGGTGGCTAGCTGAATATTAAGGTAGCTGGGAGAAATTAGATGGGATAAAGAACATCTAGATTTTAAAAAGATCTTATGGGTTTCTTTTTTCAAGTTTTTGTTTTTAGTTGTAGTTTGAGCGAGACTGATTTCCTGTTTTTAGATAAGTACACCTATTTGAAAATGTGTTAATTTATGCATATCAACTGTGGCCATTTCCTGGATTCAATGTAAATTGAAAATTTGAAAGCCTAGTGTGAGTGCTTTTGTTATACAACAATTTTCCATCTGTTAACTTAGAATTATATACATAGATTTCCTTTCCATTTTTTATTTCTGTCTCCTAGACAATGATTATAAAGAGACTTATTAGGATTAACTTCTATATTCATTTCCTAGTTTTTGAAGTTTATTTCCTTTTTTAGTGGAATTCTTTAACATTCTATGAACTTAATTAGTAAGTTTAAAATTATTATCAATAGATTATTTTCTTAAAAGCATCTCTGTGTGGTATTTTCACACTTTGAAGTAGGTATGTTGTTCTATGTATAAAAACTTACGTAAGTAGAAATGTTCTATCAATATATTAATAGAATATATTGTCACTATGTATTAATTAGACTCTAGGTTGTTTTAGTTGAAGACAATAACTTTTGCTACTTTAAACAGAATGGGAGTTACTAGAGAATCATTGAGCGATCTGGAGAAACAGGCTTTATGCTTTCAGAAACAACAATAGAACCTCACTTCTAATTGGCCTGATAGTGATTGCTGTTGCCACCACCAACTTCAAAACAACGCCAACACACCAGCAAAATTGATGCCTGGCTTCCTGCTTTCAGTAGCTCACTTTCAAATCAAAGTCTCAGCAGGTACTTCTGATTGACGGAACTTAAGGCACATGTCTGCACCCTAACTGGAAAGGAAGCTGGAAAATATTTTTTTTCTTAAAATTTTAACCAAAGAGAGTAGGAATCAAAATACAGGAACCTATCAAGGTGTGGAGAGATATTCAAAGTTTTAGAAGAGCCCTGAATGGCATTAGTCCACGGCACTCTGCTTGGTCTTCTCAATAGCAGTGGAGAAAATTGTTATAGAAGTTTCTGTGAAGGCCGAAAAAACTCTTATTTACATAGTTTTCTTTCCATTTTTAGGACTCATATAAATACTCTCTATGTAAACATGTCCAAAGTTGAATTTCTCCTTCTTGCCTGCTCCCCACCCATCCGCTGCCCCTCATCATTGTTCTTTAGTTCAGTAAATGGCATTGTTATTCACCGGGAGTCATCCTTGCTCTCTTTCTCCTTCATCACTCTTCCCTCCAATCACAAAATCTTACCAACTCAAATTTTGAAATATGTATCAAATATATCCGCTTCTGTCCATCTGATCTGCCACAACACTAGCCCCAGTCATAATTATCTCTTTCACAGACTAATGCAGTAGTTTCTTCAGTTATCTCTTCTCTTTCCCACTTGTTATTTGTTAAGATCACTCCTTCACCAAAGAAGGTGTGTTCCTTCTATATGCTCACATGGTACCCTTATTTTTCCATAAAGAACTTTTCCAGTTATATTTTTCTACACCTATAATTTAATAATTATTTTTGCAAGTTATAAAATATCTGTCTTTCCCACTGGACTATAAGCTTCTGGGATGCAGGGGCTGTGATTATTCATTGATATGTTCCTTATATATAACATATGTGTGGTTTAAAAAATGTAGGAATGAGGTTAACATTACATACTAACTTTGGAAGATTACATAAACTTTGCAGAGGCTTCTCTCCACAGCTTTAAAGGTCCTAAAGAATCTTTACTCAATGCTTAATCTTTTGAGGAAATGACAATATTTTTAATATAAAGATCTATCCTCAAGGGAGGAACCAGGAAGAAAACTTATTTATCCTAGATGGACCAGCACATGGCTTTTGCTCATGAACGGGCCTCCATGACTACCTAAATCAGAGTTACCTACAATGGGAATTGTATTCTTTTTTTCATTTACATGTTGAGTTTTTACTATGCGCTAGGTAGGCACTGGGTCCAAAGCTAGGGATGCAAAGATGACTCGGACATCTCAAAATTGCTCCCAATCTAGTGGGAGGAGAAGCTTTAACAACCTCTTTATAGGATTATCTAATAAATGATCTATCTCTAATGGAGAGTAAATAAAAGTCTTGATAATAGAATGATTGATATTACTGGCAGAATGAAGACCAGGCAAGATTCAACTTGAAGAATAATCACAAACCAGGAAGAATGTTAAAGAAAGATATTTCAGACAGAGATAATAAGAATAAAAGTATCAGTGCTTGAGTGAGTGAAGATGGTTGTGTCTTCTAGTCAGTGAGGGAGGATTAAAAAAAAAAAAAAAAGACCAGTTATTCCTCAGGCTAGATGAGGGAGAATGGCTTGACCACTCCATATTAAACTGCTGTCCTACAGAGACTGTTTTTCATCTTCTGACAGCTGGTCCTGTGCTGTAGGTCAGTTTTGATTAGTGTTGCTAGGTTTGTACTTCTCTGTCCATTCTTGCTGACCCCACCCCCTTTGTGATAGACCACAGGAATCATAATATGGTTGGCCAAGGAGAAGATGCCATATGCGGTCATTAAACACAAGTTGCCTCCTTTCCAAGATCACCCTCACCTCCAGCCTTGTCAGAGGCACATGTTGTGTGTCTCATCCCATCAAGGCCAGAACAATATGGACTCAAGTTTTAATCCTGCCTCCTTTTCGTCTCAAACCAATCACTAGCACTTGTCCACAGGAGAAACACTGAATGTAGAGTCAGACTGACCCACGTAGAAATCCTGGCTTGGCTACTTATGACTTTAGGAATGTTACTTATCCTCTCTCAGATGATTTCTTCCGGAAAATGAAGATGGGAGTATTTCCTTACAGAGTTGGCATCATGATCGTGGGAAACAGGATGAGCAAAAGTGCACATGGCAGGCAGTCCATACTGGCTCCTTATTTTCATGTTTCTCCCTACATTATAGCAACTCTTTTGTAATCTAAGCAATCCATGTGATAAACTACCCCGTCCTAATGCTATTACTAGTATCCATTAGATTAAGACAGTCTCAGTGGTCCTTTAACAGTTAGCATAACCTCAGTAATCTTAGGTCAACCTGAGCTTTGAAATCCAGGGTGCTGTAGCCCCACAATCACAGCCTTAGATCTCTGAAAACACCTGATTTTTCAGTCAGCAACATGAACTCTAAAGAGATGAAGTCAACTTTGTATTTCTCCACTGTGCCACCAATGTATGGTTTATGTGAAAGGGATGTTCAATTTCTGTTAATAAATGACATTTATACACACATCTTTCTTTTCCAGTCCTAAGCAAATGCAGTATGCTGTGGCTATGAATTGCTATAATGCACCAACTCTCCCCGGTGCAACTAAAATGTAAGAAAACAAAGAGAAGTTGTGTTTGCCCTCATCAGTACACTTATGCAAACTAATTACTCTCTCCTTCCTTCCTTGCGCCCTCACTCTCCCCTCTACCTACCCTTTTGTGTTTATGAGGAATGAAAGCAAGACCCAGCCCATTTCTTTTGAGTTTATTATTCTGACTGCTAGGCACCTGCTTCCTGCAGTTCCTTTTGTGTAGAAAGCATTAAGCCTTTCTTCCATTCACTTTAAGATGCTTTAAGAGTCACATCAGTAGGATGTAATTAAAAAAGACAAGAACAGCAGGGAAAATGCCAGACAATTACTAAGAGACACAGGGTAAAAACAAGGTTGAGACAAACTAGTTTGGATCAAAAGGAATTCTGATTACCACCATAGTTATTATTGGTATTTAACATTTATTGGGTACCAACATGGAGTTACGCACTGTATAGAACATAGAATGAGACCCTTTCCTAGCCAGGCAGCAATATTTAAAAAGCTGTGAGATTCTTCTAAAGCGGCTAGTCTTAGGTGATACTCTCCTGTGTGGAGGATTGGAGACTTGTGAGCCTATGCAGATCTTGCAGTTATTATAGGGGAAATAAATGAGATAATAAACTAAAAAATGACAATTGTTTACAGCGAGAACTCAAGAAGAATTGGTTATACAGGGCGGAAGGCAGGCTTAATCATTCATAACAGCATTAGGTACCTAAGTGAAGCTGCTGCCTTCCTGGCGAATGTTGCTTTCCCCGTGTGTAAAGCGGAATTCTTCAGGTTGTGCTGTACTTTCATCAAGTCCCTGTAAAAATACTGTTTTAGTTTTTCTTGAGAAAATGTTGAGGCATTTTTCAAAGCACTCGAATAGTATTATCAAATGTAAATATTTAACCCTAGGCAAGCCAGCTAATAGCCCAAGTCCTTTGACTTGGCAAAAGCTTATGTTTTAAAAATCTCTGTAGATCTTGTACCAGAAAGAGTACCTGATAAATAATAGGTGCTGATGGAACAAGTTAAGGAATAAATGAATGAAAACATATTTAAATAATCAAACTACCAAAACAACTAGGTTCTGAATTTTCTGTACAGGAAGCTGTTTAGAAAAAAAAGCCTTTTAGTCAGCCATACCAAGCTGCGACAAGGCCATAAATTGTAACCGATACAGGCTGTGTCAGTGATGTGACACGTGGGAGCCAAGAAATTGTCTTTCTGTTATATTTGCTATTAGCCCAACCCTTGTTTAAGTGTAGTTAATTTGCATTTATTTGCTTACTTTCAGGCATGCGCTGATTCTTATACGTGCATTTTCAGACAAATAAAACTTACTCTCTTAAGTCCTAAAACTATTTTGGATGGATATCTTTCCAAAATATGTATACATTGCCATTCTTTCTGAAGCAGAGCATATTCTGTTCAGTTTTGATCTGCACATTTTTGGAGTAATGTTGGAAAATTGGAGCAGATTTAGAAAATAACTTTCCACAAACTTCACAGCCCGGGACACAGATCCTGTGCTTGTTGCCTTCCCAGCTTGCAACTCTGAGACATTTGAGAATTCAAAATTCCAATCTGGTGTTCCAGGTGGTTTTAAAGGATATTAGTTTAGGTAGGAAGATAAAATATGTTTTTTTAATTAGTGATTTTTTTAAAACTTGATTTTTATGTTTTAAATTATTTAGACTCTGTTCGTATTCTTATCCCAGGGTCTGCAAAAGATAGACTGGATCAGTACCAAGTTTGTCAACGTGAGCCATCCTCAAGATAACAGAGAAAAAAGGAATGTGAGTATCCATCCATGTCATTATAAGTAAGCTCCTTTCTCTCTACACTTTCTAATGAATCAAAAGTGACTGAAAAAAAACCTGGAGATTAATCCAGTACAAACCATCTTTACCATGGACATATTTGAATTTAAATGGAACTCTTGAATGCTACCATGTCTCTAATTCTGTAGAGTATGTTCTGTTGGCTATGACTGCATAACGTTTGGACAAAAAACAGTAGGAAAGGCAAGTCTTGGAAAAAACAATTTATCAGGGTGAAATCCATATTATCGTTAATCATGAAGATTTCCCTGAGAATATTTGCCAGGTTTTTTTTTTTTTTTTGAGGATAAACTGGGATATCAATGCTTGCTATTCACTTAAAAACAGGATAAAGTGACTATTTTCTTTCTCTTTTACATATAAAAATGAACAGATCAGATAGCTCTGATTATCTCAGATAATTAAGTAGATGGAACTGAATGCCTATAGCGGTGTTTACCACACGATTTACCCTGAGCTTCGCTGCCTCTGTTTTCTTCCCACATTCTCTGGAGCACTCACTGGTAGTTGAATGTAAATGTAGACTTCACCAAGCAGCATATTTCTCCCTCTTGATGGCTTGGCTTAATGATACCTGCTCTTAAACTGTCCTCAAGACTCAAATCCAGGCCACACAGTCTACTATTCTAAGAAGAATCCCCTCCCAAGAAGGAGGCCTGACTTCTCAGTTTTTTTTTCTGAAGCTGGGTCATCACCTGAGGTGTCTCTTTTGCAGTTTGGAAACTTGCAAAACCAAGTGCTGTCCCAAGTTACTTCCTTTATTTTTTAAAAACACTTTCTTGGATTACTATTTGCCGAAGATGTAATATGAAGGAATAGAAAAGTGCTTTGAGTTCAGTTTGTATCTCTTCGGTGGAGATTAAACATTTTCTAATGAACTGTAAACACTTTGAAAGGGGATTGGAAGAACAATTTTCACAGCCAATGAAAATGTGTGAAAATTATTTTTACTGCATTAGTTTGCACTGCTGCAGTATTTTGAATATTTGCCAAATTGTGTGAATAATTAGTGTGGTTTAATAGCCAAATATGTTCATTCAGTCACGTGTGAGAAATAAATTTATCGTGCATGGCTTTTTTGTTCTTATATTCTTATGTATAGTAAACCTAGTCTAACCAACTAAAATATTGCTATGTGATCTACCACAGGTGGTCCTAGACTCATAGGATCATAGATTATGCTTAGCTGTTCAACCCATAACTAATTAGTAGCTGTGACAGCTTACACAGCAGCCTGCTTTAAAGCAGAGAAGTCTAGGTGGTAAATGTGAAACAAAAGCCAATTCAATAAAGAAACTCTGCATTTGATAAGAGTAGGCCATGCATAGGGATTTTATTCCTCTTGCTCTGACAAATGTGGAAGTAATGTTGTTGATCCAGAACCGCAGCTATAATTACTGCAAAAATCATTTAAAAGTCCCAAAGGTTGCTGTTGACTCTCCCATTGTTGCACCATGCTCACTCATGAACTGTTTAGTCTTCCTTCAGTTGAACTACTAGACTGAGCACTCCTGCAGGGCAACTGTAAGACATACTCACTCCTGGCTGATTCTTGAAAAAGTCTGTTGAACGTAAAAAAAAAAAAAAAAAAAAAATCCAGAGGGTTCGCATGGCACTTGAGACCATGTCCTAAGCATGTGCACCATTGGTTGGGTTTCCATTCAGCCATGAGCTTTGAGATGAGGGATTCTGTTTCAGGGTCAGCCATCTAACTTTAATCCAAAGACTTCAGACAGCAAGAAAGACCTCACATTCTTTTTTTTCCCAGATAATTCTATGGTTGGAAATAAATTTTAAGAAAACATTAAGTGAATGTGGTAAAAGAACGGAACTTGAAAGATGAAAAGGATGCTTGTGGATCATCAGAAGCAACTCTGTTTGATTTAGAGATAGATGTGAGATTCAAAGGTCAGTGCTGTGTATTGGATATAATGGTGTTATGTGTTCGAGTCAGGCAGACCTGTGCTTGGACCCTGGCTCTGCTCACGGCTAGTTGGCTGACCTTGGGCAGTTACTTAACACCTCTACACCTTACTGTCTTCAGTATGCACAATAAAATCTGTAGAATAACAGTAACCCAGTAGATTTATTGTCAGTATTAAATGAAATAAGGTTCAGTACTTAGAATAGACTAGATACTCAGCAAGCCGAAAGTATGTTTTTCCCATTAATATTAACATAAAGTTAAGAAAATAAACCCCTGCCAAATTTGAATAAATCTATTCTCCCTAAATCCGAGATGGCTGTTTAAATTGACACAGAGCAAAGAATATCTTTTATATCTCTGGTGGGAACATCATATTTCAAAGTTTAGACCATTACAGGTAATAGGAAGGCAATCCATTCAGGAAATTTAGTTCAGTCAGAAAGTCATTTCTGTAGACAATTTTAATCTTTTATGTTGTTAATCATCTCTGTAGACCTGGAGCATGTTGAAAATTTATTATATTAAAATTTATTATATTAATGGATATGTTTTGCTTATTCTGGCAATCTGAGTCAGTTTCAGTAAACTGTGAAATTGTAGAAATCATAAAAATAATAAAATATATATAGGCCGGAGCTCCAGTGGGTAACCTTTAATAACAATCTAGGCAACTGCCTGCAAACCAAGCTTGAAACCCTGTCCGAGATCAAGGGACGTGGGCTCTGGCTCTTATTTCCTTTGTGACTCAGCTGAAAGTATTATTTGTGGTTCTCACAAATGTAAGTGCACCACATGACCTTAACTGGAAGTGCAGTTCATAATATCTTTCACATTCATGTTTGTCTTCCTCCAGTGTTTATGTATCTTCCATGTCTTTTCCCTTCAGAGTCTTCCCTATTCATGAATAGCCTATACTTTTCCTTCCTGCTTTTAGTTCATCAACTTTCTCCTCCATTATCATCTATGAAAGACCATGTCATCGTGTCAGCAAATCCTTAAAGTTGGGGTTTGAGATTTATGATTCCATTGTAATATCCTGTTTTATCCAGCAGTAGTCTATTACACTGAAATCTAGATGGAAAAATATTAGCTAATATTCATATCCTAACCCATCACAGTATTATTCACCCTTGGTATCTCAATGTCTTACAAATACACAGAGAGGATTGGATGATATCACCAAAGCTCTCTCCGTCAAGGAGTTGACTGTAAAAAGAGGACATAGAAAAATGAAAACATTACTTTAGTGAATCGCAAAATATCTGCCTGGCATTCATTTTCATGCACCATGTTCATAAATACACTTCTAGACAAGGCAAAACTCTAGGGCATTATAGCTCCTCTAGACTCTTTTCTGATGAATACTTGTCTTCTTTTTAATTTAGGTTGATTGTTAGAATTATTAGCACAAGAAGCACAGACTTGCTAAATCACTTCCCTGTGATCTCACAGAATAAGGCAAAAGATGTTAGGAATAGAGCTGAGGACTCTTGATGTTTAGTTTCTTGCACTAGTTATTAAGTCCATGTCTTCTCTATTAGCTGTACAAAAGGCATATCTGGTGTCAGTAAGTAAACCATATGTTTATCAGGCAGAAAATGTGCATCACAGTTTCTCTCCTTCTACTGTCAGAGTGCTTAAGAGTACAGTTTTGGAACAGAAAAATTCAGAATGCCATGAGGCTGTTGCAGCTACACCAGGCTTGGAGCCCTGAGGTTGAAGAGAGGAAAACGCTGTGGTTAAATGAGCTTCCTAAACAGTACAGCCTGATATTTTATCCCCTGCCTACTGGCACATCCTATGGAAATAAGGATCAATCTTGACATGCAAATGACTTAAAAATGTGTGTATTATTATGACTAATTTTATAATGCTGTCACCTATTTCCCACTCATCTTTTTTAGTTAAAATAAAATAATATGTGGCAGTGAGGCTTTGAGAAGCAAATGATTACAGGGTACGTTAACAATAATACCCCAGTTAGAGTATGGTGGTTTGGAACAGGGAACACCCTCAGCTTTGCTTTGAGCTATTAATTAACCAACCGGTCATTAACTGCTGCTAACAATTGATTTAGAAGGAATTATTGCTTAAATAGCAGGAGGTGTTTAAGAGGAAAATAAATTAAAACAAAGAACTGCTGGATCCTGAGAAAAAAATAGGAGTTCTTGAAATATACAGAATAGCTGCAAGGACTCTGTAATTATCAAGTGATAAACAATCATTGGGAAGCACATTCCTTTATTTTATTTTTTTCCCAGAAATAGTGACAGTGTCTTATAATCAAGGACCTCACTGTCTTTATGAACTGAATGATCCAAAATGAATGATGTTATTAGAAGCATAACTGAAGTAGTAAATTGTCATTTAAATGAGTTACCAAAACATTTACATGGATCACAGATATACTGTCTTGGCAATGTATTATGGACGTTTAGTTTACAAACAAAATTTTTAAATAAAAAAAACAAAGCAACAACGTATCTATTGACCATAAGCTGAATCACACGAGAACTTACTGTGTGATTTCAGGGGCATCATATTCACCCTCTATCCGTCCTTGGGCTAGTTTATTTTAAAGGCGTTAGCCTCACCTGACGATTATCCTTCTCCTATTACCTTAAGAATCAAGTTTACGGGGGTTACTGGTTTTGATGTAAAGTAGCAATAAGAAAACTCATAGTAACCAAAGGAACTAAAGAAAATCTGTAGTTTTTGAGTGAATTATTTTCCATTTTACTAAAGTCAGCTTTAAGAAATACTATTACCAATAATCACAATAATATTTTTAAACCAAAATCGTTTATCTGCCTGAGATTTCAATCAAGTTTATTGAGCACCTACAATATATGAGGAACCAAGGAAGTCTTTCTCCCTATCTGAATTGCTAACTGACCAAGATCTTATGATAATTTTAACCTGAGAGGTAAATATCAGTGTTTCCTAATCTTTAGGTTGCTTATTTTGTTCACTCCTTTGAGAAAAATAGGTGTCCTGAAGTTTAATTGTAATAGAATTTTAAGTGGGTAGTTTTTGAGGTAAGTTTTTAAGGCTGTAAGTGGTGATTTCTTTTGACGGTATCCTGTTTCTTTAGAAGCACTTTGGAAATTTGTGGGGAATTTTTGTTTATCACAATATGAGGGAAGGGGTTTGCTACTGATGTTTAGCAGACAGGCATCTAGGGATATACATATAAACACACAATATTTTTTGTACATTTTAATATATACCAAATTTTCCAAGAATGCAAACACCATGAAAACCAAGAAAAGATTGTTCTTTGTTTTGTTTGGAAATTTCCCAAGAGTGATTTACAACTTAAGAAGCTCACTTGGCTGACAGCAATGCTATTTGTGGTATTAGGACTGCTAATAGGTACACATATTTCAGTTTACGTGTGTAGCTGTCACAGTCAATACGTACAGGCAGTCCTTGCTTTACACAGCACCATGTTAATTGAAACCTGTGCATATTGGAGCTGTGGCCTCCCTTTACATGATTCTGAAATGCATGGCTTCAGTTAACATAGTAAAGAAAGGACTGTGTAAAGCAAAGACTACTTATGATGAGATTCGAAAATTAGAGATTTCCTTAACTGACTTAGAATTAACATTATTAAATGGGTAGCTAGACAAAATACAGGGATATCATGAAGTTTCATGACTAAAATCTGTTTAAAAAATTCTTCTTTTTTTCCATCTCATACTTTTTAAATGTTGAAGTCAGATGACAAGAAACATGAAAGTTACATGAAAATAGTTTATTTATTTATGATTGGGATGTTTCTTGACTTGACTGTCTTATGTTACTTTTTCTTTTCTTCATTCCACCATCAATTTCCCATTGTTTATTGAAGGATATGGCTTCCATGATTGTGATGGTTAATTTTATGTGTCAACTTGGAGGGTGATTTCAAATGATATTACTGTTTAAATTTGTGAATTTAGGGTAAGACAGATTGCCCTCCATAATGTGGGTGGGCCACATCTAATCAGTTGAAGGTCTGAATAGAACAAATAGACCAGCCTCCCTGAGCAAAAGGAAATTCTTCAGCAGACTGTCTTCATATATAACCTGTACAATTGACCCTCATTGGTCTCCGGATTGTCAGCTCACACTGCAGCTTTGGACTTGTCATCCTCCATAATCAAGTGAGCCAGTCCTTATAATACATACACACATACACAAAACACATCTTATTGTTTCTGTTTCTCTAGAACCCTGATGAATGATTTAAAAAAAAATTAACATGCAGTAAAGTTGCATTTTTTTTTTTTTTGATGTATAGCAGTATGACTTTAGCACATGGATAGATTCAATGTGAACACCACCACATCAGGAAACAGAATAGATCCATTACTCCAAAAAACTCCCTGAGGCTGCTCCTATGGAGTCATGCCTTCCCCACACTCTGAACCCCTGACAATGAGTAATCTGTTTTCCAACAAGGTCAATATAACCTTTATCTTTTACTCAGGATAATGCCTTTAAGATTCAACTGATTTTTTTTGTGTATCAATAGTGTGTTCCTTTTTATTGTTAACAGTTCTCCATTGCACGCCCAAGTTCTTATATACAAGAGATATATTTATGCATTGATATGTATGTGAGATTTCAAAAAGAAATATGTTTTCTGTGATAATTTTTTTTTACTCTCAATAACATGTTATAAAAAGTGAATTATTCTGACGTAAGAGTTATAAGTAAGGTCCAGTTTATTTGTGAAAAATATCATATTTCTATTTTTTCTTTTATGGACAGTCTGCAATTTATCTTATGTTATCACTACCTTAGTTAAGGTTATTTTTCTTTTTATCATGTTAACAAGTCTGCTCTGTTATTATATGTCTTATCACTTGTTTTTATTCTAGTAGCTTCTGGAATCTCTGAACTTCCATTTTCTTGTACTTCTTTTGAATTATGTAGGTGTCTTCAAGTATGTACAATTACATATTGAAATACATGTTATTATAATAACATTGAAATATATATTACCTTGTAAATTACTTTCCTTTTATCTCCTTTTTATAATATTTAGCATATTGTTTAGAGTTGTTTAAAAGTTACGTGGCTATTAGCTCTACAACAAATGCTAAAGGAACTTCTCTAAGTGGGAAACACAAGATAAGAAAAGAACCTACAAAAACAAACCCATAACAATTAAAAATCTGGTAATAGGAACATACATATCGATAATTACCTTAAAACTGAATGTATTAAATCCTCCAAACAAAAGACACAGGCTCACTGAATAGATGCAGAAACAAGACCCACATATACTGTCTACAAGAGACCCACTTCAGACCTAGGAACAAATACAGACTGAGTGAGGGGATGGAAAAAGATATTCCATGCAAATGGAAATCAAAAGAAAGCTGGAGTAGCAATACTCATATCAGATAAAATAGACTTTAAATAAAGAATGTTACAGTAGACAAAGGAGGATACTACATAATGATCAAGGGATCAATCCAAGGAGAAGATATAACAATTATAAATATATATGCACCCAACATAGGAGCACCTCAATACATAAAGCAACTGCTAACAGCTATAAGAGAGGAAATCGACAGTAACACAATAATAGTGGGAGAATTTAACACCTCACTTACACCAATGGACAGATCATCCAAACAGAAAATTAATAAGGAAACACAAGCTTTAAATGGCACAATAGACCAGATAGATTTAATTGATATTTTTAGGACATTCCATCCAAAAACAGCAGATTACACTTTCTTCTCAAGTGCGCACGGAACATTCTCCAGGATAGATCACATCTTGGTCACAAATCAAGCCTCAGTAAATTTAAGAAAACTGAAATCATATCAAGCATCTTTTCTGACCACAACACTATGAGATTAGAAATCAATTACAGGGGAAAAAAACATAAAAAACACAAAAACATGGAGGCTAAACAATATGTTACTACATAACCAAGAGATCACTGAAGAAATCAAAGAGGAAATCAAAAAATACCTAGAGACAAATGATAACAAAAACACGATGATCCAAAACCTAATGGGAGGCAGCAAAAGCAGTTCCAAGAGGGAAGTTTATAGCAATACAAGCTTACCTCAAGAAACAAGAAAAATCTCAAATAAACAATCTAAACTTACACCTAAAGGAACTAGAGAAAAGAATAAACAAAACCCAAAGTTAGTAGAAGGAAAGAAATCATAAAGATCAGAATATAATCATATAATCAGAAATCATAAAGATCAGGATCATAAAGAGCAGAAATAAATGAAACAGAATCAAAGAAAACAATAGCAAAGATCAATAAAGCTAAAAGCTGGTTCTTTGAGAAGATAAACAAAATTGATAAACCATTAGCCAGACTCATCAAGAAAAAGAGGGAGAGGACTCAAATCAATAAAAGTAGACATGAAAAAGGAGAACTTACAGCATACACCGCAGAAATACAAAGCATCCTAAGAGACTGTTACAAGCAACTCTATGCCAATAAAATGGACAACCTGGAAGAAATGGACAAATTCTTAGAAAGGTATAACCTTCCAAGACTGTACCAGGAAGAAATAGAAAATATGAACAGACCATTCACGAGTAATGAAATTAAAACTGTGATTAAAAATCGTCCAACAAACAAAAGTCCAGGACCAGATGGCTTCACAGGTGAATTCTATCAAACATTTAGAGAAGAGCTAACACCCATCCTTCTCAAACTCTTCCAAAAAATTGCAGAGGAAGGAACACTCCCAAACTCATTCTATGAGGCCACCATCACCCTGATACCAAAACCAGACAAAGATACTACAAAAAAAGAAAATGACAGACCAATATCACTGATGAATATAGATGCAAAATCCTCAACAAAATACTAGGAAACAGAATCCAACAACACATTAAAACACATTAAAAGGACCATACACCATGATCAAGTGGGATGCAAGGATTCTTTAATATACACAAATCAATCAATGTGATACACCATATTAACAAATAGAAGGATAAAAACCATATGATCATCTCAATAGATGCAGAGAAAGCTTCGACAAAATTCAACACCCATTTATGATAAAAAACTGTCCAGAAAGTGGGCATAGAGGGAACCTACCTCAACATAATAAAGATCATATACGACAAATCCACAGGAAACATCATTCTCAATGGTGAAAAAATGAAAGCATTTCCTCTAAGATCAGGAACAAGACAAGGATGTCCACTCTCGCCACTATTATTCAACATAGTTTTGGAAGTCCTAACTACGGCAATCAGAGAAGAAAAAGAAATACAAATTGGAAAAGAAAAAGTAAAACTGTCACTGTTTGCAGATGACATGACACTGGACATAGAGAATCCTAAAGATGCCAACAGAAAACTACTAGAGCTAATCAGTGAATTTGGTAAAGTTGCAGGATACAAAATTAATGCACAGAAATCTCTTCCATTCCTATACACTAACAATGAAAAATCTGAAAGAGAAATTAAGGAAACACTCCCATCTACCACTGCAATAAAAAGAATAAAATACCTGGGAATAAACCTACCTAGGGAGACAAAAGACCTGTATGCAGAAAACTATAAGACACTGAGAAAAGAAATTAAAGATGATACAAACAGATGGAGAGATATACCATGTTCTTGGATTGGAAGAATCATTATTGTGAAAATGACTGTACTACCCAAAGCAATCTACAGATTCAATGCAATCCCTATGAAATTACCAATGGCATTTTTTACAGAACTAGAACAAAAATTCTTAAAATTTGTATGGAGACACAAAAGATCCCAAATAGTCAAAGCAGTCTTGAGGGGAAAAAAAAGAGCTGGAGGAATCAGACTCCCTGACTTCAGACTATACTACAAAGCTACATATAAAAGAATGAAATTAGAACACTCCCTAACACCGTACACAAAAATAAACTCAAAATGGATTAAAGACCTAAATGTAAACTGGACACTCTAAAACTCTTAATGGAAAACATAGGAAGAACACTCTTTGACATAAATCACAGCAAAATCTTTTTTGATCCACCTCTTAGAGTAATGGAAATAAAAAAACAAAAATAAACAAATGGGACCTAATGAAACTTAAAAGCTTTTGCACAGCAAAGGAAACCATAAAGAAGACAGAAAGACAACCCTCGGAATGGGAGAAAATACTTGCAAACAAAGCAACTGACAAAGGATTAATCTCCAAAATATACAAGCAGCTCATGCAGCTCAATATCAAACATATAAACAACCCAATCCAAAAATGGGAGGAACACCACTGTAAAGCAATTACACTCCAATAAAGATGTTAAAAAAATAAAATGGGCGGAAGACCTAAATAGACATTTCTCCAAAGAAGATAGACAGATTACCAACAAACACATGAAAAGATGCTCAACATCACTAATCATTAGAGAAATGCAAATCAAAACTACAATGAGGTATCACCTCACACCAGTTAGAATGGACAACATCAGAAAATCTACAAACAACAAATGCTGGAGAGGGTGTGGAGAAAAGGGAACCCTCTTGCACTGTTGGTGGGAATGTAAATTGATATAGTCACTATGGAGAACAGTATGGAGGTTCCTTAAAAAACTAAAAAAAGAATTACCTTATGACCCAGCAATCTCACTACTGGGCATATACCCAGAGAAACCATAATTCAGAAAGACACATACACCCCAATGTTCATTGCAGCACTATTTACAATAGCCAGGTCATGGAAGCAACCTAAATGCCCATCAACAGATGAATGGATAAAGCAGATGTGGTACATATATACAATGGAATATTTCTCAGCCATAAAAAGGAACGAAACTGGGTCATTTGTAGAGACGTTGATGGATGTAGAGACTGTCATACAGAGTGAAGTAAGTGAGAAAGAGGAAAACAAATATCATATATAAGCGCATTTATGTGGAACCTAGAAAAATGGTACAGATGAACCGGTTTGCAGGGCAGAAATTGAGACACAGATGCAGAGAACAAACGTATGGGCACCAAGAGGGGAAAGTAGTGGGGGGGGGGGTGGTGGGATGAATTGGGAGATTGGGATTGACATATATAACCTAATATGTATAAAATGGATAACTAATAAGAACCTGCTGTATAAAAAAAAAAGTTATTTGGTTATTTGGTCATAACATATGAATTTCATTTTAACTTATTAAAGAACTGATTTTTTAAAATACAGGACATTTGGACAGATAGTTTTGAGAGCCACTGCTTTAAACCTTATACCTACAACTACTTAAATACTTTTTTATTTTTTTCTTCTCCAGGGACATTAGAACTTTCTAGTTTGACTAGATGGCCTCTAACTTCCCTTTGCATTCAGAGAATTTAGAATATTTATTATAGGCATGAATGTGGGTTTTTTTCATTCATGTTTTATCAGTCAGTTTAGGCTCAGTTATTCTGCAGTAATAGCCCCTAAATCTTTTTTTTTTAAAACATATTTATTGGCGTATAATTGCTTTACAATGGTGTGTTAGTTTCTGCTTTATAACAAAGTGAATCAGTTATACATATACATATATCCCCATATCTCCTCCCTCTTCCATCTCCCTCCCTCCCACCCTCCCTATCCCACCCCTCTAGGTGGTCACAAAGCACTGAGCTGATCTCCCTGTGCTATGTGGCTGCTTCCCACTACCTATCTATTTTACATTTGGTAGTGTATATATGTCCATGCCACTCTCTCACCCCGTCACATCTCACCTCTCCCCCTCCCCATATCCTCAAGTCCATTCTCTAGTAGGTCTGTGTCTTTATTCCCAACTTGCCACTAGGTTCTTCATGACCTTTTTTTTTTTTCCTTAGATTCCATATATATGTGTTAGCATACTGTATTTGTTTTTCTCTTTCTGACTTACTTCACTCTGTATGACAGACTCTAACTCCATCCACCTCATTACAAATACCTCCATTTCATTTCTTTTTATGGCTGAGTAATATTCCATTGTACATATGTGCCACATCTTCTTTATCCATTCATCCAATGATGGACACTTAGGTTGCTTCCATGTCCTGGCTATTGTAAATAGAGCTGCAATGAACATTTTGGTACATGACTCTTTTTGAATTATGGTTTTCTCAGGGTATATGCCCAGTACTGGGATTGCTGGGTCGTATGGTAGTTCTATTTTTAGTTTTTTAAGGAACCTCCATACTGTTCTCCATAGTGGTTGTATCAATTTACATTCCCACCAACAGTGCAAGAGGGTTCCCTTTTCTCCACACCCTCTCTAGCATTTATTGTTTGTAGATTTTTTAATGATGGCCATTCTGACTGGTGTGAGGTGATACCTCATTGTAGTTTTGATTTGCATTTCTCTAATGATTAGTGATGCTGAGCATTCTTTCATGTGTTTGTTGGCAATCTGTTTATCTTCTTTGCAGAAATGTCTATTTAGGTCTTCTGCTCATTTTTGGATTGGGTTGTTTGTTTATTTGATATTGAGCTGCATGAGCTGCCTGTAAATTTGAGAGTTTAATCCTTTGTCAGTTGCTTCATTTGCAAATATTTTCTCCCATTCTGAGGGTTGTCTTTTCATCTTGTTTATGGTTTCCTTTGCTGTGCAAAAGCTTTTAAGTTTCATTAGGTCCCATTTGTTTATTTGTGTTTTTATTTCCATTTCTCTAGGGGCTGGGTCAAAAAGGATATTGCTGTGATTTATGTCATGGAGTGTTCTGCCTATGTTTTCCTCTAAGAGTTTAAAAGTGTCTGGCCTTACATTTAGGTCTTTAATCCATTTTGAGTTTATTTTTGTGTATGGTGTCAGGGAGTGTTCTAATTTCATTCTTTTACATGTAGCTGTTCAGTTTTCCCAGCACCACTTATTGAAGAGGCTGTCTTTTCTCCACTATATATTCTTGCCTCCTTTATCAAAGATATGGTGACCATATGTTCATGGGTTTACCTCTGGGCTTTCTATCCTGTTCCATTGATATATATTTCTGTATTTATGCCAGTACCATACTGTCTTGATTACTGTAGCTTTGTAGTATAGTCTGAAGTCAGGGAGCCTGATTTCTCCAGCTGCATTTTTCTTTCTCAAGATTGCTTTGGCTATTAGAGGTCTTTTGTGTTTCCATACAAATTGTGAGTTTTTTTGTTCTAGTTCTGTGAAAAATGCCATTGGTAGTTTGATAGGGATTGCACTGAATCTGTAGATTGCTTTGGGTAGTAGAGTCATTTTCACAATGTTGATTCTTCCAATCCAAGAACATGGTATATCTCTCCATCTATTTGTATCATCTTTAATTTCTTTCATCAGTGTCTTATAATTTTCTGCATACAGGCCTTTTGTCTCCCTAAGTAGGTTTATTCGTAGATATTTTATTCTTTTTGTTGCAGTGGTAAATGGGAGTGTTTCCTTAATTTCTCTTTCAGATTCTTCATCATTAGTGTATAGGAATGCAAGAGATTTCTGTGCATTAATTTTGTATCCTGCTACTTTACCATATTCATTGATTAGCTCTAGTAGTTTCCTGGTAGCATCTTTAGGATTCTCTATGTATAGTATCATGTCATCTGCAAACAGTGACAGCTTTACTTCTTCTTTTCTGACTTGGATTCCTTTTATTTCCTTTTCTTCTCTGATTGCTGTGGCTAAAACTTCCAAAACTATGTTGAATAATAGTGGTGAGAATGGGCAACCTTGTCTTGTTCCTGATCTTAGTGGAAATGGTTTCATTTTTTCACCATTGAGGACTATGTTGGCTGTGGGTTTGTCATATATGGTCTTTATTTTGTTGCGGTAAGTTCCCTCGATGCCTACTTTCCGGAGGGTTTTTATCATAAATGGATGTTGAATTTAGTCAAAGCTTTCTCTGCGTCTATTGTTATGATCATATTTTTCTCCTTCAATTTGTTAATATGGTGTATCACATTGATTTATTTACGTATATTGAAGAATCCTTGCATTCCTGGGATAAACACCACTTGATAATGGTGTATGATCCTTTTAATGTGCTGTTGCATTCTGTTTGCCAGTATTTTGTTGAGGATTTTTGCATCTATGTTCATCAGTTATATTGGCTTGTAGTTTTCTTTCTTTGTGACATCTTTGTCTGGTTTTGGTATCAGGGTGATGGTAGCCTCGTAGAATGAGTTTGGGAGTGTTCCTCCCTCTGCTATATTTTGGAAGAATTTGAGAAAGATAGGTGTTAGCTCTTCTCTGAATGTTTGGTAGAATTCGCCTGTGAAGCCATCTGGTCCTGGGCTTTTGTTTGTTGGAAGATTTTTAATCACAGTTTCAATTTCAGTGCTTGTGATTGGTCTGTTCATATTTTCTATTTCTTCCTGGTTCAGTCTCAGCAGGTTGTGCATTTCTAAGAATTTGTCCATGTCTTCCAGGTTGTCCATTTTATTGGCATATAGTTGTTTGTAGTAATCTCCCATGATCCTTTGTATGTCTGCAGTGTCAGTGGTTACTTCTCCTGTTTCATTTCTAATTCTATTGATTTGAGTCCTCTCCCTTTTTTTCTTCATGAGTCTGGCTAATGGTTTATCAATTTTTTTTATCTTCTCAAAGAACCAGCTTTTAGTTTTATTGATCTTTGCTATAGTTTCCTTCATTTCTTTTTCATTTATTTCTGACCTGATCTTTATGATTTCTTTCACAGCCCGTAATTCTTTTTTTTTTTTTTTAATTTATTTATTTATTCTTAGTTGTGTTGGGTCTTCGTTTCGTGCGAGGGCTTTCTCTAGTTGCGGCAAGTGGGGGCCACTCTTCATCGTGGGTGCGGGGGCCACTCTTCATCGCGATGCACGGGCCTCTCACTATCGTGGCCCCTCCCGCTGCAGGGCACAGGCTCCAGACGCGCAGGCTCAGCAGTTGTGGCTCACGGGCCCAACTGCTCCGCGGCACGTGTGATCTTCCCAGACCAGGGCTCGAACCCGTGTCCCCTGCATTAGCAGGCAGATTCTCAACCACTGTGCCACCAGGGAAGCCCCCACAGCCCCTAATTCTTAATGGCTTTTGATAACAGGATTATTTCTTGCTCATGTTACTTCATGGGTCAGCTTGATGCCTTATTTTGTCTTCATTCTGAAACCAAGGATGAAAGAGCAGCCTCTATATGTTATGTGGTTGTGTTGCAGTAGAGAGAAAAGAGCAATGGTAGACCGAATGATGCCTCAAAACTTTTTCTGAATGTGTTTCATGTTAATTCCACTTACATTTCATTGACTAAAATAACCATGTGGTCAAGCCTGAAGTATAATCCTCCTATTAGGGAGGGTCAGCAAATATTTTTGAATAATGTTAGAATTTACCATATGTGGCTTGCAAGTATTATTTTATTTTTACTGTATTATTACTTGAATTATGGATATATATGGAGCTTATATTTCATAAGCACATTTTGAATGATTTCATGAGTTAGGCACTGTCTTAAGTTATTTTAATTTAGGCACTGTCTTAAGTTATCCTCTTTACTTTCTTTAACTTTATCACCAAAGTAACCATAAGAGATAGCTAATATCTGCAATGGTTAAGAATTTGCAATAAAATTAGCGTCATCTTAACAAATTTTATATAATTCTAGCCCACGGACTCTCAGTGAACTGTCTAAGGAGCTATTTTTCATGGTTCACTTTTTAATTGTAAGCCTATAAATGTGTCTAGGCAATTTATTAAATACTCTGCAGAAAAACATGTCATAAGCAATTAGAGACTTTAACGAATTTTTTTTTTCTCTTTAATTTCTCTATAGAGCTAGGAGTGTTTTGAAGAGACAGACCATCTTTGAATCTTCATTGTAGCCCATGCTGTCGTTGTCTTGTCTATATCTTCTCTGCATGCCCACCAGAGCGCTCCCAATTCTTAGCCTATTGACTCTTGGCGTTTGTCTTCCTCTGGTGACAGGAGTCCACTGGTCTATGTGCTAGACAGGCTGGAAGTGCCCAGGAGGTAATACCTCTCAGTAGAAGCAACTTGCGCCTGGGTTGAAGCGACTCTGAGACATGTACTATACTGGCTCCCAGAGTTCTTGGTGGGATTGAGCCCCATTGCCCTGAGCAGTAACCTGCAGCATAACCTTTTTTATTAGCTTCCTTTCCTTCTTATCTCACTTTCCCACTCCCCTTACTGATACTTTCTGGAATCACTCAAATGAACTCAAACTATTTACACTCATACCTTTTATCGAAGGGTCTACTTCTGGCGGGACCTGATCTAAGATGCTTATCATGTGGATTAAGGCCTGGCAAGTAATAGGTGCTTAGTAAATGTTGATCGTAATGGTTAAAAGAAGGTAGGAAAGGAAGCAGATATTTCCCTGAGAAATATTGCTCAGTGGACACATGTAAAACCAGTTTTTAAAATTAGCATTTCTTTCAGTGTATCTAACAAAGTCACGTGCTTATAATTTAACATTTAAAAATTTTCTCATGTCTTATATTTTCACATTTTTGATAAATTCTTCTACCTGGTATCCTTACTCTACCAAACTCCCATCTTATTCCAAAATTTAAAGTCCTGCAAAAGATCATGCCATGAAACTTAATAATAATATTATTAATAATAACAATAGTCAGTATTTGAGTGTTTGCTCTAAGTACTGTCCTAAGGGCTTTACATGTATTAATTCATTTAAACATCACAACAAATCCAGAGCCACAGTATTATTATTTATCCTCCCATTGGTTAATTAAGGAACACACAAATATTGGGTTGGCCGAAAGATTCGCTCGGTTTTTTCTGTAAGATGGCTCTAGTAGCACTTAGTTGTCTTTAACTTCATTCGAAACAGTTTTGTTAGATTGTATGTGAGAGCTGTCATATCAGAGTGCATTTAAGAAAAGACATCAAAATTGATGAATTTTTGTGTAGCCGTTTTAATGCTGAAGATGGAAGAAAAAAGCAACATTTTCAGCATATTATGTTTTATTATTTCCAGAAAGGTAAAAATGCAACTGAAACGGAAAAAAAGATTTGTGCAGTGTATGGAGATTTGTGCTGTGACTGACTGAACGTGTCAAAAGTGGTTTGCGAAGTTTTGTGGTGGAGATTTCTCTCTGGACGGTGTTCCACGGTTGGGTAGACCGGTTGAAGTTGATAGCGATCAAATCCAGACATTAACTGAGAACAATCAACATTATACCACGTGAAAGATAGCCGACATACTCAAAATATCCAAATCGAGTGCTGAAAATCATTTGCACCAGCTTGGTTATATTAATAGCTTTGCTGTTTGGGTTCCACATAAGTTAGGTGAAAGAAACCTTCTTGACCGTATTTCTGCATGCGATTCTCTACTTAAACGTAATGAGAATGTTCCGTTTTTAAAACAAGTTGTGATGGGCGACGAAAAGTGATACTGTATAATGTTGTGGAACGGAAGAGATCGTGGGGCAAGTGAAATGAAGCACCACCAACCACACCAAAGGCAGGTCTTCATCCAAAGAAGGTGATGTTGTGTATATGGTGGGATTGGAAGGGAGTCCTCTATTATGAGCTCCTTCTGGGAAACCAAACGATTAATTCCAACAAGTGCTGCTCCCAGTTAGACCAAATGAAAGCAACACTCGATGAAAATCGTCCAGAATTAGTCAACAGAAAATGCATAATCTTCCATCAAGATAATGCAAGACCGCATGTTTCTTTGATGACCACACAAAAACTGTTACAGCTTGGCTGGGAAGTTCTGATTCATCTGTCATATTCACCAAACATTGCACCTTCGGATTTCCATTTATTTCAGTCTTTACACAATTCTCTTAATGGAAAAAATTTCAATTCCCTGGAAGACTGTAAAAGACACCTGGAATAGTTCTTTGCTCAAAAAGATTAAAAGTTTTGGGAAGATGGAATTATGAAGCTGCCTGAAAAATGGCAGAAGGTAGTGGAACAATAGAGTGAATACGTTGTTCAATAAAGTTCTTGGTGAAGATGAAAAATGTGTCTTTTATTTTTACTTAAAAACTGAAGGCACTTTTTTGGCCAACCCAATAAAATAAACACAAAGGAAACAAAATTATTATTACTTTTAGATGATACGTTTGAATATTTAGAAACCCAAAGGAGTAAACTTTAAAACTAATAGAATTAAAAAGATGATTAAGTCATGGAATCAGAAAATACTTCAGTAGACAAGAGTATGGAACATGATTGATCACCTCCCCTCCTTGCAGGCTGTTTTATAATCTATCCAACCATAACCCCTACCTCATGACATGAGCAACTGGGCCAGGGAAGCACATGGTCTAATGTCAGATAGGAAGGCCTATTCTGAGAATTTAAGCCAAGAGACATGGAGACTGTTATGTCAATTTGTGGCTGGAACAAAGATCATGTCAAGCCAGATCTGGAACCGTATCAAATGACTCCAAACACAAGCTGGACATTATCATGAAGAGTAGAAAGTGTGAGGAATCAGAGAAAGCCAACTAGTAAAGAGGAGAGAGAATTGAATTGAGCAGACTCATGGCCCAAGACCTGACTAAAAGGACTTATCCATATCAAGAATGTGGGGCAAAACATTCCTGGAGGAATGACAGCAAGTATAGAAGTACCGAGGGTGAACAGACTTGTAGGTACAAGGCACAGAAAGAAGGGCAGAGTGTAGGAAGAGCATGGGCTCAGGGAGGCTGATTCCAGATGATGACAAAGAGATAGCAGCCAAGCTGAGTGGGAACTGGCAGGCCATGGTGAAAGGTTTGGATTCCTTCATCAGGAAGCCCAGCCAAGATCTGTTCGCTTCCCTTTGAAGCTGTTCCATTGGCCTTGTTGAATGGAATCTCACCTTCTTTAGAACTTTCACTGACATACACCTCTAGCAATTGGCATATAAAGCCCTGAATCAGAGATTTTTAAAAATATGTTTTATCTTCCAAAGAATGTTAGGTCTTAAAAATCAGGAACCCTGAGTCTTTGTATCCTCTACAGGCGATAGTGAGCTGAGTGGGTGCACAGTAAATATTTGTTGGCTCAATAACAGGGACAATAATTAAATATTCCCCACCAATGGTCAAAGTTTCTTACTATACTCTCTCCAGAGAAGTTTTAAACCCATGTTATGTGATACAAAATTGTTAACTGAGGCTCTCCTTGTCAAATTGACTTCTCTGTTGAACTGATGACTATGGACCAATAAATCTTTTTTTTTTTTTTAACGTCTTTATTGGAGTATAATTGCTTTACAATGGTGTGTTAGTTTCTGCTGTGTAACAAAGTGAATCAGCTATACATAAACATATATCCCCATATCTCCTCCCTCTTGTGTCTCCCTCCCACAGATGGACCTAGAGACTGTCATACAGAGTGAAGTAAGTCAGAAAGAGATAAACAAATACTATATGCTAACACATATATATGGAATCTGAACCAATAAATCTTTTATTAAGGGCTTGTATTTGAGTGTCTGGGAAATGGGGAGCACTGTTTTGTAAGTCCAGAAAAAACTACACAGCCATATAAATAACAATTACTGAGCCCCTACCCTGGGGGCAGGGTTGTGTTTAATGTTTTATAAGCATTTTTGTTTAATCTTCAAACAACCCTATGAAGTCACAACTAACTAGTATGTGGGAAAATGACTCACCCAGCCAGGTTGGTGGAACCTGAGTCCATGCTCTTAACCAGCAGGCTGAAGTTGTTCCAGGATGTCTGGGTAAAAGAAGGTGATTTTCCTTTTACTTTTGTTCTCAATTTTACACATCCAGCACCTTCTCTCTGGTGTAGGCTGTACTTCACATATGGGTGGGATTTTGATTTTTTTCTAATGTTTGTAAGGCCAAAGGATTCAAACTTATAGAAATACATTTACCCATCAGACTTACTCTTTCTGTAGTGCCTTCCTAATCTTCATTTTTTTCTAATATTGACTAAGAAATTATTTTTATTTATTAAAAAAACTTTTTTAAAACTTTATTTAAATTTTTTAAATCTTTTTGGCTGTGTTGGTTCTTCATTGCTGTGTGCAGGCTTTCTCTAGTTGTGGCCAGCAGGGGCTACTCTTCGTTGCGATGTGTAGGCGAAGTTAGGAAAGTTTGATTTCAGATCCTCATTGTGGTGGCTTCTCTTGTTGCAGCACGCAGGCTTTAGGCACACGGGCTTCAGTAGTTGTGGTGCACGGGCTCAGTAGTTGTGGTGCACGGGCTTAGTTGCTCCGCGGCATGTGGGATCTTCCTGGGCCAGGGATCGAACCTGTCCCCTGCATTGGCAGTTGGATTCTTAACCACTGCACCACTAGGGAAGTCCCAAAACTTTTATTTTTATATTGGAGTATAGTTGATTAACAATGTCATGATAGTTTCAGGTGTATAGCAAAGTGGTTCAGTTGCACAAATACATGTATCTATTCTTTTTCAAATTCTTTTCCCATTTAGGTTGTTACATAATATTGATCAGAGTTCCCTGTGCTATGCAGTAGGTCCTTGTTGGTTATCCATTTTAAATACAGCAGTATGTACATGTCAATCCCAAACTCCCTAACTATTCCTTCCCCACTGGTAACCATAAGTTCGTTCTCTAAGTCTGTGGGTCTGTGTCTATTCTGTAAATAAGTTCATTAGAAATTTTTATATACTTAGCTGTGTTTAATACTTAAAGTGGAGTATACGCTATTAGCAAAGCAAACTGTTTAATTATATCTGTATTTATAAGAAAATACATAGAAAATATGTGTACATTTTTCTATTGTGGAAGGTAAATTACCCATTAAGAGGTCTTCTGAAATCTTTGATAATAGCCATTAATTGACTCACCTATATCTGAGGTTTAGATCAAATATTTGAATATTTGATAAAAACCAGATTAATGATAATTAAAATTTTAGCCAAATGGGTGGCACCATATGTGTAAACGTATTTTTTGTTTTTGAAAATGTACATCGGTAAACAAGATTTGCAAGACTACTGGAGGTATGAATTAACAGTTCATTTTATGAACAATATGAACAATAAAAATGATTAGTCAACCAAGAATTTCTCTTTCAAGCTTCTCCAAGTTAGAATCAGTTCCACAGACTGCAATTAATCTTAGCTAGATTCCACCTTAAATACCTGTGCTTTCAAATGGAAGTTGTGGTTTGGCAACCTTTTCCTCAGTCTAGGAGAACCTTCTGGGTGTAGCAATATTGGAGTAGGACTTGGCCATGAGGCTGTAGTTAGCTGTGGATGGTCCTCAGGAAGTTTTAAGTCTGTGCTTCTCAAGTGTTGGTTCCCCGACTAGTATGTGAAGCTACATGTTAGAAATATCAGTTTTATCCAACGGAAGGTAAATGAAAAAATAATTTTTATGTTAAAACAAGCATGGACATATGATGAAGCAAAAGTGGCACACATTTTTGCATACTATATAACATAGGAATTTTAAAAATTGTCTATTTGGAAGGCCTGGATTCAAGCTTCACTTCTCTCTGCCATTTGAGAAATAATTGAGGTTATTGTTTAAGGCCCAGACCTAACCAGACTTCTGTGGTTTGAATCCTAGTTTTGCTATTTCCTAACTGGGACTTTGGGCAAATTATTTAACCTCTGTGGGTCTCAGTCTCGTTCTTGGTAAAATGAGGATAACGCTAGTACCTGCTTCATGGGCTTGTTATAAAGATTACATGAGTTAATATTTGTAAATTGCTTAGAACTGTCCCTGGCACATAAGTGCTATCAAAGTATTTGTAAAATAAATTAAATGAACTTAAATTGGTACCACAGTAGTAAATTTTGAGAACATTTAGTTGCTCTCGACGTGAGAGGACCGGCTGTGAGAATGAATGGGTGATTTGTCTGAGACCCCATTTCTGCTGCCTCTGTTTTGATTTCCTTTCTCTCCTTCACCTGGGAACTTATCTGTGAGTATATTTATACTGTCACCCTCACCAAGTACTTGATCCCATTTTTTGATTTCAAATCCTTTGTCCTTTCAATTGTCCCATGTATTCCAAAGGGTATAAACGTCTCAGAGCATTACTTCTCAAACATTTATGTGTATATAAATCACCTAGGGATGTTGCTAAAATATAGATTGTGGTTCAGAAAATCTGGGTTAGGGCTTCACATTCTGCATTTCTAACACGGTCCCACATGCCCTTGCTGCTGGTTCCGGGATCACATTTTGAGTAGCATGTCCTAGTAAATTTTATCATCTAAAAAAATTATCTAGCACCAATTTAAATATGTGCTTCGGCTTCAGGTCCCAGGCCCATAAATAATTATTGCATAGTATTGTGGTGGAGAGAACCTTCTCTTCTGCTCGTTAGTATCTCATGGTTATGAGGAAACTGGCTAGAATACAGCAATGATATTTCAAATGTCCACCCATCCGCTCCTTTTCTTGTACACTGTGCTGGGGAGTGAGCAGAACATTTTGCAAACCTCACCCTCAAGGTGATTGGCTCCATGAACATTTGACAATGGAATTTTCAGAGAATTTTTATTTCATAGTTCTAGGCAGAGAATCTTTCCTGGATCCAGCAGCATATGGCAGGCCTGTGAGCAGTGCCCTAGGTGGGTGGGAGAAGTGTGATTCTCTGACAACCACGCGCAGGCTTTGCCATCCTGAGCAGGGCCCTCGGCAGAAGCAACAGCGGGGGGTTGGGGGGGGTGGAGTCAGGAGGAGAGACGGAGGAGGAACCCCTTTCCCCCGGCTCTGCCAGCATTTTGGTGCTCTGCCCAGGGTTGAATTAGTAACGTAGTCCAAGGGAAAACATTCAGAGACGTTCCCTGGGGGAGACTCCCAGGAAACTCTTTTCCTGCTCTCCACCTGCTCCCAGAGTTCTGTGAGAACGCGCTGACAACGCTATGAGGTTAATGAACCCATCACATCATCATTTGTTTTTCAACTTTTAAAATTCCATGCAGTCATTGGCTCTTTAGATGTTTGTCAAGGGACCAGCAGCCAAAAACTTCTTCCCAGGAATAAGTTTTCTTCCAGCAAAAAAAAATGGAACTCTCACCTCCAAAATAAGATGTTTCTTCAAGTACTTAAATATTTAAGGATTATAAAGAAATCTTTTCAGGAAAAGTAAAGATACAAAAATAAAATACAGATTTAGAAAACATACATCAGGGGATAAAGAACCTTCTAAGCACTGGGCAAACTGTACTGAACCTGATGTAATATCGTTTTTCTTGATTTGGGGGCTTCCTGGGGTTGCCCAGATTAGCTGAATCTAGGCAGTAATAATGAACACTGCAGGGCTGTTCTTTGTGAGTAGATGTCCCAGGCTAATGGGCATCCTTGTCCGGCAGCTGCCATCTGCTGCTCCTTGGCAGTGACCAAGGTTGCAGGTTGAAGTCCTTCTTCAACATCCTGGCTCCTGGGTCTCTCCGGGCAGGGCGCTGGCACAGGTGGCTTCGCCACAGCTTCCTTTCCTGTGCCCTGGATTCTGAGCAAGTCCTGGGAAAATTCGATTCCTGCTTCACCATCTTTAACCACTTGCTCTGATTACTGTTATGGCTTTGAAGCCATCTAGAATGTCATCCAAAGTGGAAAAGGCCATTCCTAAAAAAGGCCTGAGAATTCACAAACTGAAACCTCTCTACTGCTTTATGATACCAACTTATGAGTCAGGGCTTTCTCTTTCTTGGATCATTTTTTTGGGGACAATATTGTCTCCTTTATTATTTCTTTTCACTCTACTTCCTTCCCCTTTACCCTTCTGCACTCTTCCACTCCATGACCCACCTCATCACTAAATTATTCACTAGTGGGGTAGCTTCTCATTAAACCTCTTAGAGCCTCAGGTTTGGTATTTATCAATAGGGATAATAATAACTATCCTACAGTATGATTTCACTGCAATCACTCTGAAAATGGTCATATGTTCAAATATTAATTTTTGCTCTTTGATTAGGAAACTATAAATAGAAAATCTAAAAAATTTAGTAATTCAGGAAATTTCCAAGAGAAGTTGGAGTCTCTAAAAATGCTAGAGCTGCACATAACCTTTCATTGATGATGAATATTCTGGAATAGTTATATTTTCTTTGATTTGCTCTTTTTCTATCTCCCTGCTTTCTTCCTGACGTTTTTACCTTTCTCTTCTCTCTCCCTTTCCCCATTTTTCCTTATCATCTCTCTCCCCAATCTCTTGCTTCTTTCTCCTTAGAATAAACATGCGGAAAATTTTGCTTGGCTTGAAGCAGGATTTTTGAGTGATTAAATGAATTAAGGGTAGGTTATGTTGTTCCAAACAATCGTTATGTCTCTATGGAAGTCATTAGTGCAGCTTCCCAAGTATTTCTGGTTCTCTGCATTCTGGGGATGTGGTAGGATTGTGCTTCCTAGGCCCTTGTCATTGGGTAGGGCCATGTAACTAGTTCTGGCCAATGAGTTGTGAGCAGATGAGAGGTATGTCACTTCCAGGCGTGTGCATCTAGTTGCCAATATGAGACCCTCCAGAATGGTATCCCTCTGGTACAGCAACTGGACATGTTTGAGATGATACCTGCTCTATCGGCCTGGGCCCATGAATAACGGCAAGGAGCAGAGCTCCTAGAGACCAGTAATAGACATGTATCATGAGTAAGAAATAAAGCTTAGTTGTTTTAACACACTGAAATTTTGGAGATTTCTTTTTTAACCACAGTAGACAGTTAGACTATACTGACATTTACTAACATGTGGACTTCTTTAGGGAAGAGAAGAAAAGAAAGAAGAAGGGAAAGTGCTTTTACTGAGAGGTTATTGTGTGTCTCTGCTAGGTGTTCTCATAATGACACATTAAATTATTATTGATTATTAGCCCCAAAATTCAAGCTATAACTACTTCAGTATTTAAAATATTGATTTGTAGTACTACACATCCATTAGCATCTTTAACATAGTGGTCTTCAGCACATAGGTAACTAGGATAATGAACAACCTCCAAGTGGAAGATCTAGATTGATAAATATGGGCTCTTGTAGCACCAATCTAAATCTCAACAGAGAATCTGAAGGGCAATGGCTATCATTTATTCATTCAACCATCTATTCATTGTCAAATATTTATTGACTACCTAACTTGGTCAGGAATTGTGTTAGGTGCTTTAAAAACAAAAATAAAAACAGTAACTACCTTAGATAAACCCTTTACTGTATTCAGAGCAGTTTTCCTTATATTATCTAATTTTTCTTCATAATAGCAAAATGTTCATTCTGCTTTTTTTTTTTTTTTTTTTTTTTGGCTTCACTGTGCAGTTTGAAGGATCCTATTTCCCTGACCAGGGATCGAACCCAGGCCCCTGACATTGGCATTGGAAGCTCAGAGTCTTAATCACTGGACCATTGGGGAATTCCACATTCTGTTTTAAACATGAGGAAACCAAGACACAAGGAATGAAGTAACTTGATCAAGCTCACTCAGGTAGGCAGTAATAAAACTGGGATTTAACCACTATTTTCACACAATTATTAACAATTTATTTAACACTTATAAAAGACTATTGGGGAAAGATTAGAAATGGAAATTTGATCATAAAATGTATAATTATTTGCATGTTGAAAAAAGGAATTTTTAACAGAAGTACATGGATGCCTTAATTTGTAGAACCTTGAAACTGTAGACAATGCTTAGAAGATCCTGAAGGTGGTTAATTGCCTAAAAGCATTAAGAAAAATTTCTCTACAATTATATTCTTATTAGACTAGCTAGGAGACAAAAGAACTACATTTTCAACATTTTATTTCCCAGGAAATCCAGCATTAGTGAGGAAATAGTAATTACATTTTATCCTTTCATTTGTATTTGTAAAATTTAAAAAAATAAAAATATAAGAGGCAAGTCAAAATTATTTGAAAATTTTTCTCTGTATTTTATTAACGATGGAAATGGAGGAGGCATTCTTGATTGAATTTTCTCCTTTGTAGAATTATTGAATAGTGGCAATGAAAGAGAATATACATTATCTGAGCCCTTCCTTTGTTTGAAGACATATAAACTAACACCCAGAGAAAGAAGCCATGGAGCCAGTGATGGGGCTGAGGCTAGACCACAGGCCTGAAGACTGCCCCGAGTCACTCTTTTTTTTTTCTTTAAAAGGCAATGTATATAAAACAAAGATCACTTTATTTTTCTGATAAGTGTTAGCAACCTTGTGTTTGCTCCACAATCCATAGGAAGATACTTGATTTACTTCATTTCACTCTTATCCAATAATTTTTTAAGGTCAAAACAGATAATGTCCAATCCAAAGCCATCTTTGAGCCTAAGTATCATTTATGACCAATTGCAGTCCATTAGCAGCTAAGAACTGTATGGTCTGCCTCTCCCTCTTGCCTTTTTTTTTTTTTTTTTCTTTTAAATTGGGGTCTAGTTACTTTACAATGTTGTGTTAATTTCTGCTGTACAATGAAGTGAATCAGCTATATGTGTACATATATCTCCTTTCCTCTTGGACCTCCCTCCCACCCCCACCCCCCATCCACCTGTCTAGGTCACCACAGGGCACTGAGCTGAGCTCCCTGTGCTATACAGCAGGTTCCCACTAGCTGTCTATTTAACACATGGTAGTGTATATATGTCAACCCCAATCTCCCAATTCATCCCTCCTCTCTACCACACCACCGTGTCCACACATCCATTCTCCAGGGTCTGTGTCTCTACTCCTGCCCTGCAAATAGGTTCATTTGCACCATTTTTCTAGATTCCATATATATGCATTAATATACAATATTTTTCTCTTTCTGACTTACTTCACTCTGTATGACAGACTCTAGGTCCATCCACCTCATTACAAATAACTCAATTTCGTTTCTTTTTATGGCTGAGTAATATTCCATTGTATATATGTGCCACATCTTCTTTATCCATTCATCTATCAGTGGACACTTAGGTTGCTTCCATGTCCTAGCTATTGTAAATAGTGCTGCAATGAACATTGGGGTACATGACTTTTTTGAATTATGGTTTTCTCAGGGTATATGCCCAGTAGTGGGATTGCTGGGTCATATTGTAGTTTTATTTTTACTTTTCTAAGGAACCTCCATACTGTTCTCCATAGTGGCTGTATCAATTTACATTCCCACCAACAGTGCAAGAGGGTTCCCTTTTCTCCACACCCTCTCCAGCATTTATTGTTTGTAGACTTTTTGATGATGGCCATTCTGACTGGTATGAGGTGATGCCTCATTGTAGTTTGATTTGCATTTCTCTAATGATTAGTGATGTTGAGTATTCTTTCACGTGTTTGCTGGCAATCTATATATCTTCTTTGGAGAAATGTCTATTTAGGTCTTCCACCCATTTATTTTTTTAAACATCTTTACTGGAGTATAATTGCTTTACAATGGTGTTCCACCCATTTTTGGATTTGGTTGTTCTTTTTTTGATATTGAGCTGTGTGAGCTGCTTGTGTATTTTGGAGATTAATCTCTTGTCAGGTGCTTTGTTTGCAAATATTTTCTCCCATAATGAGAGTTGTCTTTTTGTCTTGTTTATGGTTTCTTTTGCTGTGCAAAAGCTTTTAAGTCTCATTAGGTCCCATTTGTTTATTTTTGTTTTATTTCCATTTCTCTAGGAGGTGGGTCAATAAAAGACCTTGCGATGATTTATGCCATAGAGTGTTCTGCCTATGTGTTCCTCTAAGAGTTTTATAGTGTCTGACCTTACATTTAGGCCTTTAATCCATTTAAAGTTTATTTTTGTGTATGGTGTTAGGGAGTGTTCTAATTTCGTTCTTTTACATGTAGCTGTCCAGTTTTCCCAGCACCACTTATTAAAGAGACTGTCTTTTCTCCATTGTATATTCTTACCTCCTTTATCAAAAATAAGGTGACCATATGTGCATGGGTTTATCTCTGGGCTTTCTATCCTGTTCCATTGATCTATATTTCTGTGTTTGTGCCAGTACCATACTATTTTGATTATTGTAGCTCTGTAGTATAGTGCAAAGTCCGGGAGCCTGATTCCTCCAGCTCCATTTTTCTTTCTCAAGATTGCTTTGGCTCTTCGGGGTCTTTTGTGTTTCCATACAAACTGTGAAATTTTTTGTTCTAGTTCTGTGAAAAGCGCCATTGGTTGTTTGATACGGACTGCATTGAATCTGTAGATTGCTTTGTGTAGTATAGTCATTTTCACAATGTTGATTCTCCGAATCCAAGAACATGGTATATCTCTCCATCTGTTTGTATCATCTTTAATTTCTTTGATCAATGTCTTATCGTTTTCTGCATACAGGTGTTTTGTCTCCTTAGGTAGGTTTATTCCTAGGTATTTTATTCTTTTTGTTGCAGTGGTAAATGGAAGTGTTTCCTTAATTTCTCTTTCAGATTTTTCATCATTAGTGTATAGGAATGCAAGAGATTTCTGTGCATTAATTTTGTGTCCTGCTACTTTACCAAATTCATTGATTAGCTCTAGTAGTTTCCTGGTAGCATCTTTAGTATTCTCTATGTATACTATCATGTCATCTTCAGTGACAGTTTTACTTTTTCTTTCTGATTTGGATTCTTTTTATTTCTTTTTTTCTCTGATTTCTGTGGCTACAACTTTCAAAACTATGTTGAATAATAGTGATGAGAGTGGGCAACCTTGTCTTTTTCCTGATCTTAGTGGAAATGGTTTCAGTTTTTCACCATTGAGAACGGTGTTGGCTGCGGGGTTGTCATATATGGCCTTTATTATGTTGAGGTAGGTTCCCTCTAAGCCTACTTTCTGGAGGGTTTTTATCATAAATGGGTGTTGAATTTTATTGAAAGCTTTTTCTGCAACTATTGAGATAATCATGTGGTTTTTATCCTTCCATTTGTTAATATGGTGTATCACATTGATTGATTTGGGTATATTGAAGAATCCTTGCATTCCATGGATAAACCCCACTTGATCATGAAGTATGATCCTTTTAATGTGTTGGATTCTGTTTGCTAGTATTTTGTTGAGGATTTTTGCATCTATGTTCATCAGTGATATTGGCCTGTAGTTTTCTTTCATTGTGACATCTTTGTCTGGTTTTGGTATCAGGGTGACGGTGGCCTCGCAGAATGAGTTTGGGAGTGTTCCTCCTTCTGCTATATTTTGGAAGAGTTTGAGATGGATAGGTGTTGGCTCTTCTCTAAATGTTTGATAGAATTTGCTTGGGAAGCCATCTGGTCCTGGGCTTTTGTTTGTTGGAAGATTTAATCACAGTTTCAATTTCAGTGCTTGTGATTGGTCTGTTTATATTTTCTATTTCTTCCTGGTTCAGTCTCAGAAGGTTATGCTTTTCTAAGAATTTGTGCATTTCTTCCAGGTTGTCCATTTTATTGTCATATAGTTGCTTGTAGTAATCTCATGATACTTTGTATTTCTGCAGTGCCAGCTGTTACTCCTTTTTCATTTCTAATTCTATTGATTTGAGTCTTCTCCCTTTTTTTCTTGATGAGTCTGGCTAATGGTTTATCAATTTTGTTTATCTTCTCATAGAACCAGCTTTTACTTTTATTGATCTTTGCTACCGTTTCCTTCATTTTTTTTTTGATTTATTTCTGATCTGATCTTTATGATTTCTTTCCTTCTGCTGACTTTGGGGTTTTTTTTTTTGTTCTTCTTTCTCCATTTGCTTTAGGTGTAAGGTTAGGTTGTTTATATGAGATTTTTCATGTTTCTTGAGGTAGGCTTGTATTGCTATAATCTTCCCTCTGAGAAATGCTTTTGCTGCATCTCATAGGTTTTGGGCCATCCTGTTTTCATTGTCATTTGTTTCTAGGTATATTTTGATTTATCTTTGATTTCTTCAGTGATCTCTTGGTCATTTAGTAGCGTATTGTATAGTCTCCATTTGTTTGTATTTTTTACAGTTTTTTCCCTGTAATTGATATCTAGTCTCATAGCATTGTGGTCAGAAAAGATACTTGATACGATTTCAATTTTCTTAAATTTACCAAGGCTTGATTTGTGACCCAAGATATGATCTATCCTGGAGACTGTTCCATGAGCACTTGAGAAGAAAGTTTATATTGTTGATTTTGGATGGAATGTCCTATAAATATCAATTAAGTCCATCTTGCTTAATGTATCATTTAAATCTTGTGTTTCCTTATTTATTTTCATTTTGGATGATCTGTCCATTGGTGAAAGTAGGGTGTTAAAGTCCCCCAGTATGACTGTGTTACTGTTGATTTTCCCTTTTATGGTTGTTAGCATTTGCCTTATGTATTGAGGTGCTCCTATGTTGGGTGCATAAATATTTACAATTGTTATATCTTCTTCTTGGATTGATCCCTTGATCATTATGTAGTGTGCTTCTTTGTCTCTTGTAATAGTCTTTATTTTAAAGTCTATTTTGTCTGATATGAGAATTGCTACTCCAGCTTTCTTTTATTTCTATTTTCATGGAATATCTTTTTCCATCCCCTCACTTTCATTCTGTATGTGCCCCTAGGTCTGAAGTGGGTCTCTTGTAGACAGCATATATGTGGGTCTTGATTTGTATCCATTCAGCCAGTGTTGTTTTTTGGTTGGAGCATTTAAATCATTTACATTTAATGTAATTATTGATATGTATTTTCCTATTACCATTTTCTTAATTGTTTTGGTTTGTTATTGTAGATCTTTTCCTTCTCTTGTGTTTCCTGCCTAGAGAAGTTCCTTTAGCATTTGATGTGAAGCTGGTTTGGTGGTGATGAATTCTCTTAGCTTTGGCTTGTCTGTAAAGGTTTTAATTTCTCTGTCAAATCTGAATGAGATCCTTGCTGGGTACAATAATCTTGGTTGTAGGTTTCTCCCTTTCATCACTTTAAATATGTCCTTCCACTCCTTTCTGGCTTGCAGAGTTTCTGCTGAAAGATCAGCTATTAACCTTATAGGGATTCCCTTGTATGTTATTTGTTGCTTTTCCCTTGCCACTTTTAATATTTTTTCTTTGCATTTAATTTTTGATAGTTTGATTAATATGTGTCTTGGAATATTTCTCCTTGGATTTATCCTGTATGGGACTCTCTGCACTTCCTGGACTTGATTGACTATTTCCTTTCCCATATTAGGGAAGTTTTCAACTATAATCTCTTCAAATATTTTCTCAGTCCGTTTCTTTTTCTCTTCTTCTGGGACCCATATAATTCGAATGTTGGTGCATGTAATGTTGTCCCAGAGGTCTCTGAGACTGTCCTCAATTCTTTTCATTCTTTTTTCTTTATTCTTCTCTGCGTTAGTTATTTCCACTATTTTATCTTCCAGGTCACTTATCCGTTCTTCTGCCTCAGTTATTTTGTTATTAATTCCTTCTAGAGAATTTTTAATTTCATTTATTGTGTTGTTCATCATTGTTTGTTTGCTCTTTAGTTCTTCTAGGTCCTTGTTAAAACTTTTTTTTATTTTCTACTTTCTACTTCTAAGATTTTGGATGATATTTACTATCATTACTCTGAATTATTTTTCAGGTAGACTGTCTATTTCCTCTTCATTTATTTCCTGTGGTGGGATTTTACCTTTCTCTTTCATCTGCTGCATATTTCTCTGTCTTCTCATTTTGCTTAACTTTCTGTGTTTTGGGTCTCCTTTTTGCAGACTGTAGGTTCATAGTTCCTGTTGTTTTTGGTGTCTGCCCACAGTTGGTAAGGTTGGCTCAGTGGGTTGTGTAGGCTTCCTGGTGGAGGGGACTGGTGCCTGGGTTCTGGTGGATGAGGCTGGATCTTGTCTTTCTGGTGGGCAGGTCTGCATCTGGTGGTGTGTTTTGGGGTGTCTGTGAACTCAGTATGACTTTAGGCAGCCTCTCAGCTAATGGGTGGGGTTGTGTTTCTGTCTTGCTAGTTTTTTATCATGCGGTGTCCGGCAATGGAGCTAGCTGGTTGTCGAGTGGAGCTGGGTCTTAGCATTGAGGTGGAGACCTCTGGGAGAGCTCTCGCCTATTTATATTATGTGGGGCCACGAGTTCTCTGGTGGTCCAATGTCCTGAACTCAGATGTCCCACTTCAGAGGCTCAGGCCTGACACCTGGTCAGAGCACCAAACCCTGTCAGCCACACGGCCAGGTATGTGGAGGGTTTCTTGCCTTTTGGGAAGTCTCAGGTCTTCTGCCAGCATTCAGTAGGTGTTCTGTAGGAGATGTTCCACATGTAGATGTGTTTTTCATGTATTTGTGGGGAGGAAGGTGATCTCCACGTCTTCCTCCTCCGCCATCTTTTTTTTTTAACATCTTTATTGTAATATAATTACTTTACAATGGTGTGTTCGTTTCTGCTTTATAACAAAGTGAATCAGCTATACATATACGTATATCCCCATATCTCCTCCATCTTGCGTTTCCCTCCTACCCTCCCTATCCCACCCCTCTAGGTGGTCATAAATCACCAAGCTGATCTCCCTGTGGTATGTGGCTGCTTCCCACTGGCTATCTATTTTACATTTGGTAGTTTATATATGTCCATGCCTCTCTCTCACTTCGTCCCAGCTTACACTTCCATCGCCCTGTGTCCTCAAGTCCTTTTGCTACATCTGAATCTTTATTCCTGTCCTGCCCCTAAGTTCTTCAGAACCTTTTTTTTTTTTTTTTAAGATTCCATATATATGTATTAGCATATGGTATTTGTTTTTCTCTTTCTGGCTTACTTCCCTCTGTATGACAGCCTCTAGGTCCATCCACCTCACTACACATAAATCTCCTCCTCCATCTTGAAGGTCTTCCTTTGTTCCTTTTTATGGCTGAGTAATATTCCATTGTATGTATATACCACATCTTCTTTAACCATTCATCTCTCACTGGACATTTAGGTTGCTTCCATATCCTGGCTATTGTAAACAGTGCTGCAATGAACATTGTGGTGCATCTGTTTTTTTGAATTATGGTTTTCTCAGGCTGTATGCCCAGTAGTGGGTTTGCTGGGTCATATGGTAGTTCTATTTTTAGTTTTCTAAGGAACCTCCATACTGTTCTCCATAGTGGCTGTATCAATTTACATTCCACCAACAGTGCAAGAGGGTTCCCTTTTCCCCACACCCTCTAGTATTTACTGTTTGTAGATTTTTTGTGATGGCCATTCTGACCGGTGTGAGGTGATACCTCATTGTGATTTTGGTCTGCATTTCTCTAATAATTAGTGATGTTGAGCATATTTTTATGTGTTTGTTGGCCCTCTGTATGTCTTCTTTGGGGAAATGTCTATTTAGGTCTTCCACCCATTTTTGGATTGGGTTGTTTGTTTTTTGATATTGAGCTGCATGAGCTGTTTGTATAATTTGGAGATTAATCTCTTGTCAGTTGCTTTGTTTGCAAATATTTTCTCCCATTCTGAGGGTTGTCTTTTCATCTCGTTTATGGTTTTCTTTGCCCTGCAGAAGCTTTTAAGTTTCATGAGGTCTCATTTGTTTATTTTTGTTTTTATTTCCATTACTCTTGGAGGTGGGTCAAAAAAGATCCTGCTGTGATTTATGTCAAACAGTGTTCTTCCTATCTTTTCCTCTAAGAGTTTTATAGTGTCCAGTCTTACATTTAGTTCTTTAATCCATTTTGAGTTTATTTTTGTGTATGGTGTTAGGGAGTGTTCTAACTTTTTTCTTTTACATGTAGCTGTCCAGTGTTCCCAGCACCACTTATCAAAGAGACTGTCTTTTCTCTATTGTATATTCTTGCCTCCTTTGTCATAGATTAGGTGACCACAGGTGTGTTGTTTTACCTCTGGGCTTTCTATCCTTTTCCATTGATTCATATTTCTTTTTTTGTGCCAGTACCATACTGTCTTGATTACTGTAGCCTTGCAGTATAGTCTGAATTCAAGGAGTCTGATTCCTCCAGCTCTGCTTTGCTTTCTCAAGTTTGCCTTGGCTATTTGGGGTCTTTTCTTGTTTCCATACAAATTGCAAAATTTTTTGTTCTAATTCTGTGAAAAATACCATGGGTAGTTTGATAAGGATTGCACTGAATCAGTAGATTGCTTTGCCTCAATTCCCTCTTGAGTCCATTTGAGAAAAATTCTTCCTCCCCATTCCCTTCAATTATATTCACAAGGCATATCACTACATTTCCAAACATTTTACTACACATATCAGTAAATTAGTATATGTGGTAGTTTAGGTACTGAAGTCATTTAAAAATGTGTTATACTTGCAGTCGAAAAATTAGAATGCTGAAATGTAACATTACCACAAAAGGTATGAAGGGAAAAAGGAAACCCTTTGTCTGTGTCATGAGTAACCTTCTTTCTGATTTCATATACATGTCAAAGTCCTTCCTGGTACATATTGATAAATACAAAATTAATTTACACATAAAATATGCATTAAAATCTTATTTACATACTTTCTTTTCCTCTTCCTTTTATAAGCTAATAACACTGAGACTGATCTGGAACTCTGGAAGGAGCTGTGAGTTGGACCTCTCATCCAGAGACCTCAAGGGTAGGTCTAGTTCATTCAGCTTGATTAGTTGCTAGTTGTGAGAACTTGGGCCATTTTACTTCACAGAACCTAGGGTCCCTTGTTCTTAAATTGAAGACATTGGTTTCCCTTCCCAGAATGTCTTCAAGCTCTAACCTTCCCTGATGGCTTATTAGTCAAGTTTCCAGCAGGGTACAGAATTTGCCCCAGATGGTTCACATAAAGAGACTGCAATGAGAGGAGTACTTTCAGAGTTTGAGCAAGCAAATGGTATGAGGTACTCAGGCACTAGCAATAGTGGGAAACTTCTACCAAGGTTTGAAGGGAAGAGGTGAAAACATATTTGCCAGAGACTGAGGAGTGCTGGGACTCTGGAGGCCAGGCCGCCAGGTAGGGGTATAACTGATGTGTATGAAGGATGCAACTACTGCCAGAGGTGCAGCCTCAAAACAGAGGGGAGTCGGGAAAGAAATATCCTGACTGTTCTCTCCTCTAGCCTTCCAGCACCCTCCTCCTCAAAGGATGAACCCCACCAGAAGCAAGAAGCCTGGTGATGCATTGCCCAGAGGCTAGCCCCCCAGGGCAAAACCAGGACAGAGAGAGATGGAAAAGGCTGCTTATAGTGGGGGAGGGAGACAAACTAAACTGCACAAATTCTGATATTAAAAAATTTATTATCATCTACTTCTTCTCTTTGCTTGCAACTCAAATACATTTCAGTGAAATGTTTTCTCAGATCATTTATTACTGACTGTAGCATTCCTTGAAAAACATATCAATAAGAAAAAAGTACTCATGAAGTGATAATTCTACTTTATATTTTTTATGTTTTTTATGTATTTTTTTATGTTTTTCTTTGCTATCATTACTACATTTAATTCCTTCTGTTATTTAACTCACTAGTGAAGTCCTTTTCTCTCTGATTTAGTTCACAAAACCACGGATTTTTACATATGTTTTAATTCTATCCTGGTCATAATCCAGGCACTATTTCTACAAAACTTTATAGAACCAACACATTAAAAAAATCATACCCCTCCTAAGGGAAAAAAATAAAAGACATCTTTGAAATTTAAATAGTTGTAAAAGCCGCAAAGGTGGGTGCTGTTTATTCTGATCGTATTACAAGTTTGTCAGATTTCATGTGTTTTTTGGAACTGGGATGATGTCATGTTAAGTCTCAGATCGTGCATTTTGTGCATTCCAGGAGGTGGCACACATAAACACCATGCAGCACAGAACCCATCTGCGTGGGATCCCCTCTACTGAAGGTTCCTGCAGGGAACAACCCTGGCTCCAGTGGAGGCAGGTATTTCAAGGATCATATTTTATCTCTTACTTTGATTCAACTCCCTGCAAATGTTTCTTCAGAACACAGGGTCACTCTAACAGGTCAGACAGGGTTCTCCTGCCAGGCAGGGTGCCATGAAGAAAATCTAGCTTTGAGTGTGAGCCAAGAAAATCAAAGTGGAAACATGAATGTCAAAGGACTGGAGAGTAAATGCCAGGTGTCTCCATAGTTATCATTAGCATCAACATTTCATGTGTGGTGGTTTTATTCAAGCTCACACAAGATAGAGAAGTCATTGTCAATAACCTGGAGACTAATACAGAGCAAATGTCATCTTGTCCCTGGATCAGCTCCAGAAAGGTATGCACAGTGAGAATAACTTCTTTGCTTCACACTTTTGGAGGGGGCGAAGAGACTAATGCTGAAGTGTGGAGACAGAAATTGAACTTGTAGTCAGAGGGCAAAGGATGGAGCTCTACTTTTAATAGGTTCATATAGGCGGGCCTTTGGAATTATGCAATTGAGTCTATCTCTGGTTTCCCCCAGGGATGAGAGGCATCCAGCTTGCTGTACGTGAATCTCATAATTTGATTTGTGCTCTATAGAATACAGTTTAGCACAGGAGTGGGTTCTTAACTCTCTGAAGAAGTAGTGGTGTTCGTGACCTCCACAGTTAGCATGCTGGCATACTTGTGCCTTTTCTCACTCAGGATGGCCGTTGTCCTTTGAGTAAAGTGAGAAGAATGATTGCTTCATGTTTGTAGTTTTAAATAGATTCTGCATTTTGAAAAATTCTATTTTGAAATGAGGACTGGCTTAATTAACATATTTTTTTCTCTATCTTTCTCTCTGAGCAATTGGCAATTTCAGACTGTCCTGGAGGTTGGCCATTCGATCAAAGAACAATTAGGAAATTGAATGTCAATCTGTAGTTTTAAATAAGGATACTCTAATTTCAATTTAAGATGGATAAGCAGGCAATTATGGAGTGCAATATCCTCTTATCTGAATGGTACAACCTTATATTCTAGAATGTACTCTCTGTTTCTGTTGGTTCAGTCTCCTCCTTTCCATCTCCCTCTCCCTGCCCAGCATGTTTTCTTCACTCCTCGTCCCCAGACTTTGCTTATGATGTATTCTTTGCCAGGAATGGCTTTCTCCATTCTTCTACCCATCAAAATATTACTTTTTTGAAGACTAAATTCAAGTCCCTTTGCATTCATAAAAACTTTCCTGATCCACTGAAAACCACTGAATCTATGAATCTGTTTGGACTTTTAGTTAGCACTAAAACATTCTCTAATAATTTTAGGTGTTATTACTTATTTCCCTTAGTAGATAGCAAGCTGCAGGATATCTAGGTATGTGACTATATTATTATTGTATCTACTATGGGAAATAGCCCAGTGCAAGGTACAGGGTAGGTTATATTAATTACTTATTATTTATTTTCCTATCATACTTTCTTTTCAAAATTCACATATGATTCCAGATTATTTCTTCATCGCATCATCCTATTCTCTACCTAAGTCTTCCTCTAATAACCAGCACTTCTATTACCATTGTCCTGTCTTTGCAAGAGCAAACAGAGAAGTAGATTTCTTTTCTAGCACCTCTGTGTGTGTGTGTGTGTCTTTGTGTGTTTGGTAGGGGCGTGGGAAGAGAGCGAGAAATTGAATGATTGTCATTTGGATGACGGTAAGGATGGTGGTCAGAAATGAAAGAGTTAAACCTTTGAGAATTCTCCAAAAGTAGATGGAGTAACAATCAATGGAATTATTTTTTCCATCAAAGAAGGAAAATTAAGTTTTGGGTAACAAATGGGGGCATTTTGACTAAATGTGATATTTTTGATTTGGGGAACAGAACTGAGTAAATGAAACAATTGAAAGAAATTAGAGAATGGAAAATGAAAAAGTAGATACTTGACAGCCTTGTCTTGTCCACATTTTATAACGACAGAAGTTGTATAAGCTTCCTGAGGACACAAAAGAAGAGCCTGGATATTTTAAGGATTAGATTATTTATATCTATTTATTAAAAATACATTGTGATATTTGGGTTTAATGAATACAAAACACTAGTCATAAATATCTGGCAAAAGAGTTAGGTTAATTTTGGAACTTAAAGGGATAATTTTGTTTGGGTCATAAAATCCAAATATTAGATCCTAGTGATGCTACTAAGAGGGTATTTGAGGAAATCATAGAATCTGCAAAGGCTGTCTTTTCTCTGATCCTGAGAGTACTGTATATCCATTTTATGTAATAAAATGTCTTAATATGGAATGTGGTTGTTAAGATCAATTACCTAACCCGTATAAGAAGAATATGTTTTTTTTCCTGTACCTGAACCAGTTTTCTGGCTACGTGTATTTTCACCTATACATAAACATATCTTTGTATGTGTGTCTGGGTGTGTGAAGCCACACACTTTTCCCTCAGTAATGTCAACTGAGATAAAAATGCACAATGTGAGATCTATGAGTTTCAGTTTTATTTGGGGACTTGTTGAGGACTACAGATACAGCCTCTCAGGTAGCTCTGAGGAACTGCCCTGAAGAGGTAGGGGGGAAGTCATTATATACGTGATTTTGGTGAAGGGAGTATATGCACTCAAGCACACATCTCAGCAGAAGGTTGCTGCTAGTCACGAGGAACAGGTGTCTTAGTTAATGATTTTAGTGCTTTCCTATGTGTGGGAGTTTGGGTTCATAAAAAATTTTCTTCTGAAAATATCTAACTATTTGAAGGCCTGTCTTGCCAGTTTTCCCAGAGCACTGAGGGTCTCATTCCTGATCTTTTCCCTGAACTCCTTTCAGGGGGTGTTAAAGGTCAGCGACTGCAGTGGCTAACGACTCAATCCTTGTAGAGCCAGATGGCGAGCTATGTTCTTTAGCTGACAACAGCTTGAAACCAAGTTTGGAATATTTTGGAAATTACATAACTAATTGTTCATAATTGGATATCTAGGTTGTTGAGAGTGTTTCTAGGCTGAAGGCTAAAGTTCCAGATTCAAAGAGAAAAATACCTGGTCAGATATGTTTAATAAGATGAACAGGCCTGCCATTAGCCTCTGTGGTGCCATTTGCTAATTAAGAAAAGGCACCCTCTCCGTGTAGGTACTGCCCTGAACGCTACAGCTTGGATCATGGACGTGGGTGGATTTCAGCCCCCCCCCCTCAGCCCTGCAGCCTTCTGTAGTTGTGCAGTACACAAACTTTGCAACAGAATGTGGGAACTCTGAATATTAAGATGTTGAATGGTTAGCACCTGAATAAGCCCACAGGAGATTTTGCTTACGTTTTTATCCAGAGACCAGTATTACTGATAAATTAATAATCGGTCTTAGATACTTAAACCACCCAAGAGATGAGTAGGACAGGGGCAAAGGTGTTCTCAGTCTTTTCCACCAACAAAGAATCCCCTGTATTGTTTTTCACTCATAGGGCTTATGTTCTGAGATAATTGGTCTAAGAGAATAACTGAATTCCTTAAGTAACTATTTGTTTGCATATTTCGATCTTTTAGTCAAGCAGATGTAACTGTCAACACAGCTTCTGATGAGCATATGATGAGTATTGTTATATTGGGTTTATGTGATTTTTAGTTCAGACAAAATAAAGTCATCCTTTCATTTAATCCATGTGTCTGTGCTCCAAGTGAATGTATGATTTTCACATGGCTTTTTGTTTTTTGCCTGATAAAGGAGAAAATTGATCATCTTATCCATTTATTTTTTATAAATTGGAAGGTATGTAAAATAAGAGCCCCAGCATGCTCTAATTCTAATAAAGTCAACAGGACCCTGAGTGAGTTGACTAGATAGAAAGGGAGAGAAATGAATCTCCAGGGAAAATTTTGGGGACAGGAAATAATACGATTGTGAATAAGAGTTATGTTTTACTTATGCAAATGCCTTTTAAAAATACATGTATAATATTTATTCTAGAAATATATGTATGCATTCTAGAAAAAATATTTGTATATGGTGGTATTGTTACCCACCCTTTCGGGTCAGGCTTCAACGAGGGTGTTTCTGCCGAGGGTAGCTTGAGTCAATGGAACGACACCAAGTTCAGAAGCAAAGGAAAGCTTTATTTTCTGATCAAAGAACGGGAAGGTGCGAGCCCGGGCTCTAGAGCACAGACTCTCCTGGAAAGGTCATGGGCGGGACTGCTTTATAGGGATCTCAAGAGTGGGCGGGGGCAGAGTTCAGCAGGAACGGGGCGGGGCTCCAGCGGGGTAGGCACCGCGCTGCTCCCACTCGAGACTGCAGGGAGGGGTGCAGCGTCTGCGCACACAGCCCGCAGCCGCCATCTTGGATTGCAGCGTCAGGAGCGGCGCTTCCGCCTGTGGCGCCGAGCTGTCGTGTCGGGCGCGTCTCTTTCCCACTACGAGTTCTGGTCTTAAGTGCCGGGTGCAAGGTCTCTTCACGTGGCCCCCGCTGAGCAAGTGAAACTAGACGAAGCACAAAGGAAAAAAAAAAGGTTAGGCTTTATTTTATTACGCAAGTTCTATTTTCTTTTGTTCCCTGGGAATTGTTAATGGGCTTTGCTGGTGACAGTATTGAGCCTTTGTCCTAAATAAAAAGCAAATATCATCAGCACCTTTGTTCCCAAGGAAAGATTTGGCTTTGGATAATAGGTGTCAGGGATTAATCATATTTTTATCCTTTCTATTTAGGAAGGGTAGTGTAATGATATGTGAAGCAGAGGCTGGCGGTACCCCAGCAGGTCGCCTCAGATCCCTCTGTCTCTTTCTGCGTGTCCTTCCCCTGCTTTCAGCATGCTTGGCCTTAGAGGCTGGCCCCTGTGACTCTCTCTGGAGGACTGCCCTAGGGCTGCTAATACCATGGTGCCCGCCAGCATCCATGGGGTTGGCATGTCCTCAAGGATGGCTCTTACCAAAGCTGGTCTGGCACCGGTCGTGAAAGCTCAGCAAATTTGCCTCAAGTTGGGAACAACCCCAAGGTAGAATTTAGACCCCAGAGCTCCCCTACAGGATGAGGCTGAGGTTGAGACTTTGTCTGAAGTTGTGCCCTTGCTTGTTGCCGCACATCCCTCGTTCCTTCCCAGGTTTCTCTTGGGAGCCCTTCTGTACTGAATCACTGTCACACCTTGCTCTGTTGTCATCTTCTGGGGCAGCTGACCTAAATCAATATTCAGATATCACTGAGGTTAAAAACTGTTCACATGCATGTGAAGGTTGATTAGGTTTTGGATGCCATGCTAACTTCAAGGTAAAATAATGATGGTACTCCTTCCCTACCTTCCAGCGAGGACTAGAAATCATGGCTGATGTCTGGTAAAGCATAAATCAAGCCAACTTTTCACCAACTAGAACCACAGGCAATGGTAGTAGTTGTCTTTGATTATAGACTTCCCAATATATCAGTGGCTGCATTAATCCACAGAGACTTAAATGACCAAATGTATGAAATTAGGTAATTTATAGACAACCAAGATCAAAAGAACTAGCCAGGTAATTTATGTTTCCTTTGAGAAGAATGCAATAGAGCTGGGGAGAGATATATAATGAGGCTGAGAATTTATTTACATCTGAAAGTCACTGAACTGGAGGCGATATTTGGTTCTAGCCCTGGCTCAGCATCTCCCTATGAATTCCTGAGCAAACCATTTTGCTCCTTCTCTAGACCTCAGTTTACTCAACTTGCACTGCCTTTCGTGGTTTCAACTGAGTATTTTACATGATTCCATTTTCTCTCTTTTCTTAGGAAGTAAGTTATATTTTTTTGTTTTACTTTTTTTTATTGTTGGCCTAGAGTTTGCAGTATACATTTACAGCTAATCCAGGTTCACTTTCAAATAATTCTATACCACTTGACAGGTAGTGTGAGTACGTTGTAATAACAAAAAAATCCTAATTCCTCTTTTCTGTCCCTTGTATCATTGCTATCATTTGTTTCACTTACGTATAAGCGTTCATAAACCTGTGCATATATACATATGTACTCAAGCATACGTAATTGAATACATTGTTGGTACTATTCTTTTGAACAAACTGTTGTCTGTTAGATCAATTAAGAATAAGAAAAATAAAATTTCTTATTTTACCTTCACTTATTCCTTCATTAATGCTCTTCCTTACTTTATGTAGACCAGAGTTTCTGACCTATATTATTTTCCTTCCCTCTAAAGAATTTTTCTTGCAAGCCAGGTCCAGTGGCAGCAAATTCTCTCAATTTTTGTTTGTCTGAGAAAGTTTTATTTCTCCATCACTTTTGAAGCATACAGGGTACAGAATTATAAGTTGATGTTTTTTTTTCTCTCAACACTTTAAATATTTCACTCCATTCTTTTCTTGCTTGCATCATTCCTAAGGAGAAGTTGGATGTAATTCTTATCCTTTTATTCCCTATAGGAAATATGTTTCATTCCTCTGGCTTCTTTCAGGATTTTTTTTTCTTTATCTTTGATTTTCTTTAGTTTGATGATATGCCTAGGTGTAATTTTTTAATTTGGGGGGAGGGGTATTTTTCGTGCTTGGTGTTCTCTGATCTTCCTGGATCTATTATTTGGGAAAATTCTCAGTCATTACTGTTTCAAGTATTTCTTCTATTCCTTTCTGTTACACCTCTCTGGTATCCTCACTGTATATATGTTCCACCTTTTGTAGTTGTCCCACCATTATTGGATATTCTGTTCTGTTTTTCAGTCTTCATTCTCTTTGCTTTTGGTTTTTCAAGGATTCTATTGACATGTCCTCCAACTGAGATTCTTTCTTCAGTTCTTCCAGTCTACTAATAAAGCCTTTCAGGCATTCTTTGTTTCTTTTACAGTGTTTTTAATCTCTAACATTTATTTATTTATTTATTTATTTATTTTTTCCCTTAGGATTTCCACCTCTCTGTTTACATTGCCCACCTGTTCTTGCATGCTGTCTAATGTATCCATTAGAGCCCTTAGTGTAATCCAGTTGTTTTAATTCCTGGTCTGATAATTCCAACATCTCTGCCATGTCTGGTTCTAATGCTTGCTCTGTCTCTTCAAATTGTGTATTTTGCCTTTTGATATGCCTTGTGTTTTTTTCTTGATAGCCAAACATGATGTACCTGTCACTGGTTCTCCTGGAAGTTTCTACTTGTGAGTCTCTGTCAGTAAGCTATGCCTCCCTGTGTCTGTCTCTCCAATTTTGGGGGTTGAGGTTTACGCTGTGGCTTCCCCTCTCTTATGGATCCAAGAAGAGTTGTTGGTCTTTCAGTCTTTTCAGTTTTTACTTGTTGTTATGACAAAGTGGAGACTTCTAAGCTTCTTACATGAGAAATTGGCCTCGTTTTGTACTGAGTGATAAATTTCCCTCCAATTTTATTTCTGTGATTTTGTTGGCACAGTCCTGAACAGCCAAAGGAAAAACTATATGTGAAACTTCATAAGCTGGAAAGTTTAATCAAATATTGGTTACAATGAGTTATACTTCCCTACATCTGAAAGGCATTGAGGGGGCACTTGCTGAGCTTATTAAGGATTGAGAAGAGAAGTGGAGTATTAAATGGCTAAGAAAAAAGGTACCACATAGGTCACTGGTGAAGCAAAGCAGAATTTCATGGCTTAACCTCGTTCTCACCAGGAATCTATCACAGATTCAAGACGTTGGAAGACTTCAGATTTAAGAATGGTAGGGATAGAATAAAGGGGGAGAAAATTGGTCTCAGAAGAAACAGAAACAAAAAGAACAAAATGTAAATGTTGTTTAATTTTAGGGGAAACACAGCCTAAGGAGTCTTATTTTTTCCCAGCCTGTAATCACTCCGGAAGTGTCTAGGGGATTTTAAATTCCCTGAGCTCTGATTCGTGAGAGGCCTGTGCCCTATAGCGGCTCTTAAAGAATCACTTTCATATTACTCATAAATTATTCAAATTCTCAAGTGTATCATACAATTGAGGTAGAGCCATTAAAATTTTGAATCTATCTTTAAAGTGTCAATGACAGTGCTGATTCAAGTTACCTTCGGTGTTAGGCAAAGAGCTTGTGAGAAAAATGTAAGTCCTCATCCTTGCCCTTTTATTTCATTCTTTTACCTTTTGGAAGAAGGGTATGAGCAGATCAAGTCATTCTGAGAACAGACTTCCAGAAAAAGTGTGAGAAATTCTTTTTATATCATTAAGATATTTACAATCAGAAATACTTTATCGAAAACTGCAAACCATTCATACTTCCCAAGGATGTAAATTGATTCTTCAGGTATTAGGACTTCAGGAGTATATGGAAATTCAAGCCTATTTTTTGTACCAACCCTTTATTTAATTTTTAAAATAAATACATTACATGGCACAAAATTTTAAAGTATAAAATGAAATTTTTACCTCTTGCCCTTGTTCACCCAATATTCCTCTGTGGTGATAACTAATGTTGCCAGTTTCTTAGTATCTTTTAGAGGTATTTTATAAAGCAAATACTCTCTGGTTGTGTAAATGTGTGTATGTTTTATATACTGTTTTGTACCTTACTTCTTTCACTTAATAATATAAATTAGAAATTATTTCATATTAGTACTAAAGATATCATTTCATTTTAAATATAGTTCAACACTCCACACTCCCTATCTTCCTTACTTTTTTTCCAAAAACAAACTAATCATCATTATTTATTTGTTTATTGCTTCTGACATCCAACTAGAATATTAACTACATGACAGTAAGCATTTTCAGCTATTTTATTTACTGCATGCATCTCCAGTGCCTAGTAGAGTGCTTGGAATGTAGTAGACACATGATAAATACTTAAACTTGCTTAATGAATGCATACTTTAGCTTTTATAGCTTTTATATTTTATTCTACTGCATGTACTTAAAATTTATTTAGCAAGTCTCCTCTTGATAGACCTTTAAGTTGTGTCCAGTCTTCTGCTATTACAAGCTCTGCTGCCATAAAAATTCTAGTACATACATTAATTAATCCATGAGCCAGTGTATCTTTAGGGAAAATTCCTAAAAATGAAACTTCAGGCTCAAAGGATGTGGGAATTTTTAATCTTGATATATAATGCCAAATTGTTCTCTTTGGAGGTAATACTAATTTATACTTCTATCACCAAAAGTGTATGCATAAGTAAAATTATATTTAATTTACTTAAAGGAAAAGATACTAATTTAAATTGAAATGCAGACATGGTGCTTTTCTCCGTTTGGGGAGTAAGTGGAGACTTAGCTTTAATATAAGATTAATATAGTTTATTCTTTGCTTTTAGAGAATAACAACTCTATCCTGAAGCCTAAAATAAATGTTAATTTATTGTCAAGTCTAAGAATTCTATATCTTCAACTCCTAAATAAAAAATTATGATTCCAAAATAAACGCATTGTGTTCCAAGAGTAAAATCATAGCATCAAAAATCTGAGCCAAGGAAAATTAATTTGTTTTGTTTTTAATTATATTCATTTATAAAGAAATCTAAAATCTCAAAGTTTCTCCTGCATTTCACTCTTCTTTATGGAGAATTTTAGATTTCAGTGTAATCGAAATTCAACTGGGAATACATATTTGGCCTCATCTCTATTCATTATCCTGAAAATGCACTTTAATGTTAGAGGCTGTGGGGAGATTCAAATCTTATAAGCAGCAAAGTGGAGGAAAAAGACAAGATACGTCATGTGCAAAGGCATAGGTACCTTTTACCAAAGCAGTTTGTCTGGTCTATAATTAGGTAGATTAAAATGTTTAGTAAACTATTTCCGAAAGGAAATAGGAGAAATCTTGATTAGGAACATATTACTCAAAGAAGGAACCTGCTGAGCACAGACCCCCTCCTTGTCCCAAAACTCTGAAGGAAGGAAGTCTTGTTTTAACCTGGACACAAGGAGCAAACATATTATTCTCTCTCTGAGTCATGCTGGAAATGGGTAGAAGGAGCTCTTTAAAACCAATCACAGTTGCTCATAATGCTTCAAATAGCATTATTTCCTTTCAAATGGCACATCACCAGGCTGCCTGGGGAGAGAAAACAGTTTTTGCTTGGGATGTAAGCAATGAACATGGGAAATGGTTACACAGGGAACCCAGAACTAATTTGAAACCCACTGATTCGAAATATGAAAACAAGTGTTTAATGTGAAGACTTCTTTAATGCGGAAATGCCAATATTTATTTTTGGAGATGCCAGAGAATTTAAAAGAAACTTCAACCCAAATTTAAAACAAATCTAGTAAACTTCAAAAAGAGAAAAGTTTTCCTATTGATGGATTGAGTTCTTGATGTAACTTTAGTATAATGTGATGTCTTTATTTTTAAATTTTTTTTAAAGATTTTTTTTGATGTGGACCATTTTTAAAGTGTTTATTGAATTTGTTACAACATTGCTTCTGTTGTTTATGTTTTTTGGCCGTGAGGCATGTGGGATCTTGGCTTCCCAACCGGGGATAGAACCCGTACCCCTGGCATTGGAAGGAGATGTCTTAACCACTGGACTGCCAGGGAAGTCCTGAGTGTAATTCTTTAAAGACTAACTTGAATTTAGTCTTCCTTATGGAGAGAATTTCCCAAACATGAGTAGAGGCAGGATCAGGACTTGAAATGTAGTAGGACTAGCTAAACTCTGAAAGTTTAGGATCTGATAAATCAATAGAATTTTCAAGGGCCAGAAAGTAGGTGTTAAAACGAAATTTTGGTACCTAATCAAATAGGTAAGCCGGTGGATGATTGGAACCAGAGGTGATAGATCTAGAATGTGAACAGGTTGAGGTCCAGGTATAATGGACACCAGGGAGATGTGGCAGTCTTAGAGGGACATAATCTCAGAGACTGAGGAGGAGAGGTAAGATTACTGATCAGAACTAGGCAGGCCCTTGGAGAAGTGAAATGACAGACTAGGGCAAAGATTTTCAGAAGAAAAGTGCAGCACGTCAAATATGAATAAAAGACAGCCTCAGCAAAATTGTTTCTAATCTTGTACAAGTGTTTTATTTCTGTTGTTGTTGTCACTTCTAGCAGCCACTCTTTCCCCTTTTTTGGTTCTACCCACTCAAACTACTGGAACAGGGTCATGGTGCCTGTACGTCTTTGGATATCTGACCCAACCTGGCCACAGATTGCCTTTCTCTTGATTCCGTTCAATCCTGACCCACCTAGGCTCAGTGGTGATTCTTTGGATACTGGAATCTAACAGAATACCGGCCTTGATGCTGGACTATCTTCTTTTGACTCACTCTTGTTCATGGGCTTTCGGCTTAGGGAGTTCGAGATTTCTCATTTTCAGGGCCCTCCTCACTCACAGTTTATCTCATGGTCTCACTCTCTGAACTATCTCCCTGACCTGTTCCCACTCCCAAAGCTAGAGACTGCGTTTCCCTGGATGTACCCAAAGATTGAGAGTCATTCAGATTCTGGGCAAATAGGACAAGGACCCAATTATTGTATAATTTACATAGGTAAATATTGATGATAATGATAATAATAATGGCTGAGGAGCTAGATGCTGTGCTAAGTGCTTTTCACAGGTTTTCAAATTTATTTCTCACAAACTTCTAGGGAGTTAAGTATATATATATCATTCCAATTTTACAGAGAAGGAAAGTGAGGTAACTTGGCCAGAGGGCATAGGTAGCAATCCAGAATGCAATCCAGGCAGTCTGTCTCCTGGGCCCACCATTTTAAACAGGCACAAGATCACAGCTGTAGTAAGAGAACACTTAACTTCTTGATGATAGCTTAGTGACCTGGATTCCTAAAATTAACTCGAGAGGAACCAAGATTGATCTCAGAATTCTGGGTGTGCTGAACCTTCAGGCAACTTCTAGATATAGGTAGCCTTAGACTTAACCCAGCTGAGCCTCCAGATTTTTGCTGGGTAGAAATAATGAGAAGACTGCTGGCCAATTTATCAGGAACTTTTACTGCATGTACCAGTGAGTAGAATATTCCTTATTGGTCTCATCACAAGATAGTGTGTCAGAGTCTTCTTAGGTGCTCACCAATCCTTCTTCCTCTTCTTGGACACATAAAAAGGCCATATTGCACAGCCTCCATTGTAGTTAGGTTGGGGATATATGACTGGGTTCTGGCCTGCAAGGACCTTAAACTGACTCTAGCCCTTCATGCAAGTACATGCCCTAGATAACAGCTCACAGAGTCACGAGCAGATGTAGGTTCCTAATATGACTCCCCCAACAGCCCTTGTGATGAACAGTCTCCACTGCCTCCCAGTGTCTATATGCCTTATAGGCTCCTTAGATAAAACCCCACTCTTTTGATTTAAGTTGAGCAATCCGCCCCAGCCTGGGAACCCCAAAGCACTCCACCCATGGACCCTAATATAGGCTTGTGCTCCAGGGCCTGCCTCTCTTTGTCTGCACTCTGCCTTGACCTCCCTGTGTGGCATTCAGTGTACCCCCTCCAGGACCTGTGATTAACAAACTCCTCTGCTTCACTTATTTTAATTTCTCTTGTAGTTTGTTGTTGAACCCTGGGTCACCATGTGGCACTCTGTGCTCTACTCAACAAGTGTTAACTTAAAAGTCATAACAGAAGGTCGGCAGTACTGAGGAGAGAGAGACAGAGACAGAGAGGTAGAGAGAGAGCGAGAAAGGGAATAACTGTTATAATTTGTAGTTACTGTTCTTGGGTATAGTTTTAAGATGACTTATTCCCAATGGAAAGAAAACAAGCTATTTTCTTTTAGACACAAAAAATAAAAGATTATCTGTGTCTAAACTTAGGAATGAATGCAAGTCAGTTGTGTGAAGTAAGTCCTCTCCCAGGCAAAGAAATGGCTATAAGTGGAACAAAGTCTTTTATATTCCTTCATGAGTGCATTTCCTTATTCTAGTATTAGAATCAACCATAGGGCTAACAGAGTCTTACATGGCAATAATTCAGTAAATAGGATATATATTGTCTATGCTTAATTGTATTAAGAAAGAAGACATTTGGTGGCATAAGGGACATAATGAGTTGGAACTTTAAAAAACAATAAAGTCAAGGTTTAAAGAAGGCAATGCAAGAACTAAACTCTTTAATTAGCAATCATGCCTTAATCTGGAGCATTTATATCAGAGATTCCGAAGTGCTGACCTGACTTTTACTTTATTCTTTCTGACATGTTCACAGGTGCCCTTGGAAGAGCACATTTCAAATACCACAAGGGCAGATGTGATCAGCAAATGTGAGGGCTTTATTGACTTACTATTGATATCTTGTTATTTGTAGTCTCAGCTTTAGCTGCCAAGGGAGAGTTTTACGTATTCTTTATGACTCTTAACATTCACTCTGCTGATTGGACATATAGAATTCCCTTGCATATCATTTTATGAATATACCGTAATATATTTATCCACCATGATGGACATTTACATTGTTTTAAGACATTTGCTATTATAGATAATCTCATGATGGACATTGTTGTGTATATTTCCTTGTGTACGTGTATAAGAGTTTCTTAAGGATACATACTTAGAAGTGTTATTTCTGGCCTGCAGGTAAGCACATTAGCAACAAATTTAGTAAAATTTATTCTCCAGTGTGGCTGAACAAATTTATTTCTTCAGGTATCTCAATATCTCCGCATGGTTTTACTTGAAAACTTTTGCCAAGGTTATATTTGCATCTCTTTGATTACTATTGAGGTTCAATTGAGAATCATTGCACATATTTATTAGAAATTCGGGCTTTATCTTCTGTAAAGAGACTATTTACATCTTTTGCCATTTTTTTCGCACCAGATTAGTGAGATTTGTAAGAATTCTTTTCTTCATAGGATTTGTAGGAATTCTCATCTTTTGCCAGTTACATACATTGCAAGTATCTTTTCTCAGTTTGTTTTATCTTTTAACTTTGTTGATGAAAGCATCTGTTTTATGTGTTTATCATTTTAATGTGATTAACTTTATTAATTTTTAATTCTGGGATTTGTACTTTTGTGTCTTAAGAAATTTACTTACTGTCTTACTGTAAATTTACAAGGACAAGTAGAATTAGATTTAGTATATTGTGTGATGATCTGATTTTATTTGATTTGCTTTTTCATGTGGACAATCAGTTGTCCTAGCACCACTTATTAAATAACCTATCCATTCCTTATTAGTTTAATGCCTTCTTAAACATATGTCAGATTTTCTTATTCATGTGGACTTATTCCTGGGTTTTCTATGGTATTTCATCAGTTTTCCTTGTCTATCACTATACCAAGATCACACTGTCATAAGTAATACAGTCTTGAGAATTTCTAAAGTGGTTTTGTCATTTTACATGCACACCAGCAAGGCATAAGAGCTCCTACTGTTCCACATCCTTGTCAGCTTTTGGTGTTTCTAGTGCTTTGGATTTTGACCATTCTAATAGATGTGTAGTGTTGTCTCATTATTGTTTTAATTTGCAATTCCTTAATGACATATGAGGTTGAGCATCTTTTCAAGGTATTTGCCATCTCTTTATCATTTTTAGTGTCTTTGACCCATTCTTTAGGCAGGATGTTTGCTTTCTTATTGTTGAGATGTACAATTTCTTTTTATATTTTGGTTACAGATTCTTTATCAGATATGTCTTTTGCAAATATTTCCTCCAAGTCTGTGGCTTGTCTTTTCATTCTCTTTACAGTATCTTTCACAGAACAGAAGTTTTTTTTTAAAATTTTTATTTTATATTGAAGTATACTTGATTAACAATGTTGTGTTAATTTCAGGTGTACAGCAAAATGAGTCCATTATACATATACATGTATATTTTAATGAAATTCAGCTTATCAGTTATTTCTTTCAGAAATTGTGCCTTTAGTGTTGTTTCTAAAAAGTAATTGCCAAACCTAATGTTATCTAGATCTTTTATGTTATCTTCTAGGAGTTTTATAGTTTTGTATTTTACACTTAGGTCTGTGAGTTAATTTTTGTGAAAGGTGTAAGGTCTGTGTCTATATTCATTTTCTTTTTGCATGTGGACATCCAGTTGTTTCACCAGCATTTGTTGAAAAGTCTAGATTTTCTCCATTGTATTGCCTCTTCTTCTTTGTCAATGATCAGTTGACCAAATTTATGTGGCTCTAATTCTGGATTCTCAGTTCTGTTCCATTGATCTATTTGTCTATTCTTTCACCAATACCACACTGTCTTGACTACTATAGCTTTATCGTAAGCCTTGAAGTTGCGAAGTGTTAGTCCTCCAACTTTGGTCTTCTCCTTTAATGTTATGTTGGTTATTATGGGTATTTTGACTCTCCATATAAATTTTAGAATCAGTTTGTCGATATCTATAAAATAACTTTCTGGGATTTTGATTGGAATTGCATTGCATTTATAATTAAGTTGGGGAAAACTTGCATCTTGGCATTAAGTCTTTTTATCCTTGAACAAGGATATCTTTCCACTTACTTAGCTCTTTAATTTGTATTATCAGAGTTTTGTAGTTTTTCTCATATAGAGCTTGTACATTTTTTATTAGACTTCTACCTAAGTATTTCAACTTTTTGAGTGCTAATATAAGTGCTGTTGCGTTTTTAATTTCAAATTGCTGGCATATGGGAAAATGATTAATTTTTGTATATTAACTTTATAACCTGCAACCTTGTTATAATCACTTACTCTTTCCAGGAAATTTTTTTGTTGTTGATTCTTTAGGATTTTCTACATAGATAATCATGTCATTTGTGAACAAAGATAGTTTGTTTCTTTTTTTCTTTTCATTCTGTATACTTTTAATTTCCTTTCCTTGTCTTACTGCATTAGCTAGGAATTCCAATATGATATTGAAAAGGAGTGGAGAGAAGGGACATCTGTACCTTGTACCTGATCTTAGTGGAAAGCTTCTAGTTTCTCAGCATTAAGTATGATGTTAACTATAGGGTATTTTTTAGATTTTCTTAATCAAATTAAGGAAGTTCCTCTCTATTTCTACTTTGCTGAGATTTTTAAAAAAATCATTAATAGGTGTTAGATTTTGTTAAATGCTTTTTCTGCATATATTGAAATGATCATGGGATTTTCTTCTTTAGCTTGTTGATGTCGTGGATTATATAAACTGATTTTCAAATGTTGAACCATATTCCATATGTTACATACTTGGAATAAATCCTATTTAGTCATTGTGTATGATTCTTTTTATACATTGTTGGATTATATTTAATAATATTTTATTGAGGATTTTTGAATCCATGTATGTGAGAGTTATTGCTGGCCTCATAGAATGAGTTAGAAAACATTCCCTCTGCTTCTGTGTTCTGGAAGAGATTGTAGAAAACTGGTATAGTTTCTTCCTTAAATGTTTGGTAGAATTCCCCAATTTGCAGTTTAGGTTTTTCCACCACAGCACTGGTTCTGATGTGGGTTGATGCTCATGGGTTTCTGCAACAATAAGTTAATGATTCTTTGTATATGCTTATCTGTCTCTCCATTGGTTTGGTGCAGTGGTTTTCCCTGTGACCTCAGTTTTCTAATGTATCTAAGAAAACTTGTTGATTTTCAGTTTGTTCAGCTTTTTGATTATTATTAGGATGGTGTGATGACTTCCAAGCTCTTTATATGCCAGATCACAAACTGGAAATCTTTAGCTTTATTTTTAACATGAAATATTGGATACTATATTTTTAAAGTTAATAAAATATGTTTTACGGTGTTTTTTACAGTTTATTTTTTCCAGTTAATAGTTAATTAATCTAACTAACCTATTTTTAAATTTCTGTGGACAGCATTCTGTCTTGTGTCTCCTGATTTCCCTCTGGGTTTGACTTTTTTTTTTTTTTTGACCAAGTGCATCCCTTAATTAATTTTTTAAGAAGGGACTGTGGGCGTTAAAATCTCCTGATTTATTTTAATATCTGACAATATGTTTATTTTCCTGGATTTTTTTTTTTTGGCATAGCTTTGGTAAGAACCCAGGGCTACAAGTGTGTTCAAAGTGTTGGTGATCAGTGTGTCCTGTAATTTTCATTAATTCTTGAAGCTAGTTGTCTTCTTCATCTGCCCATGAGCTGAGTGATCAACTGCTGAATTGTATTGCCTTGATTTTTAAATGACAGTATAACTGGGTTTATAATTCTAATTTGATAGTTATTTTCCTTTAGAAATTCAAAGGTATTATTCCATTTGTTCTGGCTATTTAGCTCCTGCATGATATTAGGAGTATTTCAAATCTACTCATGTATGCAAGAAATGGCTTGATATTTTTACTGGTCTGAGCTTCAGGCAGTAAATCTAGGGCTGGTCCTCCTGACTTGGAGCACTTATGAATATGAAGCCTTATAGACCAATGGCTTCAGCCATGCTCTCTATTTTTTTTCCTGTTGCATTTTTTCTATTTTAATTCACAAAACTGTATATTTTTAAAAATTCCAGCATTTTGGTTTGGTTTTATTTAGTCTTCTCTTTTCTGTCATTTCCACATATTTGATTTAGAAGTTTGCCTCAGATTACTAATCCATCTTTGGCAGATTTTGAATTATATTTCTAAAAAATATATGACCCTACACTTCTGCTTAAAATATGTTTTGACTTTCCTAGAGATTCACGTTAATAACTTTTAATATGGCACACAAACCCTCCAAGGTCTGACCCTGGATAAAGTTGACATGTTCATACTGTTCCCCTATATCCATGCTCCATTCTAGCCATACTAAGTTTCCTCCTAGTTCCAAAATACACATTATGTCAAGCACCTGAGCCTTGAAACATGTCAACATTTCTGTCTCCAATGACCTTCCTTTTCCTCCTGGCCATCTTCTACTTAATCTTGTTTGTATTCCTCTAATCTCCCCAAGCAAAGTTATATATCACTGACATTATGTGCTCCTTACTTAAGACTGTCATAACTATATTATCTTACAGACATGTCAGTTTTATTATTTACAGCCTATACTATCTAATAAAACTTTCTATGATGATGTTAATGTTCTATATCTACACTGTTCCATAGAACCTTGTGTGATGATGGAAATGTTTTACATCTGTAATGTCTAATGTGGTAGCCACTAACTACTTGTGGTTACTGAACACTTAAAATAGGTTTAATGTGACTGATTAAAATTTTATTTTACTTAATTTAATTTAAATAGTGATGCATAGTTAGTGGTTAGTGTATTGGAAAGTACAGTTCAAGATTTTGTATTGTTTTAGAGGCAGAGAAGATGTGTTGACTGCTTTCTTTGTGAGGTCCAATAACTAGTCCATAGTGGACACTCATTACTCAGTGATTATTAAATGAAGAAATAAGCAAATTCTGGAAGATTAAGAAATTAATGTTTCTACTGAGAAGCTGAACAAATCAAGGGAATACTTTACTACTTTAGCAGAAAATAAGCTCTTATTCTTTTCAGTTAGATCTAAACTATGTCAGTGGTTCAGTTTTTCCAGGGTTCTGAGGGGGAAAAAAAGTACGGGGATTAAAGACTAGGGTGGTTGGAAAGTCCACAGAAATGTGTTTCTCACAACTGAGAGATTATTTCATGTTGAGTTTTCTCTTATAATGGTTTTAGAAAAGGTCAGTACCAAACATAAGTGTAAACTGATGTTGTGAAGTTTTCTTTATTTAGAAACCTGATTCCTGGCAGGAAAAAGCAGCTGTTTTATATCCTCACACATAACATCAATTGTCCCTCCTTTGGTCTACAACTTAAAAAGTTATTTTATTTCTAGTTTATTCAATAGAGAAATCTGAACTCCATTTGGGACTGGAGCACCAAATTTTTAAAAAATTTAGTCTTTTTTTTTAATGTCCAGAAAGCAAATGGGGAGAGTTATTCAGGAAAAACACTAACATTAAGTCAGCCTCTTCATCAAGTTCATAGGTTGACTTATACTGTAGGAATTTTTAATCCTATGAGAATAGCAAGAACAATATGAAGTTGCTTTGGCGGAAATAGTATGTGGAAAGAAATGCTACTGGGGAGGTGAGCCAATAGAATAGATACTTACTAAACTCTGTTGTGTGCCTGCAAGAGTTTCAGAGATTGCAGTCCAACCATGAACTGAGGTCCTCTGGTTTGATCACGATTTTACCAGACATTTTTAATGCATCCACTTTCCTTTATTGAAATATCTAAGAATTTTAAAGAAAGCAAAGCTACTATAGAACTTCATTAAAATTTGCTTCTGGAGCTATGGTTCATCTTGGGAATCTTATGAATCATTTGATACTGTAAAGTTTTTGGCTGCACAGTCCAGTGTATCATTCAGAATGAGCTAAGTTATGCAGCCATAACAAATAGCCCTCAGATCCCTCAGATCGCAGAGGCTTAAAATCCAACAAAAGGTATTTCTTGCTCACTCTTCACCTCCTGTAGGTAGCAGGGGGATTATAGTCATTCCCTGACCCAGGTTCTACCTTGACCCATGCCTGCAGGGAAAGGGAAATGTGGCAAATTGCACAGTGGCCCGTAAAGCTCAGCCAAGAAATGCCATAGGTTATGATTGCTACACTTACCTGGACAAATACAGATGATTTTGTGATTTCAAACTTTAAAAGAAGTAAAGAAGTGCAAATCTATCATGGTCTCAAACGAGGGGAGAAGAAAATATCTGTGAGCAGCCCAGCGGCGACCAGAATATGTACCCAGATATAGTGGATTCCAAGGTCCAATGAATTGGGGAAATTTGGGTAAAATTGGCATATATTTCTTCATTGTGTGATTGTTAGTATTTAGCACTATAAAGTGATTTTTGAATATCTAAGAAGGGGTTATAATATGAGGTGTTTCCCAAATTCACTGAAATCCCAAATACTCTGGGATTTTCTTCTTCATAGGGTATCTGGAGAAACACTGTTTGTCTAGCGGTCTTTTCAAGAGGGACTAGATGATATACCTTCTGAGCACCTCTCCCATTTGACTAATTTCTCTTTACTTATGGATTGCTTATCTGATATTTGTTTTAAAAATCAAATTTTTGATATAGAAATGTAATAAGCAACTTTTCCAGATAAAGATCATGGATGGCTAACTGGAGCTCTTTTTATTCCCCCAGAAAAGTTGTAAATTAGAATGCTATTGATGAATGTTAAAATCTATAGTAGAAGACAGACTATAAAGTCTACTTCAGATGTTTCTGAAGTGCTGAAATATTGTCCAAGGCTTTACCCAAATCACCTGAATATGGTACTTCTAAGTTAAAAGTTTGGGAGTGATTTAGTTTTTAAAAGCCTGCCAGGTATGACTTACCTATGAGGGCAGTGAGTTAAAAATTAATAAATAATGTTCTGTATGCTACATGGTTGATTAAAGTTCGTTAACTTTTGCTCAGAATAATACATTCTGCTAATTTGGAGAAAAATATAACATTTTTAGTAACTGTTACATGGCATACTGAAACTGGAATTGGAAGTCTTAGGGAAGATAACAGGTTTTCAAATATTTTTAACATCTTAAAAATATTTTATTAAAAATTGACACTTCATTTCAAATATAAAGAATTATCACATTTGAAAATAAAAATAAAGTTAAATAATGGGAGCAGTATTAGAAATAATGTCTTAGAAATAATTAGAGTTAATGAGTCACCTATCCAGAATGCCTATTCAGTAATTTCACCTGTTAGGGATACGTTGTGCATCAAAAAGCAAGTTAGAAAAATTTATCTGAAGAGAAAATCAGAGTCACAAAATCCCTAAAATAACATTTATGAATTCTTTAGTTACAAACTCATTTCTAAATTACCCTTATTTTGCAAGCAACACTAACTAGGGTAGTTGTTTGGTTTCTAATTACACAAACTGGGAACAACATATGAAAGTGTGGAAATTGCCAAAGAGGAGTATATATTGATGGTGGTGAAAAGTGAATGGGTGGTCCAGACAAGTGACTGAATATTCTACTGAGTGAAATATGCAAAGAATGCAGCAATCTGGGATGAGTTTGCTTAGGGCCAAATAAGCAAGTAGAATAATTCATACTGATGAGTACCTTTCTTAGTCATCAAAAAAATGTTAACTATTTTCAGTTCAGCAGCTGAGAAATCAGGAACTTAATATCTTCAAAAAAGTTTTCTGTCCAAAGTTAATTTTTTAAAAAAAGAGAAAGGTGGGTAAAAGCCTGGATCCTAAGAAGCTGTCAAACTCAATTATCCAGGATGATCTAATCTCCAAGGGTTTTTAGTTCTTGGTCTTGAGAAACACACCAAAAAAAAAAAAAAAAAAATCATTTTGACCTATAGGTGGCAATATTGGTATAGTTCAAGTCAAGCACAAAAAGATGGGGTGAATAAAAGGACATAATTTAATGGCTCAACAAAGAAGATGATCAAATCTGAAATCCATTTTTGATGAACATAAAATAACTTGAAAAAATAATTCAGTTCAGCAAAGCTCATGGAATTGGCTCTTACATGTAAAATACTCCTATTGGATTATAGATTTGAATTTGGGGGAAAAAAAACCCTCTTAAATATTTGGCTTGAATAATGAGTTCCACTGTTATCATACTTTGAATGTATTTTGTTTACTCATAGTGGTTTGTTAAACTATGAATAAAACCAGTTTTTCATAACTATATTACTAGCACCTTTGTTTTCATTTAAGAATATTAAGGTAAAAGCCAAATTATATTGTCTATTATACACAACTTGTAACTGTGTCAGCAACTCTGTGGAGAATGCTGGGACCACCCAGCAGTTGGTCCCTAGAACATACAGTGAATTTCTGTTGTCCCTTGAGATAATGGTTATGTGCACGCTAGCTTATGGGGTGAAAAGAGCCCTCAGCACTTTAATAACAATGTGTTTTAACTGTTTTAAAGTTAAGGTAGTATTTCTTAAAGTTAGTAAGCCCACACACCAATTAGTTCAACATAAAAATCTCATAGCCTCTCTCCTCCTCCTTCCTCGGTTCTGATACTCCCCCTTGGGAACAGGTTCAAGTTTCAGTTGAGAATCATTTGTATCCCCCAAACTCTCCCTCCAATTTACTTTCCTACAGTTTAGATATAAGTATTTTTCATTTTCTTATAGAACTATAATGTTTATTATAAAGCTGTTTTCTCTTCCTCACTCCAGAAACTCTTTGTGTCTCCAAGTTGATCATCACAACCCTGAGGAAAATGAGTTTACGTTGATGAATAGTACATGGAATAGAAAACAAAGAGGTGTGTGCATGCGTGTGTGTGTGTGTGTGTGTGTGTGTGTGTGTGCGCGCCTGTATGTGAGAGAGAAATAGAGAGAGAGATAGATGCAAGAGTTCAATATCATGACATGAGAGAAAGATTGACTAACAGACTTTGGAAATCTTTAAGTAACAGAAATAAACAGCATTCAGTATCTCTCACCTTCTAGACCTGAGATATCCAATATGGTAGCCACATGTGGATTTTTATATTAAAATTAAAATTAGACTAGATTAAACAGTTAATTCCTCAGTCACACAAGCCACATTTCCAGTGTTGAATATCTACACGTAGCAACTGTATTGGATGGTGCGGATAGAGAACATTTGCATCATCACAGAAACTGGACAGTGCTGCTCTACATTGTAAGTTCTTTGGATGATGACCCTCTTATCTTTACATTTCCCTTGTGTCTAATGAAACCTTATATGTCAGAGGTATTCAGAAAATATTCGCTGATTAAAGATATAAAAGGAGAATTTTAGAAAAATGTTGTAAAAAACATCCAAGGTTGATTTGTTTATTTGGTTTCTTATTACAGAGAATATGTAATATATGTAATATTACATATATAATATATGTAATGTACAGGTATATGCTATTTGTCTTCAGTGCTACTTCTAGTTTTATCTCTGGCTTCCGTTTCCCATTCTTTACAAAGCCACCATAGCAAAGCCTTTTCTCTGAAGCTATGTGCTGCAAAGGGTCAGCTTAGTCCCAACAGTGGCTTTCCACGCACACTCCAAATATTGACCTGGCATCTTTGTTCCATGCTGTAGTCTTTAATTAACATTAATTAATTCACTCCCTTTTTGAGTTTTCAATTTTCCTAGATGAGGCATTATAAATTAGAAAATGTAGCATATTCAGATTACAATTTAAAGGGCTCTCAGTTGATAGTTAATTAGGTTGATTCAGGAAGGATAAACCAAAAGAATGAATTTTTAATGCTAATTTAAAGGACATTAGTTGCTATGGGCAGAATGATTAAAATGCCACTGTTTGAAGCAGAAAAATTAGAATGCAACAGCAGTGGCAGCCATAGATGATCAGTGCCAAGATGGTAAGACATTCCATCACCTGCCCACAAAAAGCTTGATGAGCTCTGGAGGGTTATTTTGGTCTGACCAGGACATATAGTGGGCATATCGTGAATGTTCTTATCTTTTAACATGGTTCCATCCATTTCTCTTCAGGAATGTATTAGAACAGAGTAACATGTTAGAATGAGATGTATTTACCTGGCTTGATGCATTCATGGCAAGCAATGGTAGGTTGATACCACACTGTCCTTCCTTTCCTGTTTAACAACCACTTGAATAGCATTTGTTAGGTGCCAGGTGCTGTCCTAAGCATTTTACAAACATTAACTCAGTTAATCATCATAACAAATCAATCAGTTTTGTACTATGATCATCCCTGATTCTTCAGAAAGAAAATTTAGGCACAGAGATTTTAAGTAATTTGTTCAAGGTCACACAGATGGTAGGTGGCAGATCCCAGATTTGAACACAGGCAATGTGACTTCAGTGACTGCCCTCTTAAATAGAAAATAATTCCAACACAGATTACTAGCAGTGAAAGATGGGCTCGCTGTTAGCAATAAATGTACTGTTACCACCGTCGGAAGATTATCATCAAAGATGCTGAGACAGTCTAGAACACAGACATAATGAGATGTAAGAAGATGAGGACTGCTTACTCTATATTTAAAGATTCTCAAGAGGATCAGCAAGATGTCTCTAATGCTGCCAAATAATTAGCAGAAAAACAAAGGCATAAAACTTAAAATAATCGTTCAAATATTGAAGAAAAAAAAAAAAAACTTAAAACAGGCCAGACACAAGTCTGAGTGTTGGTCATACTTGGATGAAAAGGGCTCCCCCTGCTCAGCAGCAGTCGGTTGGGGAAAAGGACTTACGCAAAGGCAATTTTGCTGTATAGTATGGAAACCTCAAAGAAAGGACACCGAATCAAGGACTAAAAGGGAAAAGAGTAGGGAGAGCTAACCTCACTTATCCAATGAGGAATACAGGGCAGGCAAGTTTTCAGAGGAGGTGAGATTTGAACTGAGACTTGAAGACAAGAATCTTGAAGAGATTGCGGGGTCCCCCAACCTTGACCCTGCTGGCGTTTTGGACTGGGTGACCTTTTGTGGAGGAGGGCTGGCATGTGCATTGTATGGTGTTTAGCAGCACTCTGGCCCACCCCACTACCTGCTGGTAGTTCCTTTCTCCAGGTTATAATTACAGAAATCTTGAGACATTGCCAAATGTTTTCTGGGGACGAAAATTGGCCCAAGTTGAGAACTACTGAGCTTAGGGCAAATGTGCTGGTAACTGGCTGGGAAGAGTAGAGAGTGAGAGAGACGTTCAGGGAGAGGCCACACTGAGAACAAAGGCATGCAAACAAACGAACTGGACGGACGTGTGAGGTGCAACGTGGCAGCGAGTGGTTTTGATGATGATGGAGGAGGAAAATATGTGTGGTGACCTGGAGGGAGCCTGTAGCAAACACAGATGAGCAAGAGACGTAACTGAAGGATACTGTGAATCATAAGTTTGAGCGAGGCTGCCTCAGCGGACTGTGGAGAACCAATGCCGGTATACATACCAATTAGGGGGTTGCAAATAGATCATGATGACGCATTCTGAGCAAAAAAGTTGCATTCTTCTGAAAGGCAAGCTGGAGGCTTCCTAACCATCATACAGCTCTTTTCTAAAGGGAGCCAGACGTGGTCCAGCATGGGGAGAGGACTGTGGAGTTCACCTCAGTCTTTAACCCGTGCTTATAGACGGCATTAAGACTATGTGATGGAATTTCTTCAAATTTAACAGCATCCGTGTATTTAGCAAGGCCTCATTGAGAACTAAGATTGTTGATGAATGAGCTGCCCTATTTAAGTAGATTTTTCAAGATAGTTGATGAAAATCCTATTTAGTGCTTCACTCCACCTCTTTTGAACTTTATGTACTTAATTATTTTTTATATTACCTTGCATTGCATTCTTAGATTAGAAAAAACCTAATTGGATTTCCCTTGATGACTTTAGGGAGTCACTGTGATCATTAGGGCGGTATCTCTAATGGTAATCTGACGTATTTCAGAGCCCTTGGCAGTTTAAATGGGCCAACTACTGTAACTGTGTTTTTAAGTTTTCTGTCTCATTATTATAGATAGATGTCAGGTATAGATTTTCACAACATTCTCATTTTGTTGTTACCCTTAGCCATCATTCAAAAATGCTTTTTGGTAATCTTTTTTTCTTATTTCCTGATAAATATGATAACTAATTTTGCTAGATTTATATGTACAACCAGCTAATAAGTTCTGATAATAAACACAAACGCTTATGTATTATTTAATATATACCAGGCAATGTTCTAAGTTTTAAAACTTTTCTATGTGAAGAGTGTTTGGGTCTTAGTGCATGGAGGTTTTGCAACTATGTTAGTGGTCTTCTCCTTTAACTTTGAAGTTCATTTCTGTTCTGAAGAGTTAAGTTGCTAGAAGTTTGACATTCAACTTTTAAAAAAAGAGATTCTGTTAATACATGTGATGTGACCCTTTTAGTAATTGCTAAACTCAGAAAGCAGACTATACTTTTAGTAATCTGGGGCTCTTTTCAATAAAGGAGCAAGAGGTAGAGTGAGATTCTTCAACAGGAAAAAACATCAGGCCTAAGACTTGTGCACACATCCCAGACTCACCTCTTTTGACTTCTTTAAAACAGGAAGCCATTTATGCTCCGTTATCAAATGGCTAAAGCATACATGCTCACAAACACAGCCTCTGAGTCCAGGTAGATCAAGAAATTCAGGGATTTGAAGAAAACGACAAGTGCTCCAGGACGATGTGTTCAAAAGGCCTGGAAAGAAATGCTGGGAGGGTTGCCCTCGCTTCCTATGACACATCACAACTTCTGGTAGGAAATCAAGAAAGGAAACCAGGCAACCATGATGATTAGTCACAAGGAAGGAGACAGCAAGCATTTTGAAGTCAACAGCTGCAGAACAATGGAAGCTGTGAGAGGCTATTTTTGTTTGCTTTCAACAATGAATTAAACCTGGTAGAACTGACAGTATTCTCTGCCTGCTCTCACTCTTCTCTAACTAAAAGTAGAAAGTTTCCATGCCAAAAAATAGTTATCTTTTTCTGCTTAAGAATGATTAAAATGCCACTCTTCTCTTTCACATTCATGTTTATCTCAAAATGAACTTCTTATGAACATAAAAATATTCAAAACGTACAAAAATGACAAGTATCTGCTATTGTGTTTCCATTGCTACTGTTTTGCTGCTATTTAAAAGGCTGAGATTTGGAATCCTAAACTTGGAATTATAATGTCTTAGGGACCTCCCTTGGCAGTAGGTATGGAAATAAATAGCCAAAGGCCTTCAGTAGCAGATGGCTTATGTAGCGACTCTCATTTTTTTTGTTGTTTTGTTTTGTTTTTAATTCCAGATGGCACCATAACAAAAATAAAAATCCACCTAAGAAAGATTTGATTACTCCCTACATTTTTTCCAGCGCATTCCAAACTGCCCCAAAGTGGAGGCAGATGGAATCTTTACAATATCAAATCAGAAAATAAAACTTTGTATAGAATTGCAAAACTTACAGAAAACTGCTGCCAACTTATTGGCCTTGGACAAACTGTTTCTGGGTTTGGCAGTATCTTTCCAACCACCAGTGGTTCTTCAGAAAAGACCTGACTTAAGGAGATCGAATACATTTTCAGAAGCTTAGAGCAGCCCTTTGAGCTGAAAGTCTGCAAGTTCCAAGGCAGCCTTCAAGTGGACACAGGTACCATAGAGGGGTACAGAGATGATTTTGATAGGCATCTACGTCTGATTCAATTAGTGCCATGGAGAAGATGGGACACTGCAGGCACATTCTCTTAGGCTGTCTCGGAATTCCAGAGAGGTGGAAACAACTGGAAAACTTTTATGTCTTTGACAGGAGCCAGGCCATGCCAGAGGGAGAAAGATATGAACAAGCAAGAGTTACAGAATAAGTTCTGTGGGCTGAAGGAGTTTGGGAAAGCGATGGTGAACGGGAGGAGGAGATGTGCAGGAAGAGCTCCCATAAATTGCTTCCAATTCTTGAGTCTTCTTCAGCCCTTCTCTGCTTGTTAGCTTCTCTAACATCTCTGAGGTTTGAATGAATTGTTCTGGACCCTTTCTTCCAACCTACCAGTGGAGACACAATGATCATGACATTTCTAGTGGACATTCACTGCTTTGGTCACTCAGAATTTATTCTACTTTTTCCTGGTTAATTTTCTTCCATGTGGGCCTACTATATTTTCCCATTGGATATAATCAAGTGTTAAAACATGTGATCCATATAGTTTCTTGGAATTTTACTTTTAATGAGAGCATCAAAAATGCTTCATAAAGTTAGAACTCATTCTCCTCAAGGGTAGCATATGAAAAGGCTATTCATCAGTTCCTGCTACCTAGAGCTGATTTTTGTCCTTCCATAGCCTGGTTTTTTACTTTCGTTCTGATTCTGTGAGCTATTCTAATACATTCCCTTTCTATTTGCCAATTTTTGTTGTGGTTACTTAGATTGCATTATCTTCCTAGACAACGACTTATACAACCAAAGCGCAATTTTAGTTGAAATATTCTGACTTCAGGCTGACGTATGCAGTGTCAATCTTCTGTGGTTTGTGTAGAAAAGAGAGAGAGTGAAAGAGAGAGGGGAGAGAGAGAGAGAGAGAGAGACATTGAGAGAGAAGGAAAGAAGAGGGAAGGAGGGAGGGAAGAGGATGGCCGGAAGAAAAGAGATAGAAAGGGAGAAAAAGAGAGCATAGGGGAAGAACTAAGATTAGGAAGCCAGTTATTGCAGGATCAATAAGGCTTAAATTAGATTCAGTAAATGACATATTGTGCCATTTCTGATATGTAAGCTGTCCCCATTTTATGACTTGTTTTGTTCAGTAATTATCTACAGATCAAGCCCTGCATAACAATCTGAAAGTCACTCCATCATCCCATGGAACCAATAGAGTTTACCTGGATAGACAATTAGAGGCAAATGCTTAAGATTTATGTGATTTGCCGATTGTAAATAATATAATTTAATTTTTAGCTTTTTAGAAAAGCAATGGTGAGCTTAGTTTACTTACACCTTTTCTCTCCCTTTTATTTTTTTAATACTATTTATACTTTTTCAAATTATGCTACATTTCTTTTTATTTTATCATTTGTAACTCTGTTTTTATCTTAAATGTGTCTTAAATATATTAAAATGTTACCACGTGTCCTTTTTCTATTTTCCTATCATATTTTAGTTAGTTGGATCTTTTCTCTTAATAGTATTCTTAAGAGAGGCTTGTGTGACTGATGCTCCTTGAGTTCATGCAGATATGTCTGAAAAAATAATGTTTGTCTATAGCTTTATACTTAAAGGACAGTCTGGTTAGGTATAAAAAGCTTGGCTCATAGTTTCTTTCCTTGCAAGTGTTTCTTCTCTGTCTTCAGGTAGAAAATTACTAAGGGAAGTCTGATATCAGCTTGATTTTCTTTCACTTAAAATGACTTTCTTCCTGCTGCCCAAAGATTCTTTATCTTTAAAAATTTTTAATTTTTTTTTAGGTTCTGTTTCAATATTGACCATTCTGTGTTATAGTGTTTCCCTTTTCTGGGTTATGGTTTCTTCTTCAAGAGGTGGATCGAAGTCTTCTTTTATTTAAGAAAGTTTTCTTGAATTATATTTAAAATATCCTGACTTCCTTGGTGGTGCAGTGGTCAAGAATCCACCTGCCAATGCAGGGGACATGGGTTCGATCCCTGGTCTGGGAAGATCCCACATGCCACGGAGCAACTAAGCCTGTGGGCCACAACTACTGAGCCTGCACTCTAGAGCCCGTGAGCCACAACTACTGAGCCCATGTGCCACAACTACTGAAGCCCACATGCCTAGAGCCCATGCTCCACAACAAGAGAAGCCACCACAATGAGAAGCCTGCGCACCACAACAAAGAGTAGCCCCCGCTCACCACAACTAGAGAAAGCCCACACATAGCAACAAAGACCCAACATAGCCAAAAGTAAATAAATAAATAATACTAAAATAAAATATTATTTTAGTATTGGTTTTGGTTTTCTTTGGGGTTCTGATTCTGTGAAGATTGTATATATTTTTCTGTCTTTTATGTATCATATCCTCTTCAGTCCTTTTCATATTTTTATTTCTGTTCATTTTCATTTCATTTTATTTTCTCATATACAACTCTTATTGTGCTTTCTTTGGTGATACTATCACTTATGATCCTACAGTTTAATTTCTAAAATACTTCTTTTTCTTCCCTTGTTTCCCAAATTTTATCAGTTTTCACTTTATCACCGTATGTCTAGATATCCAGCTTCTCTTATCCAGTCATATCTTCCTGAGTCCTTGTATTTCCTTCATGGCTGTAATTCCCTCTTTAGTTGTGGTGAAAGGTTGTATTGTAACTTTATCTTTTTGAGACAACATTTTTTTCTGGGCATTTTCTTTCAAAATAAAGCATTCCCTGTTTTTATAGTATCTTTGAAAAGCTTGTATCAGTTTCCTAGGGTTGCCATAAAAAAGTACCACAAAGTGATGGCTTAAAATAATAGAAGTTTATTGTCTCATAGTTCTGGAGACTAGAAGTCCAAAATCAAAATGTTGGATTGGCCATGCTCCCTCTGAAAACTGTAGGCAAGAATCCTTACCTTTTAATGGTTTGCTGGCAATCTTTAACATTCCTTGACTTGCAACGGCAGCACTTCAATCTCTGCCTCCATCGTCGCAAGGCATTCTCCTCTTGTGTCTCTGTGTCTCTTCTTTTCTTATAAGGACACAAGTCATATTGCATTAAGAGTACACCCTACTCCAATATGACCTCATCTTGATATCTTAATTACATCTGTAATGACCTTATTTCCAAATAAGGTCATATTCGGAGGTACTGGGGGTTAGCATTACAACATATCTTTTTGGGAGACACAATTCAACTTCTAGCAGGATGCTGGGTTATTTTGTTACTGTTGTTTTTGCTCAGATTTGAACAAACTGAATTTTCCATACAAGGTATTAGCAGGACACTTCAGTTGGAGTGGAAGTAGGAGTTTTCCAGGAGTGTAGGGCTAAAGAGATGGAGTGTTTGATTAAATATGACCCCTCTGTGTAGCCATGCCTCCTCTGCCTCTCAGACCTAGCCTGAGACCACGGTTCCTTCACTAAACACTGCTACCAAGAGCACAGGCTCTGCCTTCCAAAGCGTCCTCTTCTCTTTTGAAAGATGGTGCTTTCCTAGATCTGCCACTGACAGGCTCCCAGGGGACTTTCACTACCTTATGTCACAGCAGCCACAGTAATTGTGTCCCATTAGAAATCTGCCTTATCGCAGCAGTTTCTATTTAATAGGGGGTTTTCCTTTCTAGAAGTTAATATTTGCTGGTCATTTCTGAGATCTGCCCTTGCTAGTCCTCTTTTATCCTCTCTTCTTTACCTATCAGGCTGCTATAGTTTTCCATGCAAATTTTGCTGGTTTTATTTGCTTTTGCTCATACATACAATTTGGAATTTTCAAATGTTCTCTCCCCTGGTTTGAATGAAGATACAGCTTGTAACTTTTCCTCCCTACCCTCTTTCTGTCTCTTTTTTCTTTCCTAGAAGAGAAGAAAGCAGATTTGAGACTAAGTTGCTATCAAGTTCCTGCTGGACTAAGAAGCTCTTGAACTGCTTCCTACCAAGAGTAGCGTAAGTGAGCAACATGGACTCTTCTTCCTCCTTCCTCACTCTCTTCCTCTTTCTCCACATTCTTCTATTTTTTTTTTTTTTTTTTTGAAAAATGAGGTATTAAGCTTGGATCTGAGTTTAATTGCTTTAGATTAGCACTGGCCAATAAAAATTTCTGTAATAAAGGGAATGTTCTTTATCTGTGCTGTCCAATATGGTAGCCACTGGCCACACAAGGCTACTGAGCACTTAAAATGTGGCTAGTGTACCGGAGAATCTGAATTCTTCATTTAATTTAATACAACAAATTTAAATGTCCATGTACAGTTAGTAGTTATCCTATAAATCAGTGCAGTTTTAGATGATGATGGGTGGGGGTAAGTAGAAGCTGGGAGAAGGAGAGGATCAATGAAGGAAAAAAGAGAAGACACAATGGTGCATGGGTGATGGAATAAAAGAGAAATAAAGATGTCTAGGTGGGATTTTATTGGGTGATTTTATCTAATACGTGATATAAAATCTCTATCTCCCTTTTCAGAAAGTAAACTTTCTAATTCTTACTAATACATTTTGAAAAACATTTTTCTTTGAAGAATGAAGTGAAATACTGAGTTGTGCTCCAAAGTTGCTGTGAGGTTGTGCAGTTGGGTCTGGTCATATTTAGACTATAATATTGCCTGATGGCCGTTGTTAAAATCCTATTGTTTCTTTGGAAACACGGTGCTTACCATTGGGGAGACATATATTGTCCACTAAATTGAAGTTTCCAGAGTCTGGGTGAGGGCTTGAGCCAAGAAAATATACATCTGCACAAAGGGCTTAAGGTCCTTTGTACTATTCAACATAAGAATAACATTACATGAAAGAAACAGAGATTAGAATGTAACAGTTATCTCCTACAACATGGAAGCTTGGGAAATGCAGGGTCACATGCACAATATTTCCATCATTGTTATTTGAGCATTTTAGATACAGAACTAACATTTAGAATTCTATAGTTATTATAGTAATTACATGATGATCTTCTCTCCCCTTTCTGGTTATGGCTAAGTGGGGAAGCATCTCATAGCAGTGAGTGATGAGTTCATCAGAAAATCAAACTTTTAAAAACAAATAGTCTGAAATATATAATTACCGATATAAAGAGCACCCAAATTAGATACCTACCAAATACAGTTGTGCTACCACCATTGACCCATGCATACCATGATCCCTTTCATCAAATCTTGAAAACTCATTTCCTGCTGTTTTTTTTATATGCTGGTATTCATTTTTCGAGGTACATTCAGTAACAGCTCATATTGATACAATCACTTCTTGCTAAGAACAAATGACCCCAATGCAGAATCTATTTAAATATCATATACTAACACATACACCTGGATCAAAACATACAGAATTTTTATGAGCTTTGGGCAGTTTTCACCAGTATGTACACATCTTGAAATATTTATCTCACCCCTGATGTACTGAGGGTCCTACCTTGTTTCTGTGGCAATTCCTTCAGTTATTATAGCTTCAAGATTTCTGAAATAAATCTATCTGTTCATACCAGACAAGTGCAGAAGAGAAATGACTGTTTAAACTATAGTCATCCTAAGGCCCCTGAGTTACCAACAGATAAACCCAAGTGGATTTCATCAACTATATTTGGTTATCAAGGACCATTCAGCCAGTAAGCTTGAATTCCTCACCTAACTGTTCTAGCAGGAAGATTTGTCACTGACAAAAAATCTTTTCAGCAACCCCAAATTGTGAAACAGATCATAGACCAAATTTCACATCAGTTTCAGGCAGGGTAATGGTATTAAAGATCTCTTGATTCTATGTGATAAACTGATTCCAAGTGTTTTTATCCATTTAAACTATACTAAAATCCACTACTCTGGAGCTTGTAACCAACTGAGTTTATATATTACAAATCCACAGGTACAAGAAGCCCAAGACCCCTTAGCAGAAGTAAACAAATAGGTGATATATATCATGCCTGAGGGTTAGATTTCATCCTTCAAATAAATTGATAGTTAATAATGCTCCCCAATTTTGACATAAAATATAAGCTCATGATTTCAGACACCACTGATTTGGACTTTTAAATGATTTATTTAGTATTTGAACCATGATCTGTTTTTTCATGTTCTGGGAGGTAAAAGTTGACAAAACAAAATGAGGGAATTATGACCACCTATTTCAGAGCTGTTTAAAAAATAGTAGGGAAAATGATTTTGATAATAATTAATGCATAAATAACAATTAACCTTTACCTTTATCAGAGCAGGTCTGACATACCTCTACAAGCAAGGTACATCTTATATTCTTTTCCAGATCCTTAGCTTTGATGTTTCTCAGTATACTGGCTTCTTACCCTCAGTCTCTTCCTGCTTTTGTCGCCTCTAATTACTGACCTTTTTGCTCCCAGCTAGGCTTATTGAAAGCTGAGCCTGCCCTTGCCATCTTCACTTCCCATTCATTCCTTAGCTCACGGCAATGTACCTTCATCTTCCATTTTCTTCCTCAGTTAAGTCCCAAATAATATTGTTATGTCCAAAATCAATGTATGCATTCAAGACTTTTTATTATTGGACCTCTTTACTGTGTCTCATGCAGCTGACCGGTCAATCTGTCTTTAAACTTTTGGCTTTCACGAGCTGTCACTCTTCTGCTTAAATCCCTCAGTAAATTCTCATTATCTCTATAGAAAAGTCCAAAGTTATTGGCCTGACTTAGAAACAGCCTTCATATTCAAGATCTTGATTACCTCTTCAATTTTGTCTTTGGCCCTCTTTCTAACATTCTTCTATCCCTCTCAACACTCAGTGTAACCACTAAGCTGAGGTCATGACGAGTCTTTTTTGATTCTGCGAACTTACCATGTCCTTTCTTGACTATTTACCCTTCCCAGAACACACTTTCTTTAAACCTAATTAACTCACATTTCTGTAACCCTCAGCTTAGCCATGATTTCTTGCAGAAAGTCTTCTCTGATATCCAAGTCCTAATTAGTGGCCTCTATGTGCCATAGAGGACTGTGCATTTCCGTTAACCATAGCCACTGTCAGAATGTACTGTAATTGCTTCTTCAATTGTCTTGGCAAAATTTGATATAGTACCAAAGAAGACTATCCACAGTTGTCTGAAAAGGGTATTTAAATACTCCCCCTTTATCCAACTACATATTTGTGTGAGGCCAGCATTTCTTCATATACTTTAAGCAAAATAACATGTCACACTCACCTAAATGTAAAAGCTGCTGTCTTAGATGTACCAGGAACCGCTTTTATTAAGCCAGATAGATTTGCAAGGAATGTAAAATAGTGTCACTCTTCTAAATTTTTTTTTCTGTTTTGGAGAATGTAGTTATTTTTTATAAACATGCTTATATGATGTAATGGATTGCTATTTTAAAATAAATTATTAAATTAGAATTCTAATGTTTCTCAGTTTTGGTTTATGATACTGTATATATTAGTGGATATAACTTACAAAAAATAAAGTCCTTAGATATCCTCAATAATTTTAAGGCTGTTTTAGAGTTCTGAAACAAAAAAGTGTGAAAGCTGCTGCTGTTTAGGAAAACTGACAACAGTATTGAGGCTTCTACTTTCAGAACATAGCTTATCTCTATTTATTTAGGTCTTCTTTAATTTCTCTCAGCATTACTTTTTGGTTTTTAATGTAGAGATCTTATAATATTTTATTAAGTTTTTTTTTTCTCGTTTTAGTTTTTGATGAAATGTGGGGAGTTTTATTCATTATAACAGAATATATATATCTTTAATTTTCCTTTTCCCATTATTTCTATTAGAATGTAGAAATATAATTGAATTTTGTCTCAATTTCGTATTCTGTGACCTTGCTAAATTCACTTTTTAGTTCTAGTCATTGTTTTATGGATTCTTTAAGATTCTGAATGCAATTATGTCATCTACAAATAAACAAGTTTTACTTCTTCCTTTTCAGTTTTCATGCCTTTTAATTGCCTTGCCATTGTGGTTATATCCACCAGTAAAATTTTGAATTGAAGCGGCGAGAGCAGATATCTTTTTCTTTTTCCTGATCTTAGAGGGGGAAGTTTTTAAGTCTTTGACCATGTGGTATATAGGATTTTTGTTTTGTTTGTTTTGTTTTATTTTTTATAAATGTTTTATACTGGATTGAAGAAGTTGCCTCTTATTCATAGTTCAATAAGAGTTTTTAAAATAGATGGGTGTTGAATTTTGCCAGATGCTTCCTCTATACCTTTCTACATCTATGTGAGTTAACTATGCTTTACTTTTTAAAATTTAGTTAATATAGAGAATTACTATATTGATTGATTGATTTGAATGTTTGACTAATCTTTACTTTCCTCATATAGAAACCATTTAGTAATGATATATTTACCTTTTTATATATTGCTGGATTAAACTTGCTAATACCTTTTTACAATTTTTTCATCTATGTTACATGATATTGGTCATTAATTTTAGGTCTTGGTAATGTCTTTGTCAATTTTGTGTCAGGGTTTCCTGGCCTACTTAAAGAAGTTGGAAGTGTTCTCTCCTCTTCTATTTCTTGAAGGAATTCTAGTAAGATTGGCATTGTTTTTGAAATGTACTATGGAATTCACAGTGAAACAATCTGAGTTCTTCCTTCCTCTGCTTTTTGTTCTGTTCAGGACCTCAGTGGGTTAGATGATACCCAGCCACTTTGAGGAGGGCAATGGACTTTCTTAGTCTACCAATTCAAATGCTAATCTTATCTAGAAACACCCTCACAGACACACCCACAAGTAATGTTTAATCTGGGAACCCTATGATACAGTCAAGTTGACAGAAAATTCATCATTACATGGATAATTCCTGTTTTGTTTTTAATTTGCTTGGGGTTTACTAAAACTTTTGGATCTATAAGTTTTTTTTTTATCATCAGATTGGGGACAATTTTGATTGTTATTTCTTTAAATATTTTTCTGCCCTTTTGTCTCTCTTCTTCTTGTACAACTTCAGTTACTGATGTTTATCAGCTTATTTTGTCACATAGTGAGGTTTTGTTCTTAATTTCTTATCTCTGTTCTTCAGCTTGGCTAATTCTTTTGATATGTCTTCAAGTTAACTGACGTTTTCATTTCAGATATTGTACTTTTTAGTTCTAGAATTTCCATTTATTCATTTTAAATAGTTTTCATTTATCTGCTGAGATTTCCCATTTTTCATTCATTTTGACAATTTTTTCTTTAAGTCAATCCTCTAGCATATCTATATTAGCTACTTAAACTCCTCATCTAGTATTCCAACATGTCAGTGTCAGTTTTCACAGACTACTTTTTTTCATGACTATGGGCCACATTTTTTTTAAACCATAACTAGTGATTTTTAATATATTATGGGTATTGTATATGATGCATTATGGATACTTTGTATTCTGATCTCTTCCTCTGAAGAATAATGATTTTTAGTTTAGCAAGTAGTTAACTTTGGCTGCAACCAAACTCTGAATTTGCAACCCCTGCTGTAATATAATGGTTGAAACATCGGTTCACTTTCCTCAGCCTTCAGTCAGGCTCCTTAATATCTCCCTTGTGCATTCGAAGTTCATGGTTTGGCCCAGAACTGGGGCAGAATTTTTGCAGTATTGTGGGCCCTTCTTCATTTCTTCTCTTATTTTCTAGCCACTCTGGTAGTTCCAGATTCTATTCTATGATTCATCAAGCCACTGAGACTATGGTCTGTGTTTGTGTTTCAGCCATCCCATATAGTGTGGACTGGGGTTGTGCCCATAGGAGAGAAGCTGCACAAATGCAAACTCACCTGGTACAGTTTCCTTATTTAAAGAGTTGATTATCCTTGAATTCTTGATCACTTTTAATCTCCAATGTTTCCAAATATTGGAAGTAGAAGTACTAATATCTTTAAGTCTTCTTTTCTGAAGGAGTGACTGAAATGGCTCAGAATTATTTGCTTAAAGGGCAAGAGTTCCTTGGAACAAACCATGTTTAAGCAACATTTATGTTGAAAATTCTAGTTTTATTACATTTTCATAGCATGGTGCTATGCAAGAGAGGAAAATCATTATGTTTGTCCCTTATCATAGATAAAATTTTCATGGCTGTAGTTATGTGGAGCTAATCAACAGGTACTCAAAGGTAACATTTTGAGAGTCTTTGCCACGTGTTTAGACCTGACCTTAATGCAGATTATTTCATCTAATTCTTGCAAACCTTCAATAAGTTGAATACTAATATTATCCTTATTATATAGATGAGGAAACTAAGTCTAAATAACTAGTTAACCCATTACCAGTAAGTGGTAGAGTTGGAATTTAAGACCAAGAACTTGGGGCTTCCCTGGTGTGAAGTGGTTAAGAAACCACCTGCCAATGTAGGGGACACGGGTTCGAGCCCTGGTCCGAGAAGATCCCACATGCCGCGGAGCAACTAAGCTCGTGTGCCACAACTACTGAGCTTGTGCTCTAGAGCCCACAAGCCACAAATACTGAGCCCATGCTCCACAACTACTGAAGCCCGCATGCCTATGGCCCATGCTCTGCAACAAGACACTGCAATGAGAAGCCTGCGCACGGCAACAAAGAGTAGTCCCTGCTCGCTGCAACTAGAGAAAGCCCGTGCACGGCAATGAAGACCCAACACAGCCAAAAATAAATAAACTAAAAAAAAAAAAGACAAAGAACTTGGTCTTCCAAATTAACTCATAACCCCAGTTTACTGTCTCCCTGTTATTATTGAGGGGACATGTAGAAATTCCCTTTTAGAGAAAACTGGCAGTATGAGGTCCTTTCCTAGAACAGAATGGTCAGGTAGGTTCAAAATTTTGTGTGCCCTCTCTGTACCAGGCACTTTAATCTGCTTATTAATATTATCTGATTTAATTTTTATAATAGTCCTGTAAGGCTTATATTTTTATTACATTTTACAGATAAGAAAAGAGTGACCTTGAGAATTTTATATAACAAGCCTACAATCAGACTTTGACAGGGGCAGAACTTGGAACATAAATATCCCAGGCCCTTATTCATTTCATACTGCCTTCTACTCCTCAGTGTCGCCTCTTTTGTTCCCGTCTCCCCTCCACATCTCACTTGACCTCCTCAGCTGTTAATCTCACTCCAGTCTAATTCAGAACCATAGAAATGATGGCAAAGGCAGTGAAATGAGCTACAAATGAAACAAAACGAACAGTATCAAATCAAAATCCTATTAGTTATCTTTACAATTATAAAGTCGTTCTTGTTATATTCTTTTAATATGTTCCCTTTCCTTTTTTTTTCTGATTGAGCACACATTTAGACTTAAAAGATAATACTTGAGATATTTTCATATGTGGATACCTTTTTTTTTTTCTGCAACACAAGGTGGTTTGGTTTCTATAAAAACATGAGCAAAGTCTCAGTGGCTTCCAAGGACATGAATTATTTATTATTTTACATTAGTTCATCTCACTTACTGGAGTGCCCCTGGGACATATTCATTTACACAGGAAGGATGTCAGGGGGAAACATTTAAAAAACTATAATAATAATAATGGCCAAATAGAAGTCTGAAATCACTGTAAACTACCTTCTACTCTCAGATTGTATTAAAGCACACGGCATATTTACAAAAATTTCATGAGGCTTTTAACTCGGCAGAGCTCATTAAAGATGTCCAAATTACCTATTTGCATCCTACTCTGAATAAACTGACTAGATTCAATTACCTGATACCTCACTCTGAATCACTGTAATCCAGGTCCCTAGTTAATATACTCCTTCTGTTGTTTGATTATCTCATTCTTCAAGAGCAAAATTATAAAATCAAGCCTTGAAATGCATAAATCAACTTTCCTCATCTGTGTAATAACATTGAGTTAGGGAAATTTACTTGAAGTAGATTGGAGTTAATTAGGAACTTCCCACTTGCCTTTCATTTTTCCTTCCTTTTTGTAACCAGTTTGTGCTCTGACCATGAGATACGTTGTCATTTTCAGTTAAACCAGAGAGTTAATTTCCCGCATGTGCCTTTCTCCTCATCACTCCTGGAACAGACAATTGAAATTCTAGTCAGTTTGGCCTGTCCTGGCAGATGATTTCCAAGTCATCTGCTATCTCAGAAAACAATCCGTCCTGACAAACCCCCAGCCAAATTACAACTCTGATATTGTACTCGAAGTCAACACAAAGATTAATAGCCTGACACAGCTAACTGTCAGGCTTTTTGACTAAGCAAAAATAGACTCCAGATTGTACTATCTGGCAGGATGTTCCAAGTGATAAGGTGAGCTCCTGTGTTAATTCTTCATTAGGATGGGGAATGCCTGGAGAAATTATCAATAATGCCTGTGTCATCCCATCTAAGGGGGACTGTTAAATGGGAATTGCCCTTTATCTCTTATCCTAGAGAATCTTGTCAGGCCTTAATTAAGCTATCCATTAGTCTCCACAAATGGGCTGACTATATATTTACCTGAGAGAGATAACAGTTGCTAATCATGTTTTGTGAGAAATAAGAGTTTTTAAAGAATGCGTTTTCATCTTTAATGGAATAGAACAGAGAATAATCTCTCATGTTTTCCTACGCTAGCTTTCTACATTATTTCCAGATAACAGATCCTTTTGACTCAACTTGAGGTATCCTCTCCAATCTGATCTCTCTCCTCATCCCTCAGGACCTCTTCACCTTCTCTCTGACCCATTGCAGCAGCCTTTCTTGTTCCTCTCCTCATTGCATCTTCCTTATTCCAGCCCATCTTTCATATGCCACATCCATGTTGTCTTTTTTTTTAGGAGACAAATCTATCCTGTCAAATTGCCCCTTAAAAATCTCTGTGGAGTCTCCGTTCCCTAAATTATGAAGCAGTAAAGCTTTACAATAGCATAAAAGAACATTTCTAATCTGAAGGAAAATGACTCTGCAGCCTTTCTTTCTTGATGTCCAGTCACCAAAGTACTGAGCCGTTCAGCCACACCAAACTCCTCTGTTACCTGGCGCTCCCAGGTTTTTCTTCTTTCTGTGCCTCCTGTATGTACTTTCCTACAGCCATCATGTTTAGAGATTTGCTCCATGCAGCACAGTTTCTTTCATTCTTCAGAACTCAGTTTATACGTGTCTTTGTGAAATCTTTTTTACTACTTCAGCCAGTCAGAAACTTTTTTTCTGAATACTCATAGTACTTGCATCATAATTCTATAATATACTTACCAATTTTTTATGGCAATAATCTATTGACTCTTTTCCTCTTAGCAGGCTGTAAAATCTTCAAGAAAAAAACAGGGTCCTATAGATCTTGACATAACTAGGATTTAACAAAATACCTGCAATATATTAGGTGTCCAACAATTGTTGCTTAATGCATTGATTCAGCTGACTGATCATTCCAAGAAGGCAAGTATTTGTCTGAGTTTTGAACATTCTGTCTCCATTATCCTGAAGAGTGGCTGGGACCTAATTGTTACCTATAAATATTAGTGATTGGATTAACAAACCAATTAATGCATTCGTCCATTCTTTTCTTTTTTTTTTTTTTTTAATATCATTTAACTTCTATACATATGAAAAGTAAATGTTTCCACTAGGGAATAAAACACTCAGCAAACCCTGTTTAGCATCTATGAGTGGGTTTGTCATACGGTTACTAAAATGAGTTATATTCAATCTTCAGTTTGTATGTTCATTCTGTATATCCCTAGGCCTTGACCTTAGGGATGGCACACATCTGCTGGAAGTCACATATACTCTATGAGAATCAGAATTAAAAATTATAGCTGCTTCATCTAATAAGGCAATAGGGAATCTCAGCTATTACAGCCCTGCAGAAAAAATTTTCCCAATAATGTTTCAATCACATTCCGTGGGAAGATATCAGGTGCTATGGGTTAACAAGTGTGTTGGTTCATTGCTTCATAAATGGTGGGCATACTACAGTACCTGGAGGGTGGCATGTTCCCTTAACCCCCTTGGAGGACTATTAACCCTGAACTCCCAGCCAGACATCCATCAACCAACCATCCTAGAGCTGTCATTATCCCCTAACAAGCCTCTTTGCTCCAACCAAGCCACCCTGCTTACTATTCTCCATCTATGACTTGCTAATTTTAGTACATATTGCTCTGAATCATAGCATGTCAGAGCTGAAAAGGCTCTTAGAGATTTAGATCAGCCCTCCTCAATTTACACCTGAGGAAACATATTTCAGTAGTCCTTCAAACCCTAGCTCAAAGCTGAACTTCACACAGATTGCTTTCCCTGTGAAATTGTAGCCAGCTCTGGGAAACACTCCTTTTCTTTGTACTTCTTTTACTATTATAATTTCTGTTTGTCCAAGAAGGAAGCCTTGGATAAGTCAGTGTACTTCCCCTGGACTTCATTTCTTTTGCTGTAATAGGAAAGGGCTGGATCTGATGACCTCTAAGGTCCTTTTTTTACTATAGCATAGTTTGGTTCTACAAATCTATCTTTGGAGTCTTGGATTCTTTATAATTGTTCTTGGTCATCCATGCAGGCAGTTGTTGCTTTGCATGATACCTTGTTAACTGAAATTGGTACCTACTAGTACCTCTTCCTCACTGCAACATTCCATGGTGTCAGAAGTCAAATGTCAGTTACCACAGAACTGTGCCAAGTGAAGAATCAGTGCCAGTGTGCATGGGTTTCAGCTAGTATTGCACAGTGCAAAGTAAGAACTGCCTGTGTTTTTCTATTCCTTAGTAGTGTTTTGCTTTTTGGAACTCAGATTTTCTTTGAAGAACTAACCTCTCCTTAGTAGGTAAACTGTAATTCAAGGACCTTGTCCTTCCCTTGCCAAGTGTGATAACATGACCAGAACTAGGCCAGTTAAATGGTCTTCCTAGAATTTATATCTTGAATCATAGCAATCCAAGGTTTGAAAAGGGCTGGAGTGGAGTCACCTGATGGCATTATTCTGAAGGGACTGTTCACCAGTTCTTCTTTACTACTTCCTGTTAGAACTGATCTGGTTCCTGTACTTTCCAAGGTCTAATTCTTTTTTTTTTTTTTTTTTTTCACACACACACACTGTATTTTATTTTTACAAGAGATAAATAGACTGACTCCAAGCATTGTACATGGATGACCACAACAAAAACAACAATGATTGCAATTACCAAACATGAAACACACTCATACTATGTCATAATATTGACATTCAGTCCAGTAATCCTCCACTGTAACAGCTCCTTTACTTTGCAGTGAAAATTGATTTGTATATTCTTTGCCTCTGAGTCCTTGTGGGATTTTTTTTTTTTTTTTAATTCAGACAGAAAGTCACAAAAATTATACTCATCCTCATCAGTTCACTCAGTCCCATGTAATTAATTGTTTTTTTTCATCTTGATCTTTTGTTAGCACTTTTATGAGTTCATCAGTTTTTCATCAGAGTTCTGAAAATGCTTATTCATTCAGTTCAGCAGTACAGTCAGTTACCATTCGTCCATTCTTTTCTTAAAAGGCATTTACCGAATCATTTGCTATATCTCTGACACAACATTCTGATATACACTGCCAACACATAGAAACTGGAGATAAAAAAACAAGAAGAAATAGGATAAAATGTGAGAACTGAAATGGACCTTAGGGAATTATGTAGATCAGTTATTTTCAAATTCTTTTTAGTTGATTGCCCTGTTCTTCAAAAGAAATCCTATGTAAATATCTAATATGTAAGACAGATATAAGAATAGCTGCTCAGTTTGAAGTAAAAGGTGAAAAGAGAGATCTGCTTTCCTGATCACATCTTTTTAAGAGACACTTGAGGCATCCCTGGGAGTCCTAAAGCTCCAAGTTACAGAGTTGGAACTGATAGAGACCAACCCCCTTGTTTTGTGTATGAAGGAACTAAGATAACTAAGATCCATAAAGGCCAAGGGACTTGATAAAGTCACAGTGTTTGAAAGAGAACAATACTGCTAGATCCACTGACTTCCGTTTTTGTTTGTTTGTTTATTTTGTTTTGTTTCTATTCATGTGAACCAAGCTTGGAGGGTCAAAAACAAACCTGACATAAAAGACTGAGTAATTGACAACTACTCTTATAAACTACAAATACTCAAGGTGCCAGTAGATAGCAAATAAAAGACAATTATTGTGGAGGCAACAAAAATGTTTATGTTAGAAACTGCATCTTAAGATAATAAAAATGGTTTGGAAAAGAGGAAGTGGAAAAAACGTCCAGGATTAAAGCTGTCTGATAAGGAGAGTTTCTGGGCTGAAGTGATATTACCTTCTGCTAAGGACAAGGTTAAAGGACCATTTGTGAAGAATTTCATATTCTGAAAATGCTCTTACCTTTTGAACTAACCGTTAAGAGATAATCATTTTTAAGTAAGAATGGATCTTGAAGTTTGTATAACAAACTTGAAGTAGAATAAGGCAGTTAAGTGTCATCCATCAATTCTTCTTCCCTGCTTTGCTGTATTCATAGAAAAGCATGTCACTGACCTGCTTACAATACATCAATAGTCCTCCACTGTCTTAAGCATAAAAATCAAATTCCTTGGCAGGACATACAAGTTATACCTTCTTCCACTTTTCCAACCTCAGCTCTCTTAAAATTTCCATTTCCATTCCACGCTGTGGCTGCGTATTCATTATTTACACACTTCTGCTTTCTCACAGTTGAATTTGCAGTTTCAGTGTCCCCACCATGTAGTTTTACAGTAATGCCCTGTGCCCCCTTTGCTCTTAAAACTTACCAACCTGTATGATAGGCATCCGCTGTATTCTGTGCTAGATGGGGATTGTGCCATATGCCATTATATTGTCCATATTTATCACAATACAGAACATCAAGTAGAGGCTCAGTAAACATTTCTGGATGAATGAATATACTGATAGAGTTTCAATTTAATCTAAATTCTATTTGATTGGTATAAAGTGACTAGGGATGCCAAAAATCCTGTTTATTTCTACATCTCTCCTAACATGCCTGCCTGAAATTTCTGTCATCTTTCTCTTGCTTTTCTTTTGTAGTATTCAGTACTTCCTGAAGCTTTTACAGGTGCATACATTATATTAAAAGGAAAATCATCACCAAAAAAAAAAAATCATTCCAAGGAAGTGAGTTCTTTAGGTTAATTCAGTCCTATAAAATCTGTTATAAAAGGCAAATGCATTATTTGCTAGAAGTAAGATGCTGATTCCCAAGCACCCAGTTTTACCTTAGTGGGAGGGCTAGGACTGGAATAGTGGAATGGCAAATTTTAATAAAAAGTCAAATGGATCATCATGGTGGGGCATTGTGGGCGGACTGGGATCAGCATAATGAATGGAAAGAGTGCGTTCAGAAGAGGAGATTTGGTGTCTTTAGAAGTAGAGAGAAAAGTAAAAAGACATTAGAGATACTGAATTCAAACATCAGCTTGTTTTTCATAAAATTTGTAGAGTAGGCTTTCTGTTTATATATTTCTCTTAGTAGTGGATGATACATATTTGAGCAGGAATACGCCATGTTCAGATTTATAGTTTGAAGTCCGTATTTTGTGATAAATGAGGCTGTTACAGCAGCAATAGCTGACTTCCCTTAAAACATGAAACAAAATATCACAGTCATTCAATGTTGACAGAATCAAAGAGAATTTAATTATAAATTAAGGTCAATTTTGAAATATTTTTCCTTAGATACATAACTAAAGAGATGATCTGAATCATAGATTTTAATTTCAACATTAATCAAAATCACAGATGCAATCCTGACTTTAAAATATTTGACTTTGATAAAAACTGTTATCATAGTTGACATGAGAAACTGTCACAGTAATAAAATTTAAACACTAACAAGATGAGGAGCATTAAAGAAATTATAACAATGGATACAACTGAAGAAAACATTGCTCTTGATAGTTAAGAAAATACAGACATATCTAGTCCATCTATAACAATAAATGGAATTAACTTATCTATAAAAATATTTTCAGAACTCCTAGAAGAAAACATAGGGAAAAATCTCCCTGACATGGGTCTTGGAAAGGATTTTTTTGGATTTGACACCAAAAGTGAAAGCAACAAAAGCAAAAGTAAGCACGTGAAACTGTATCAAACTAAATACTTCTGCACAGCAAAACGAATGATCAACAGAAAGAAAAGGCAACCTAAAAAATGGGAGAAAATATTTGCAAACCATACATCTGATAAGGGGTTAATATTCAAAATATATAACTCATACAACTAAATAGCAAAAAACAAATAATCCAATTAAAAAATGGGCAAAGCACCTGAATAGACATTCTTCTAAATGAGATGCTCAAATGGCCAACAGGTACATGAAAAGGTGTTCAATATCACTAATCAGTAGGGAAATGCAAATCAAAACCACAGTAAGATACCATCTCACACCTGTCAGAATGGCTATCATCAAAGAGACAAGAGATAACAACCGCTGGTGAGGATATGGAGAAAGGCAAACATTTGTCCACTATTGGTTGGAATGTAAATTGGTGCAGCCACTAAAGAAAACACTATGGAGATTCCTCAAAAAATTAAAAATAGAACTATCATATGAACCAGCAGTTCTACTTCTGGGTATATATTCGAAGGAAATAAAATCACTGTCCCAAAGAGATATCTGCACCCCCATTTTTATTGCAGCATTATTTATAATAGCCAGGACATGAAAACAACCTAAGTGTCCATTGACAGATGAATCAATAAAGAAAAGGTGGTATATATATACACAATTGAATACTATCCAGCCATGAAAATGAAGGAAATCCCGCCATTTGCAACAACATGGATGAAATTTGAGGGCATTATGCTCAGTGAAATAAGTCAGACTGAGAAAGACAAGTACAGTATGATCTCACTTATATGTGGGAATCTATAAAAAACAAACTCATTGAAACAGAGAATGCATTGGTGGTTGCCAAAGGCAAGGAGTAGGGTAGGGGAACTGGGTGAAGGTGGTCAAAGGTACAAACTTCCAGTTACAAGTTAAATAATTTGGGGGCATATAGTGTACATCATGGTGACTATAGTTAACAATATTGTACTATATTTTTAAAAGTTGCTAAGAAGGTAAACCTTATAAATTCTCACCACAAGGACAAAAAATTTTAACTATATGAGGTGATGGATTTTAACTAAGCTTATTGTGGTAGTTATTTCACAATATATACATATATCAAATCATTATGTTATACACCTTAAACTTAACAATATTATATGTCAATTATATCTCAATAAAATTGGAAAAATTTATTTTCAGTTTAGACCACAAAATACAATTGAATTGTGTGTTGTATACAAGAATGCCACTTAAAAGATTCATAAAGGATAAAATAAAATAATAAACAAAGGTTTATCTACTAGATGCAAACAAAAAGAGAGCAGGGATCACAATCTTAATATCCAACAAGGTAGAATTCAGGTAAAAAAACACTAGCTGAAACAAGAACGTCTAAAGCACAATTTTAAACAAAGGTAACAGTTTTAGAGTATTGATCAACTGGTAACACAGTAAACGTTTCATAAAGTAGAAATTTCAGGAGATAATAGAAAACACAAAATTGATACAAAACTACTTTTCTGAGTCCAAAATATATCAATTGGATAAAATTCAGGGATCATCTCTGTGGATGGTTCAGAACATCTGTGCCCCAACAACATATTTCAAATTTCTGTTACCTGCTATATTGACTGTGAGTAATTATATAAGATACAAACTTTGTTACCAGTCCTTCTTTCAATAAATTGCTATGTAAATAACAGATGCACATCATGATCAGTGATTGTGTCATTTCTTTCAAAGTCTGTTGGTGATTACTCAGTTCACTAAAAGTCAGTAAGTGTATAGTTGTGTTCCCTTTTTGTCTCGCAGTGATAAACCTACATGATGTTTTACAAAAATAGATAATCGAAATAGAGGCTTGCCAACAAGCATGAAAGCACAGCAAAGAGATGAAAACTGATAATGCTCAAAATGAAATTTGAATTGATGTAAATGGATCATAGAAGAAATAGCTGACTATGGGAATGTTGACACTATATTTTTTTTAACATCTTTATTGGAGTATAATTGCTTAACAATGGTGTGTTAGTTTCTGCTGTATAACAAAGTGAAACAGCTATACATATACATATATCCCCATATTTCCTCCCTTTTGCATCTTCCTCCCACCCTCCCTATCCCACCCCTCCAGGTGGTGACAAAGCACCGAGGTGATATCCCTGTGCTATGCGGCTGCTTCCCACTAGCTATCTATTTTACATTTGGTAGTGTATATATGTCCATGCCACTCTCTCACTGCGTCCCAGCTTACCCTTCCCACTCTGTGTGTCCTCAAGTCCATTCTCTATGTTTGAGTCTTTATTCCTGTCCTGCCCCAGGTTCATCAGAACCATTTTTTTTTTTGATTCCATATATATATATGTTAGCATACGGTATTTGTTTTTCTCTTTCTGACTTACTTCACTCTGTATGATAGACTCTGGGTCCATCCACCTCACTACAAATAACTCAATTTCGTTTCTTTTTATGGCTGAGTAACAGTCCATTGTATATATGTGCTACATCTTCTTTATCCATTCATCTGTCGACGGACACTTAGGTTGATTCCATGTCCTGGCTATTGTAAATAGAGCTGCAATGACCACTGTGGTACATGACTCTTTTTGAATTCTGGTTTTCTCAGGGTATATGCCCAGTAGTGGGATTGCTGGGTCGTATGGTAGTTCTATTTGTAGTTTTTTAAGGAACCTCCATACTGTTCTCCATAGTGGCTGTATCAATTTACATTCCCACCAACAGTGCAAGAGGGTTCCCTTTTCTCCACACCCTCTCCAGCATTTATTATTTGTAGAGTTTTTGATGTTGGCCATTCTGACTGGTGTGAGGTGATACCTCATTGTAGTTTTGATTTGCATTTCTCTAATGATTAGTGATGTTGACCATCCTTTCATGTGTTTGTTGGCAATCTGTCTATCTTCTTTGGAGAAATGTCTATTTAGGTCTTCTGCCCATTTTTGCACTGGGTTGTTTGTTTTTTTGATATTGAGCTGCATGAGCTGCTGGTATATTTTGCAGATTAATCCTTTGTCAGTTGCTTCATTTACAAATATTTTCTCCCATTCTGAGGGTTGTCTTTTCGTCTTTTTTATGGTTTCCTTTGCTGTGCAAAAGCTTTTAAGTTTCATTAGGTCCCATTTGTTTATTTTTGTTTTTATTTCCATTTCTCTAGGGGGTAGGTCAAAAAGGATCTTGCTGTGATTTATGTCATAGAGTGTACTGCTTATGTTTTCCTCTGAGAGTTTTATAGTATCTGGCCTTACATTAAGGTCTTTAATCCATTTTGAGTTTATTTTTGTGTATGGTGTTAGGGAGTGCTCTAATTTCATTCTTTTACATGTAGCTATCCAGTTTTCCCAGCACCACTTACTGCAGAGGCTGTCTTGTCTCCATTGTATATTCTTGCCTCCTTTATCAAAAATAAGGTGACCATGTGTGTGTGGGTTTATCTCTGGACTTTCTATCTTGTTCCATTGATCTATATTTCTGTTTTTGTGCCAGTACCATACTGTCTTGATTACTGTAGCTTTGTAGTAGAGTCTGAAATCTGGGAGCCTGATTCCTCCAGCTCCGTTTTTCTTTCTCAAGATTGCTTTGGCTATTCTGGGTCTTTTGTGTTTCCATACAAATTGTGAGATTTTTTTGTTCTAGTTCTGTGAAAAATGCCAGTGGTAGTTTGACAGGGATTGCATTGAATCTGTAGATTGCTTTGGGTAGTATAATCATTTTCTCAATGTTGATTCTTCCAATCCAAGAACATGGTATATCTCTCCATCTGTTGGTATCTTCTTTAATTTCTTTCATCAGTGTCTTATCGTTTTCTGCATACAGGTGTTTTGTCTCCTTAGGTATGTTTATTCCTAGGTATTTTTGTTGTTGTTGTTGTTGCAATGGTAAATGGGAGTGTTTCCTTAATTTCTCTTTCAGATTTTCATCATTAGTGTATAGGAATGCAAGAGATTTCTCTGCATTAATTTTGTGTCTGCTACTTTACCAAATCCATTGTTTAGCTCTAGTAGTTTTCTGGTAGCTTCTTTAGGATTCTCTATGTATAGTATCATGTCATCTGCAAACAGTGACAACTTTACTTCTTCTTTTCTGATTTGGATTCCTTTTATTTCTTTTTCTTCTCTGATTGCTGTGGCTAAAACTTCCAAAACTATGTTGAATAATAGTGGTGAGACTGGACAACCTTGTCTTGTTCCTAATCTTAGAGGAAATGATTTCTCTTTTTCAGCATTGAGAAAATGTTTGCTTTGGGTTTTTCACATATGGCCTTTATTATGTTGAGGTAATTTCCCTCTGGGCCTACTTTCTGGAGGGTTTTTATCATAAATGGGTATTGAATTTTGTCGGAAGCTTTTTCTGCATCTATTGAGATGATCATATCGTTTTTATCCTTCATTTTGTTAATATGGTTTATCACGTTGATTGATTTGCATATATTGAAGAATCCTTGCATTCCTGAGTTAAACCCCACTTGATCATGGAGTATGATCCCTTTAATGTGCTGTTGGATTCTGTTTGCTAGTATTTTGCTGAGGATTTTTGCATCTATGTCCATCAGTGATATTGGCCTGTAGTTTTCTTTCTTTGTGACATCTTTGTCTGGTTTTGGTATCAGGGTGATGGTGGCCTCATAGAATGCGTTTGGGAGTGTTCCTCCCTCTGCTATATTTTGGAAGATTTTGAGAAGGACAGGTGTTAACTCTTCTCTAAATGTTTGATAGAATTCGCCTGTGAAGCCATCTGGTCCTGGGCTTTTATTTGTTGGAAGATTTTTAATCACAGTCTCAATTTCAGTGCTTGTGATTGGTCTGTTTATATTTTCTATTTCTTCCTGGTTCAGTCTTGGAAGGTTGCGATTTTCTAAGAATTTGTGCATTTCTTCCAGGTTGTCCATTTTATTGTCATATAGTTGCTTGTGGTAATGTCTCATGATCCTTTGTATTTCTGCCGTGTCAGTTGTTACTTCTCCTTTTTCATTTCTAATTCTATTGATTTGAGTCTTCTCCCTTTTTTTCTTGGTGAGTCTGGCTAATTGTTTATCAATTTTGTTTATCTTCTCAAAGAACCAGCTCTTAGTTTTATTGATCTTTGCTATTATTGTCTTCATTTCTTTTTCATTTATTTCTGATCTGATCTTTATGATTTCTTCCCTTCTGCTAACTTTGGGGTTTATTTTGTTCTTCTTTCTCTAATTGCTTTAGGTGTAAGGTTAGGTTATTTATTTGAGATGTTTCTTGTTTCTTGAGGTAGGACTGTATTGCTATAAACTTCCCTGTTAGAACTGCTTTTGTTGCATCCCATAGGTTTTGGGTCATTGTGTTGTCATTGTCATTTGTTTCTAGGTATTTTTTGATTTCCTCTTTGATATCTTCAGATATCTTTGATCTCTGGTTATTTAGTAGTGTATTGTTTAGCCTCCATGTGTTTGCATTTTTAACATATTTTTTCCTGTAATTGATATCTAGTCTCATAGCACTGTGGTCAGAAAAGGTACTTGATATGATTTCAGTTTCCTTGAATTTACCAAGGCTTGATATGTGACCCAAGATATGATCTCCCCTGGAGAATGTTCCATGAGCACTTGATAAGAATGTGTATTCTGTTGTTTTTGGATGGAATGTCCTATAAATATCAGTTAAGTCCATCTTGTTTAATGTATCATTTAAAGGTTGTGTTTCCTTATTTATTTTCATTTTGGATGATCTGTCCATTAGTGAAAGTGGTGTGTTAAAGTCCCTTCTGTGATTGTGTTACTGTTGATTTCCCCTTTTATGGCTGTTAGTATTTGCCTTATGTATTGAGGTGCTCCTATGTTGGGTGCATAAATATTTACAATTGTTATATCTTCATCTTGGATTAATCCCTTGATCAGTATGTAGTGTCCTTCTTTGTCTCTTGTAATAGTCTTTATTTTAAAGTCTTTTTTGTCTGATATGAGAGTTGCTACTCCAGCTTTCTTTTGATTTTCATTTGCATGGAATATCTTTTTCCATCCCCTCACTTTCAGTCTGTATGTTTCGCTAGGTCTGAAGTGCATCTCTTGTAGACAGCATATATACGGGTCTTCTTTTTGTATCCATTCAGCCAGTCTATGACTTTTGGTTGGAACATTTAATCCATTTACATTTAAGGTAATTATGGATATGTATGTTCCTATTACCATCTTCTTAATTGTTTTGGGTTTGTTATTGTAGGTCTTTTCCTTCTCTTGTGTTTCATGCCTAAAGAAGTTCCTTTAGCTTTTGTTGTAAAGCTGGTTTGGTGATGGTGAATTCTCTTAGATTTTGCTTGTATGTAAAAATTTTAATTTCTCCGTCAAATCTGAATGAGATCCTAGCTGGGTAGACTAATCTTGGTTGTAGGTTTTTCCCTTTCATCACTTTAAATATGTCCTTCCACTCCCTTCTGGCTTGCAGAGTTTCTGCTGAAAGGTCAGCTGTTAACCTTATGGGGATTCCCTTGTGTGTTATTTGTTGTTTTTCCCTTGCCACTTTTAATATTTTTTCTTTGTATTTAATTTTTGATAGTTTGATTAATATGTGTCTTGGCAGGTTTATCCTTGGATTTATCCTGTATGGGACTCTCTGTGCTTCCTTGACTTGATTGACTATTTCCTTTCCCATATTCGGGAAGTTTTCAACTTTAATCTCTTCAAATATTTTCTCAGTCCCTTTCTTTTTCTCTTCTTCTTCTGAGACCCCTATAGTTCGAATGTTGGTGTGTTTAATGTTGTCCCAGAGGTCTCTGAGACTGTCCTCAATTCTTTTCATTCTTTTTCTTTATTCTTCTCTGTGGTAGTTATTTCCACTATTTTATCTTCCAGGTCACTTATCCATTCTTCTGCCTCAGTTATTCTGCTATTATTTCCTTCTAGAGAATTTTTAATTTCAGTTATTGTGTTGTTCATCATTGTTTGTTTGCTCTTTAGTTTTTCTAGGTCTTTGTTAAACGTTTCTTGTATTTTCTCCTTTCTATTTCCAAGATTTTGTATCATCTTTAGTCCCATTACTCTGAATTCTTTTTCAGGTAGACTGCCTATTTCCTCTTCATTTGTTTGGTCTGGTGGGTTTTTACCTCGCTCCTTCATCTGCTGTATGTTTCTCTGTTGTCTCATTTTGCTTAACTTACTGTGTTTAAGGTCTCCTTTTCACAGGCTGCTGGTTCGTAGTTCCCATTGTTTTTGGTGTCTGCCTCCAGTTGGTAAGCTTGGTTCAGTGGGTTGTGTAGGCTTCCTGTTGGAGGGGACTGGTGCCTGTGTTCTGGTGGATGAGCCTGGATCTTGTCTTTTTGGTGCGCAGGACTGCATCTGGTGGTGTGTTTTGGCGTGCCTATGACTTTATTATGATTTTAAGCAGCCTCTCCGTTAATGGGTGGGGTTGTGTTCCTGTTTTACTAGTTGTTTGGCATAGGGTGTCTGTCACTGTAGCTTGCTGGTCTTTGAGTGGATCTGGGTCTTAGCGTTGAGTTGGAGATCTCTGGGAGAGCTTTCGCCGTTTGCTATTACGTGGAGCTGGGAGGTCTCTGGTGGACCAATGTCCTGAACTTGGCTCTCCCACCTCAGAGACACAGGCCTGACACCTGGCCAGAGCACGAAGTCCCTGTCAGCCACACGGCCAGGTACGTGGGGAGTTTCTTGCCTTTTGGGAAGTCTGAGGTCTTCTGCAAGCATTCAGTATGTGTTCTGTAGGAGTTGTTCTGCGTGTAAATGTATTTCTGATGTATTTGTGGGGAGGAAGGTGATCTCCACATCTTACTCCTCTGCCATCTTGAAGGTCCAGTCTTTGTCATGGAGGGTTTTCTCTTTTATCTTCCTCACAACTTCTTGGACTTTGCCTTCGTTATTTCCGCCAATAAAATTCCGGGCTGGCATTCAACTCCAAGAGCATCTCTCCATCACCAGAGCATAGAATTTGGCCTCTTGCTTTAAATGTCACAGAAATGTATGTCATAAAAATGCAGAAACGCAGTCTCACCTGGAAGTTCTCTAAACCCCTTCTTCCAGCGTTTTTTTTCCTGACAGTATTACTGTTTGAGAGATTCTAGATGAGCAGGCAGAAGAACTCAGTGAAGCCACACATCAACATAGAAGAGGGAAGTGTGATGGAAAGAATGAAAGTGTCCTAGAGGAAGTTATGAGAGCAAAAACCTTCACGTTAAAGGAACTCTCAGAGACATTGTACAACATTGGAAACGTATAAAGGATTAAATGTTGGAAGTTGATCCAAACTTAGAAAGGATTATAGCAATGTGCCAAAGCTAGACAAAATGCTTGCACCGTATAGCAAGTTATACAATGAGAATATCAAACTACTCTTGGTAGGTTTTTTGCAAGGTAATAAAACACTTTAATTCTCAATGTTTCTGATGTTTTAAATACTAAATAAATATTCATTTTACAGTTTTTTATTCCTTTATAAATTTATAACTAATAGAGAATATTTATATTTTGACAGAAAGTTTCTAAAATCATAGACCAGTATAATTTTTCCAATTGATTATTAAAAATGCTTTGCCCAATTTCAGTTTATATTATCATTTTTATAAACCCACAGTACTGTGCACAGCAAGTACTTCTTATAAAAGATTCAGAAAGCATAAATGACATAACCAAGAAGGTAAAGCTGATGGACATATATTAGACTCAGTCCCCTAATAAAAGAGAACATTTGTTTGCACGTGTCTACGATACATTCAAAAAATTATAAGTATTTTGGGCCTCAAAAAATACCAAAAGATAGAAATATTACAGACAAAATTATTTGAGCATCATGGAATAAAACAAGAAATCTTTACAAAATCAGAAAAAAATAAGCTCTGCCTCCTTGACATGTAAAATGTCTATTTTAACAACTCTTGGTCCAAAGGGAAATACAAGGTAAAAACAGGACCGATAAGACACAGTGAAAGCCCTAATCAAAGTGAAGCTTAGAGCTGAAAATTTTTACCAGTAAAAATAAAAATTTGGGGATACAAACTGTCTTAAACTTCAAAATTTAGAAAATAGAAGTGAAAGAAAGAATGAAAACAGAAGAAAGGAATTAATAAATATAAAAACAAATTTTAATGAATTAGTTAAGAAAGAATACATCAACAAACTAATTCATTAAAATTTTAAATAGTAAGTAAACAAACTAGTATAATCACAAAATAACAATGCACAAATATAAAGAGTAAGAAATAGTAATAACCATATAAATTAGTGAAGTAAACTATGAGTTTAAAAAACTGTATACAAATAATGTGAACTTAGATAAAAAGGAAAATTTTCTAAGAAAACATCATTTGCAGCTGGTTCAGAAGAGATAGAAACAATAAACACATTTCCATAAATACAGTTGTCAAAGAGGTAGTCTTCCAAAAGCATCACATCCAGACAGTTTCATTGCAGAATTCTAGCAACCTTTAATTCTAATATTATTGGAATTCAGTAATATTGAAATAGTTAATTCCATTTATATTGAATTTTTTTCCAGGGCATAGAAAATATAGGAAACTTTCTAATACTTTTTTAATGAAGTGAATGTAATATTGACAGTAAAGCTGGGAAAACATAAAACTACAGACAAATCTTTCTTATGTATATCAATAAAAACAAGTCAAAATAAAATATCAAAAATAGAATTAAGGAGCTCACAAAAAATGTAACACAACTGGAACAAGAGGAGTTCATTCTAGAGAAACAAGGATATTTCAATATTAAGAAATCCATCAATGAAATGTATTAGTGTATTCTATGATTATCTTTGCAGATGCTGTGATGATATCTAATGGAGGAATTTCTGACAAAGTTGGGAAAAAACAAGGATATTAGCTGTACTAATTACTGTAACTAATATTACAGTACTATTAACATTGTACTAGAGGTATAAGTCAATGCAATTGGACAAGAAAAAGATATTAGAACTATAGAAGTTAAAAAGGAGGAGGAGATGAAATTATTACTATTTTAAGAAAAAATAAGTAACTGCAAATCCAAGATAATTAACCAAAAAATTCAGTAAGTTAAGGGATGTCAAAATTAATATTCACAAATTTATAGCTTTTGTATATATAAAAGCCACCAAATACAACATATAATGAATCCAAAAATTACATACATGACACTAGCAAAAAATGTCTAGTAATTAACCTGATAAGAAATACATAAAACCTGTATGAGAAAGTATTAAAAACATTTCTAAAATACACAAGAATTGTACCAAGCAAACAAACGGATCATGTTCCCAGTTAAGATTCAACATTATAAAGTTGTCTGTTCTTCCTAAGTTAATTCATATATTTAATGTGAGTACAAAAAAACACAATTTCCTGAAAATAGACAAGATGATTTTAAATTTTATATAAAAAGTAAAAACAAGAAAAATAAAACACTCAAAAGAATTAAAATGCTTGATTGCAGAATTACAAAGTAAAACAAATATAGGCAGCTTACTCTTTAATACTCTGGGTAGTCTTACTTTCCACCCCAGATGTCTTGTCTGTCTATACATGTTTTCAAATTGGGTCCTTCCAAGGAAGGTGAATTTGCTGCTAAGAAAAGTAAGATTTTCACTAATCATTAGAGAAATGCAAATCAAAACTACAATGAGGTATCACCTCACACCAGTCAGAATGGCCAACATCAAAAAATCTACAAACAATAAATGCTGGAGAGGGTATGGAGAAAAGGGAACACTCTTGCACTGTTGGTGGGAACATAAATTGATACAGCCACTATAGAGAACAGTATGGAGGTTCCTTAAAAAACGAAAAATAGAACTATCATATGACCCAGCAATCCCACTACTGGGCATATCCCCCGAGAAAACCATAATTCAAAAAGAGTCATGCACCACAATGTTCATTGCAGCTCTATTTACAATAGCGAGGACATGGAAGCAACCTAAGTGTCCATCGACAGATGAATGGATAAAGAAGATGTGGCACATATATACAATGGAATATTACTCAGCCATAAAAAGAAACGAAATTGAGTTATTTGTAGTGAGGTGGATGGACCTAGAGTCTGTCATACAGAGTGAAGTAAGTCAGAAAGAGAAAAACAAATACCGTATGCTAACATATATATATGGAATCAAAATAAAATGGTTCTGATGAACCTAGGGGCAGGACAGGAATAAAGACTCAAACGTAGAGAATGGACTTGAGGACACGCGGGGTGGGAAGGGTAAGCTGGGACGCAGTGAGAGAGTGGCATGGACATATATACACTACCAAATGTAAAACCGATAGCTAGTAGGAAGCAGCCGCATAGCACAGGGATATCAGCTCGGTGCTTTGTGACCACCTGGAGGGGTGGGATAGGGAGGGTGGGAGGGAGACACAAGAGGGAGGAGATATGGGGATATATGTATATGTATAGTTGTTTCCCTTTGTTATACAGCAGAAACTAACACACCATTGTTAAGCAATTATACCCCAATAAAGGTGTTTAAGAAAATAAAATAAAATTTAAAAAAAGAAAAGTAAGATTTTGATCACTTTGTTATTTAACTTTTATCCCAATTAGCCAGAACTCCGTGCTTCCCTGACCACTACCCTCTCCAGTCCTCAGATTCATTAATTGTTTTCCATCAGTTCCTCTGCCTTCTTTACCTGCTCACATTAACCATAAACTCATAAAGTTTCAGAAAATGACTTTTTCCTACCTTCCTGTGAACTTGCATCTCTTTTCAGACATATTTTCAGGTGGTACATGTACTCGTGCAGCCAAGAAGGTGCACCTGTTTGGATCTCTCTTTAAGAAAGAACTTGCCCTTCAGCTGCAAAGAGTGCAGTAAGCTGATAGCCTCTTGCCGTCCCTTTCTTCAGGCTCCACCTAAGCATTCTAGCCAAGACCTCACTCTTCCCAGGAAGTCCCCAACATTATTGACTGGGAGACTAGGGTCCAACTGTTTCTGTGCAACCTGGGACTTTCCTAATGGATGTTGTTTGCTTCAGAGCTGCCTGTTGGGTCAGCCAAGGATTTGTTAGATCTGCATTGCACTCTGAGGCCCTTTTTGACCAACCTGCTTCCTTCTTTCCTCTCCTTTCTCAAGATTTAGCCCCCAATAAACCTCTTGTACTCCTAACCTTATCTCAGTCAACTTCCTGAAGGACCCAGTTAACCACGCACTGATCTGCTTCAGCCAACCCAGGGTACCCTGGAAATCTTGTTAAGTAAACTCAGAGACACTTGTATCCAGCGTGAGGCTTAAGCCCCTGAGTTTTCCCAAAGTTGACTGAGTTAGAAATATGGTAAAACACGATTGCAATTTAACAAGCTTGACTTGGCATGGTGAGAGCTAGAGACTGATTTAATAACAGCCAAAAATTAAGTTTCACCTGAAAACAAAGAAAAGCCTAAAAGCATGATAATCTGGAATCCCTTAGTGTAGGGGCAAATCCTAAAATGCCTTTGGACAGGTTTATGCCTAAGGGCTGACTTTAAGGGATGAGACCACGAAACAACAGTATGTGTTCATACTGATGACCCTTAATCATCAACAAAATTCCAATTAATTGATTTCCTCTTTATGGATCCAAAAAAGCATAAAGTATATTTTAGGAAGCTTTTTCCGTCTAAAATATTTAAAATGTTAAAAGCCAGGTGACTGTAGGACTACATTTCACTAATGGAATATGAATTAATATAAACTCATCCATCAGTAAGATACTGATGTACCACATCTTCTTTTCAATCACATCTCAAAATGCATATCATCCAGGTTACCATGGAATAATCTGTCTGAAAATCTAACACTATTAAGACTGACAAGAATCCCTTGGTGACCTACATGAAATAAAATCTGTGATCAAAAATTACTTTTGGCATTTGTTTTTATGGCAATAAGAAAAAGTGTTTTCTGGGGTAAATAGAAAATTGTGGGTGAAAATAACTGGGTATGCCTCTCTGACATTTTAGCAAGTCATGGGGCCTAGGGAAGCAAACTGAGGCATTAAGTACTGAGTTCTTATTACAGCTCTATTTAGTCAGCCATTAAGTCTGTTTGTAATATTCTTCTCTGATGGTAGTTCCAGAGTGAAAGAAATGAAGCCACTAGGTTTCTTGATCGTTGAGGGTATAGTTTTGTGAATACTCAGTAAATAATATAGTTTTTACATTTTAAAATACTTTGGTGGAAATTGCATATATAAAATCTACAGTTTAACAAAAGCTCTAAACTAGGCACTCATAGAGAAGATATTTGTGTGTGTGTGTGCGTGTGCGCAATGATCTAGTTTAAGGGTATACTTTTGCTGCATATATGCCAGTGTGACACTGAAGCAGCCAACAGAGGCTTAAAAGTTTTAATTCCCCTCATATCAGCAAACAATTTCTTTTATCAAATTCAGTGGCAGAAACTTGAGATACAGAAATGATTAAAACACCATATCTGTTCTTCAAGCAATCTATAATTTAATTAATAAAGAAGATATGTATGTAACTAAATTAATAAAATGTGGTAGAAAATATGGAACAATAGAAATATAGTTAAGATGCAGAAGAGAGAGTTTCGTCATTGAGGTGATGGGGAGGAGAGGGTAATGGGAAAGCTGCTGGGAAGGTTTAATAGGAATGTCGAGAGTGGGTCATAGGGAGTTAATAGGAATTTGCCAGGTGAACAAAGGTAGAGCACATTCCAGGCTGGGGGCCCCGAACATGTGAAAAAACATGGCACATTTGCAGAACTGCAAATTCCAATTTGTCTGGACAACAACTTGGAAAGGAGACAGACATGAGAAAATCAGGAGCAATGGGCAGGGAGGAATTTCTATGACATACTGGGAGGCAAAGGTGGGAAACTGAATTTTTAAAGCATTATTGTTCTGATTCTAAAGAAACCTGTTCATCTTCTTTTTCCCATTAGAAAGTATGACTAATATTCTACACTCTTATTTTTTAAAAAATCTTTGCTAACTTGATAGATAAAATTGTCTTAATTTGTATTCTTCCAATTAGAAATATTTTTGAACTTTTTTTTAAAAAAGGAAAGGTTGTTAGTTATATGCATTTTCACTTTTTGAGAACTATCTCATTTCTGTGCTGGTGTTTAGTGATTTTCCTTATTATTTCTAGGGGTACTTTACATATTAACAATTTAACACTGAATGTCTGAAAATATGTTCCTCATTTTAAAATTTGACCTTTATTTTTATGTAGAAAATTTTAAAGGTTTGTGTAGTTAAATCTATTGTTCTTTCATGATTTAGAAAGCCTCACTCGCCCCAGAACTTAATATTCATGTCACATTTCTTTTCTTATTAATTGTGGGGCTTTAAGCAAAGAAGTATCGTAATTTAAGGTTTTAAACTTTAGGAAGAGAACATGGCAGGAATATGAAAGATACATTTTTGATATGTACCTTCTCTTGTCCTCCCCGCAACCTTCCTCATTTTTCCCCCCTTCATTCCTAACAACCAAGTCATTAACACACTAATTCAAGCTCCATCCAAGTTTAATGTTACCTCACAACATCTCATCCCCTTGGCTTGACCAATTTTGCAACCATCAGCTGCTTCCCTCATTGTGGCTGGCTTTTCCTAATCCTCATACAAGTCTCAAGTGATTAGGAACCAATGTGACTTTAGTTCATTCCTTCGCACATATGCACGTATGAAGTATTACTTGTTTTGAACAGGTAGCAAGATTCAGTTGCCTCCTGACATAAGTTACATATTTAACAAAGCCTCAGGGGGAACACCTACGAGATACCACCATCTGTTATTTTTAAGGCAGTTGGGTTTATTGCCTACATTCCTGAAGACACATTCAGCCAGGCAGGAAACAAGTGTTTATGGAGTGCCCACAGGGTGCAATGTACTAGGTGCTTGTCAGTTGCTTTTTTACCACAGCAAAGTCTGTGGAAATGAAGAAGTTCTTTAGAATTGAGAAGGATTGATAGGAACAACAACAGTTAAAAATACACACCAGCAATATGGCACTGTTAAAACTAGCAAGCCTAAAAACCAAATGTATAGTTGGAGTACAGCTTTCAAAACTCCAGAGCACAGCATCTTGGTCTTCCAAGCGTTGCTTCAGTTTATGCCTGAACCATCTATGTTAAAGTTTATGATTTAAACCTAGAGGAAAAGAATTGAAAAGGGCTCAGGAAAAAGAACAAAATTATTTGATCTCACCTCCCTTTTTAACCAAGCCTCCCATTTCTCAGTTTACTCATTTTTTTCTCAAGAAGTTATCTTGCTTTTGTCAACCAGCAAGTCCTCTTCTACAGTTTTCCTCTATCAGCCTGACTCCAGTTGCTCCATTCTTCCCTTGAACAATCTCCAGGAGGACCCTCTTCTCTCTTCCCTCCTTGGAGCTAACCATGTTTCCTCTGGTCTCCAGCAGTAGTAAATACTTTGCTTAAAATTGTGAATCTCCTTATCTTCACACCATTCTTTATAGACTGTTCTACAAATGCTTTCTACAAATTCTACAGATAAGTTTTTCATCAGGCAATTCTGTTGCTTAAGAATTTAAAATAATCCTCCACAGCCGTTCAAATTAGGTATTGTGGTGTTAGTGAAAAACTGTTGAGATTTTGGAAAAGTCTTATAGATTCCAAGTCATTATTCTTCACATGGCTGCTAGATTAGCATGGCACAAGTACTTCAGCTAGTGTTACTTTAAGCACAAGCATTCGTGAAAGAAACATGAATATAGCACTCATTGCTATATCATGTTAATGCACAGATTTATTTTGACAAATAAATATATATGTGATCAACAGTGTATCTGTATGAGATATTTCTTAATGTTGTATTGTAGTTATTTAAACTTAAACTGGGGTGAAAAAACAAAGTAGTTGTCAATCTGTGTTCCCTTGTTCCAAGAATGAATATATTTTAGTTCTAAAATACACAATGGATCAGAAGTAACATTCTACTGGTCAGTAAGAACTGACCAGAGATATGTTTGATTTCCTACTACAATTGTAATAACACAGTCCACCATTTTCGAGTGCAAGTAGAGGCATAGATCTAATACTTGTCTAATTAAATACTTGAATTTCACACACTGTGATCGCAGGAAGTCCAGCATCTTCTTGAAGCTTCTTCTTTCTGTTACTGAGTCCAAGCTCATACTGCTTGATGCATGATGGGCCAGTAGATTGAGAGACAGTGTTGGGGCAAGGGATAGTTACTTTATTCGGAGAGCCAGCAGGCTGAGAAGATGGTGGACTAGTGTCCCAAAGAATTTTCTTACCCGAGTTAGAATGTACGCTTCTTTTATACTACAAGGGGAGGGGGTGTGGCTGGTTGTTTCAAACTTCTTGGTGCCGGAATCCTTTGCTCTTGCAACTGTCCATGTAGGTCTGGTCACAATGTTCCTATACACCTCCAACAAGACAATTGTTATTTTCTGTTCTGTAATTTTTTACCTCTGTATGAATGGAAAGGTGTTATACCTTTAAAGGTGGAGTCTGGGAGGAAGAGCCTTGAGAATGGGCTATCACGTATATTTCAGGCTATAGGCAACATTCTTTTACAAAGGTGCAGAGCCAGCATGACTAAACACAAAGAACAGAGCACAAAGGTAGAGCTGAAGGAATAGATCCAATATGGAGGCAGATTTGTTTTTCTCTGCTACAATTCCACCCCAGTTGTCTGAGCCTCAGCAACTTACAGTCAAAAAATTAATCTTCTTTCAATAGTCGAGAGGTCGTTGTTCTCAAAGATGTCACAGACCAGTGAGGAAGACATTCAAATATGGGCAATTTACAATATTAAATTCTTAAAAGATTAATTGTAAAATTAGTTAAAAGAACATAACTTTGGAAAGTTCAAGCAAGCTTTACAGAGTAAAGCTCTAAAAGACAAATTCCTTTTTTTTTTTTTAACGTCTTTATTGGAGTATAATTGCTTTACAATGGTGCATTAGTTTCTGCTGTATAATGAAGTGAATCAGCTATACATATACATATATCCCCATATCTCCTCCCTCTTGCGTCTCCCTATCCCACCCCTCTAGGTGGACACAAAGCACCGAGCTGATCTCCCGGTGCTATGTGGCTGCTTCCCACTAGCTATCTATTTTACATTTGGTAATGTTTATAAGTCCATGCCACTGTCTCGCTTCGTCCCAGCTTACCATTCCCCCTCCCCGTGTCCTCAAGTACATTCTCTACATCTACATCTTTATTCCTGCCCTGTAAAAGGCGAATTCTTTTGATTAAAATTCCTCAATAAATTGTGAGTTAGTCATTACTAGGAGCTAGTCATTTTTGAACACAGATTAGATGTTAGATTTAAGGGTAGAAATTTCTGGGCTGGAGGATAAAAGGTGTTACATTCTACCCACAGGAAGCCAAGACAGGATTGGGGACAAAAAATACATACATAAACAAATACTTTTATCCAACACAGGAGCTCTTTAAAATAACTCCAACAGGAGAAAAAAAAAAAAAAAAGAATATAAAATAACACAAGTGCTTGTACTAAAGCATAGGAATAAAAGGAGAGATTCAATTTATTAACATTTCTCAGTAGAATGGCTAGATCTTGGAACAAGCCAAATGTCGGCTATGTATAAAATAAGAGAAATCAAGAATGAATATTAAAAGAAAAGGAAAATAAAAGAAATTGAAATCTCATTTATAGCATAAATTTTGAGACTTAAATTGCCCTTTAATTGGGTCACATATTTTACTTTACTAGAACTAAAAATATGTGACCCAGACTTTAGCATCATCCAGATTAGGTCTTTGAAGCTAGAACATTGTCTTCAGCAACTCTGAAGTTGCTCCCTTTCTTTCCATTCCTATGTTCAAATCTCTAATTCTTATCTTTACTATCTCATGGCTGGATGTTACAATAGCATCCTTAGTTATTGCCCCACCTCCAGTATCCCTCTCTTTCTGTTGCATCTTGCACGCTGTTACTATCATGTCTTGACAGAACTAAAAAGGAAAAAAAGTAATATCCTGTTATTTACTTGATACCTTTTTAACTCCTAACCCTGGCCTTTATTCAAAGCCTAAGATCTAACCCCAAGATTATTTCTGCTTCAATCCTATTAATAAATTTACATGAATTATCTTCTCCAGGCAAAACATCCATTTCACAGCCCCAGAGTCTGCCTTAGGATTTCAACTTCACTTGTGCTCAGTCTGTTTCCTTTGCCAAGGGATCCTTTTTCCCAGAGCAAGCATCCACTAAATCAAACTTAATAAATCTGCAGAGGTCTAATCTCATCCCTTCCAAACCTTTTCTGCAACAGCCCTGCATATGAAGTCTTTCCAGACTCAACTTCTATAGTAATCATCAATCAGGTTATTGAAATGGCATCATTTGTGGGCTAGTGGTATTAATATCATTTGTTTTTATTTGAAACACATTTTATTTCTCTAACTAGATAGAATGCTTTTTGAGTTCACAGTCTGTGAATGTTCATGTAAATTTGGATTTAAATGTTGGCTCTATCATCTATGAATTTTGTGACTTCTCCAACCTTTTTAACCTCTGAATTTCCATAAATTTCAATTTCCTCTTCTCTAAAAGGAAAGTAATTATATTGTCCATTAGTTCATTCTTATCCCTGACTCATTCACTCAGTATTTAGTAAATATGTTCCTGCTACATATTGTGCTATTTGTTGCAAAAAAAGGAGAGAACAAAATAGAAACAGTCCCTGCCCTCATGGAGCTTTCAGAAAGACATAAATAAAATAAAACCTAAAGAGCACTCAAAACATTTTAGTACCCTTCCCTCCCTAAGAGTAACAGTAATAAAAGCTAATATTGATTGATTTCTTATTATGTGCCAGGCATGTTACAAGGCTCTTGTAAATGTTTTACCCGTTTCAACCACCTTGCCGGGAAGGTACTGTTATCAATTCCATTTTTCAGATTAGGAAACAGAGGTTTAAAGATGCTGAATGTTAGGAATTCCCTGGCAGTCCAGTGTTTAGGACTCGGCTCTCTCACTGCCGAGGCTCCGGGTTCGATCCCTGGTTTGGGAACTAAGATCCTACAAGCTGTGTGGCATGGCCCAAACAAACAAACAAACAAGTAAAGATGCTGAATGCTTTATCCAAGATCACATGAATCACGTGAATTGCTCATAGATGACGGTGCCAGGAGTAATCCCAGAAATATGGACTCCTTAGGTCCTGAACTTAACTGTTTTATAACTCACAGAAAAATCTCACACAGTGTCCTGCTCACACAGGATGCTCAGTCAGTGTTTGCGGTTGGTTTCTGTCATAAATTAGTACACTGCTATCCAGTAAAAATGTAATGCAAGCCACAAATGTGAGCCCATGTATAACTGAAAATCTTCTAGTAGTCATGTTAAAAAAGCAAAAAATTAAGTAAATTAATATCAATAATATGTTTTACTTAATAGAGCTAACATATTACCATTTTGACATGTAATTCATATACAAATTATTAATATGATTTATTTCCTTCTTTCTTTTTCCTCCCTCCCTCCCTCCCTTCCTTCCGTCCTCCTTTTTTATTTTCAAAACTAGGCCTTCAAAATCCTGTGTGTATTCTAGAGTTACAATGCATCTCAATTCAGACTAGCCACACCCCAAGCACTTGATAGCCGCACGTGACTGGTAGCTACCGTAGTGGACAGAGTGGGATTAATATTATTTGCTGACCAGTAAATTTACACGTCAAAGAAGCATAATCCTTGTTAGACTAGAACCATAAAATCCGATCTTGGAGCACAGCTATGATTAAAAAAATACAGTCATGAAAATCAAAGTAAATTTTTAAAATTTCAAACTTTTTATTAGTATTTCGTGAAAGTCACTCAGGGTATCTAAACACAGAGGTTACAGCACACTTGTTAAAATTTATCATCTAGCTACTTCCACTGTATTCTGCAGCTCCTCCGACACCTCCTCCCTTCAGACTCTTAACTTCTCAAATACTTTCTTATCTACCTCCATCCCATATGGCTTTTCTCTCCTGATTTTCCTAGCCTTCCCTCACCTTTTTATCCTATAAATCAACTAAGAAGCTTTGACTAATTCTTCTGCTTTTCCTACTTACTACCTCTGTGACTCCCTCTCTTTACGGTAGCATCACAAAAGCCCAAAGAACCCTTCAAATAGAGAACTCTCCTTGGAAAGCAAGGAAATGTGGAGAACAGAAATAGGAAAAAGTGTTTTTTTTTTCCTTTGCATGATTGCTTTGCAGAGTGGAAGATTATTCTCATAGCAGCAATAGCTCCTATTTAGTGGGGGCTTTCCTTTTTCTCCGCTGAAAAGCAGATGGAGTTAGAGTGAAGTTGAGAGGCACAGTTTCCCTTAGGAAAAGAACAGGAATGTTCTTCATTCCTGTTAAATTTAAGAAGTAAAGAACAACGCAGTCCATTGGAGTTAGAGGAGCTTCAGCTCGGAAAATGGGCAAATGTGACTTTGTTATTTCGCCTAAGATAGAAAGTACCTCTGTGTTTTCCCCATTATCTAATCTGTAATGAGGAAGGAGACCAGAGCTTTGCAATTCGTGAAAGAATCAGATTACAGTTCTTTGCTCTTTTTTTTTCATTATTAAGAAATAGTCATTGAATATCGTTTTTTTTGTTCATGGTCTTTAGGAAAAAAACCACGCTTATTGAACTAAAGCTTCAAGCTTAAATTCTGAAGACAGAGTAGTGATTTGGAAGAACGTTTGTATGTTTTATATAATTGTTCACTGAATATTAGTTACCCATTTGCATGGTATGGCCCCTAAGGGAGAAGGGCTTCTCTTTTCCTCTTCCACTTTTGCTTTCTTTCTTCTTGTATCCCTGGCAAAAAATTACTTACCTCCAATCCCAGTCTAGGAAAATTCTAGGTAAGCTTTTCTGATCCCAAACCCCAAGCCAGAATCAAGACCTCCCTCTTTTGTGCTCTGACTGTATTGCAATGGCAACTATTAGCAGCATTACAGGCCGTGTGTTTCCATGGTTTCTTGTATCTTGTTCATTTCTCTATCTCTGGCATTCACTGCAATACCTGACACATGTGGCTGGTGGCTACTATAGAGGACAGAGTGTAGTACGCCCTTGATGAAAGCCTTGTGAACCAACAAATGGCTCTTTCCTTTAAGCCCCTGGGCCCTCAATCCCAAACTCTCAAAGTTTGTCAAGCCTTTGGAAGTCAGTGCTCCTTAATAAAAATAGTGCCTCTTCTCCATTCCTCCTGGTGCTTCCTAGTGTCTAGGAGTAGGGTGTGGTCCAGGTATAGATGGACAGTGATTTAGATTGTAATTATTAAAAATATTAAGAAGTTTGACAGTCTGGCTTCTAGAATGTTTTCACCGAATAGAGAAAATCATAACTTTTGGAAAGGAAAAAAAAAATCCCATTTTCATTTTACATCAAAAAAGGTAATTAATGAAGGAGAAGAGGAGTAGTATTCTCCATTTTAAGCATTATAATGGGCATCTTGATACCAGAATAATTAATTTGGTGTATATTTTTTCTTGTTTTCTCTTCACAGGATATTTAATATCTAAGAGAAGGAAAATCTATAGACATAGATGGATATGACAGAGTTGAACAAAGAATAAGAAAAAATTATTTTTATCACAATTAGTAAAAGAAAGTTAGACTATTAGCGAAGCTTTCCTGTATACATTTACATGAATTCTCCTTAGAAGATTGTGGAAGCATTATTCTAATAACATAAGATGAAAACCAAATAAGCATATTGCAATGAGCTGTCCCCAGAAGCTGGAGTAGGTAACCTAATAGCAACTATCAATTACTTTCTCATGTATTTTCTTAGAAAAATAAATCAACTTTGGTCTTGGAAGACAGTCAAGATTGATAATAATGTCAAAGTTGATTTCAACTTTTCTACCTCATAAATATTTCCAGAGGGAGGCATAGTCACAGATATGCCTTGCTGAAAAGCTCCCAGGGAGTTTTTCCAGTGACCCAGTGAATTATATGATAAAGCCCCTCATTTGCAAGTATAACAGTCATTTCCTCTGCTTCTGGTTTAACAACCTGCATTTCCTGATAAGGTTCCCATATCAAGTAATCTTACTCATCTATAATTTTTGTGACTCCCCAAAATGAATTGCCAACATTCTGTCCTTGATCTATCAGGGAAGAACAAATTGACAACATTCCTGGTAGGTTTACATACTGCATATTTTCTCAGAGCAAGCACTCAATTTGTGTAAGATGGCTAAGCCCATCAACAAAAAGAGGTTCTACTTCATAGCAGATTTTGTAGCAGAACTTTCTCCTTATTAAATTTATTTTGTCTTCTCAGTTTCCGAAAATATAGATGTAGGTATCAAGTAGTGGGAAGATGTGATTGATACATAATGAGATAGTGCCTTATCAGAAATAGCAGGTTACCATGGTGCAACATAGTGAGAAAGACCATGCACGCAGAGGCTATCTCATCTGATATCCTGGTTGCAACAAAAACTGGTTTCTGCAGATGTGGTTAAGCTTGGACAGAATGGATAAGGCACTTAGGATAAATTACACCTGGGTATTAGGGAGCCATAAAGTATGCAATTGTTACCCAGATGGCAGCTAACATAATCACCTTTCCCCTTAATATCCGAGTAAGAGTGTTCTGAACCTCCATTTTATAGATGTAGAAACTATGCTCCAAAGACTTCTTTGAATTGTTTTCATGGTTATTTCTGGCTCTGAGCCCTTGTGTCCAGTGAAGTATTGCAGTTCTAGGGACAGTTTTTTTATGCTATTCCAGTTGTCCTTCTATCAGACTCTGTAAAACAAAAGTGAAGTAAAACAAAACCCTATTTCTTAGTTTCCATAAGATGTAAGCTACACAATATTTGCATGTAGAAAAGACTTTATTGAAGGTGGAGATAGAAAACATTACTGTGAGAAAGGTGAACTGGGAATTCATCCTTTGGCATTTCCCTTCCTAAAAATGTTTCTGCTGGCCCACCTCAACTTGCTTGACTCATCTCTCTCTCCATCTTCTCCTTGCTATTCTTTTTCTAGCTTTTTTGCCACCCACAAATTCCCTGTGCATAATATTTTAGCAATCAATATGGTGAAGGAGACTGACAAGTGAAATGGCTGGACATTGACATTTGAGTTGGGGATGGATGGTGACACCTTTATAAAATCTGTTTGTAGTCTGAGAATGTAGATTTGTAAAAGTCTGGGAACTAAAGTAGCTCTTTGACCTGCTTTCACTTATTTAGAACGAAATCTCCAAATTTTATGGTATTTATACCTCTCAAGCTTGTTTTTACCTTTGATTTCTTCTACCATTTGGCAATGTTTGTAGCCTTGAAATTTTTTTTTTTAAAAGAGATTCTTGGTTAAGAGTAAATCTGTAGCTATTAATGTGAGAACTATGAAATTTGGGGTAAATTTCTTTGACTTCATAAACTACACAGGTACAGTGAACTCAGAGAATATTACAAACTCTGTTGGAGAAGAAAGTGGAAAATTATAATTTGTAACAATAGATATCAGTAAAATTTGAATTTGTTATTTAGACTTAGGGTGACCATGTATTCAGATTTGCCTGGGATGATTCCAGTTTTAATGCTGAAATTTCTATGTCCTGTCTGGGGAAGCCCTTCAGTCCTGTGCAAACGCAAATGGTTGGTCACTCTAGTTGTGACTCTGGCTCCTGCCTCATATACACTGGACAGAGTCTCACTCATCTTCTCTTACCTGGAAACAGAGAGATGTTATTTCCTGTCTTCATTTATTGAACACATCTGGTGGAAATAAGATTAAATTTTCACCTGAAGAATTATGAGAGTTCCAAATTCCTCTTCACCTAGGATGAGGTGAATATTATCAACCCTGAAAGAAAGGGATGGAGTAGATGGACTTCTAAATGTTCTGGTAGTTTCAGATTTTCACTGTGGGTCATAGCATTGACAAACAGCTGTGGGGATGGCTTGGGTAGACCCTACAGGTGTGAGCTTTTTCGTTACAAGTTAAATAAGATGAAGAAATGAACACTGAGTCTGTTTAGTCTTCTTCGTATTGAAAGGGAGGACCTCAAAAATTCTTAACTTAAAAAGAAAATTGAGGTTTTAGCCTTTGTAAAGTTCTTACTCATAGAAAAGTAGTACCCGCCACCCCCAGGTCCGTCACAGGTAGCTGCGCGCACTCCCCACCTGTGTGAGTGGTGGCAGCTAACAAAGCACAGCTGCTCCTTTGATGGAGAATTGGTTTTGACCAAAGTGGGGATTTATTTGCTCGGCATCCCACTCCCCATCCTCCATCTCAGGCGACATAGATTACATATGGCCTAACCTCCTGCCTCCAGGGGGACTATTTCTGTGTGTCATTTGTGTAGCTGGGCTTCCTATGGGGACAGCCTGAAGCCAGTTCCAAACTCAGATCATTTTCTTTCTTAGCTTCCTCCTTCTCCCACAGCTCCTCCACCACCAAGGATGGAGAGTCATTCTTTGTCTAATCTCCAACGGTCCAAATAGTATCTGAAAAATACTAGGCACTTAATAAATATTTTGTGAGTGAGCAAACATATGAGTGATTTCTGAAGGGAATTGTAAATTGGTGCAAGCCTTCTGGAAAGCAATTTGACAATATGCATCAAAAGCATTCTATGCTTGTTATTTTATCTTCTACTATTTCTACATTTTTAGGAAATTATCTTTAAAAAAAAAAGTCAGAACATTGCACAAAGACTTCTACAGAAGGATGTGTATCTATGAATTTTAATACAATATATCCAAAAGTAGAAATAATACAAAGGTCCAAAAGCAGAGGAATGGTGAAGTCAATTAAGTACCTCCTTCCATAAGATGGAATGTTACTTAACTATTAAAAACCATGATATGGGGAAGACATTAGTGGAAATATGAACTGGTACAGTGATTCTGAAAAGAAACCTGTCAGTGTGTAGTTAAATTATATATTCATATAACCTATTACCCAGCAATTTCACTCCTATGAATACCACAGATCCTCAAGGGACATGTGAGCTAATATAGCTTGAAGGCAATATAGAGACCCATCCCTAGGGAAATATATGTACTCTTGAAATAAATAACATTTCTGAAAATTCATGCATTAACAGTAACAGGACTCATGGGAGAAAAAAGATTGAGATAGTCCACTCCAAAGCTTTACAATTTTATAAAAGAACTCTATCATAGGCAATAATAATTATAATAAAAATACCAACACCATTTTAAAAAGGCACGTTAAATTTCTAACACATTAAAAAGTACTATTATAAAATAGAGATCCTTACTTTGAAATAAGAAGAATATTGCCTTGTGGAAGGAGGTGTGAAGAAGGGTAGAAGACCAGTTAAAGGGAGAAGGACAGAGAGACATCTTCACAAATTGCAAATGGAGAAACGATTTCACATTTTGAACAAAATGTAGAGGTGCCAGAGAAAGATTCCCCAGACTCTCCGTCGTGTGTTTGCTTCTTTTGTACAATGATGAGGCAGAACCATGCAAAAAGCACTTTCAAGATAGAGCTTGTGGCCAAAATGGGTCAAAAAGAAAACCATATGAAAGGGGATGATGAACTATAATGTGTTCCTATGTGGCTTGCTACATTCAACTGTGTTAGTGTACTTTGTATTTGTATATATTATTCTTTGCTAATATATTAACATGTGTGTGCATCTATTATATATATATATGTCTATGAAGGACATATATATCTACATACATATCCAAGGATGTCTATCACATTTATTATAGGTAGGATATATGTAAAGGGAGTGGAAGGGACCAGGGATTGAAAATGAAGGTAAAGATAATATAAACCAAGACTGGACCTTGTATTTACCAGTGATACAGAGTGCCTTATATAGAGGTGTATTATTAAAACTCTACATTTGTAGTAAAAAATAAACTAAGCCCTCCCACTCCCCCAGATTTAAAAACCAGGAATAAAGATTCTGTGTGTCTATATTTATTGATATGGAAGTGCTAACACAGGCACTGGTGAATGAAAAAAGTTACAAAAGACCATCAAAAATTACTTGCATATCTCTGAAATATCTGGAAGCATGTTTTTTAAATTTTAATTGTGGTTATCTATCAATGTGATATTTAAGGTGATTTTTCTTTTCTATTTTCTGCATTTTAAAAATATTTTAGAAGAAATATATAATATTTTTATAGTCAAACAGAGGAGAAAGCTATTTTTATGTTTTAAATAGTCAAGAAAAATTTAAATATTGTATAAGATCTTGTAAGTCAGCTATTTTGATTTGTAGAAAACACATTCAAACACAGCAAGACCTAGTGTGAGAAAAATCAGTCTTCACTGCACACATAAGCAGCACTTAAATACCCTAATTAACATGGAAGACTGTTTCTTTTGGAAAAATATTAACATTAATATATTTTAATCCAAGAGAGAATATTATCTGACTTTTTCTACCTTTATAACTTTTTAAAGGAAAATTTCTGAAAACTTATAAAATGTGATGTATGATATTTCAAAGAGATGCAACTATTTCTGATATTTAAAAAATCGCTATGTCCTTTGACATTTGGGGAATTTGGCATAAGACTGGAAATGAGTGAATGAGCCAGTGCTCATATTAGTTTGTGAATGTGTATGGATGTAATATATTCTTTACTAGAAGAAAGCAAGTCGTAAAACTAGGATCTTGCTAGTAAAAACTGCGGTGTGAACCCAGAGGACAAATGGATGGAAGAACAGTAAAGGCCTCAAGCTTTAAACTACCCCCTGGGTAATTCAGAAGTGACTGAAAAAAAAAGGAAGTAATAGCATGAAATTGCTTCCTGAAATTTTAAAATTTTAGTTGTAAAACAAAAATGGTAAACCATAATCTTGAGCCTCCTTAATGAGCATGATTTCTTTTATGAAGACACCTGACTGAATGGAAGTATAAATGCAAAGTAGGAAGGTTCTATGTATTAGGGAGATAACATGGTTGTCCTGAGAGAGCTGTGCTAAGGCAGCCTGGTGGAGAGGTAAGGGCACTGGCCTTGGGGCTGGAAGTCCTGGGATCCTGGCTTTCCATCTTACCATCTGTGCACTCTGATTTCTAATCTTTCAGAGGACCATCACATTTCTTAATGCATGTCACCCTACTACTCTACCACTTGTTAGAGCAAATGAGATAAATTATGTGAAAATCCTTAGTAAATTCTAAAAGACTATTAAAATGCATTTTTTTAATATCCAAAATGAACTCAGTAACATGTTAGGTGATCCAGTACATTTGCTCAGTCAGGAGACCTGGCTCTGCACTGGTCTTGTCCTTACTTAATGGTATGAGCTTAGGTAAGTCATTAACTTCTATGTGCCTCAGTCTTAAAAATACTCATTATAATGTTACCTGATCAACCTAGTTCACAGGGTCATTGTAAACAAAAAATGAGATAACATCTATATATTATTTGATCTGAAGTCTTAGGTAAATCATTTGTTTCTTGGTAGATGTCCCATTTATAAAATGCAGAGTGTGGAAATAGCTGAAAGCTAAAGCCAATTATAGTTCCAACCTTCTAGGACTCTGTTTTAGCCTTTCATTAAAAATAAAAATTACTTTATATATTTTGTCTACTTACTATATGCCAGATACTCTTCCAGGTACTTTACAAAAATTAACTTCTTTAATCTTAATTTATTGTAGAGAGAGAAATTAGTTTTCACCTAAAAACAAAAACAAAAACAAAGCAAAACAAAAAAAAAAACTGGTGGTAGACAAAGCTAGTGTATCTTGGATGGGAAAGGAGAAATAGCTACAAATAAAATTACAGAGAGAATTGTGGAAATGATAGAAGTAAAGAAGATATGAATGAAGGGATGGAGGAGAAATATAGAGGAAAAGTTTTTCAAGCTTCTACAACAGCAGTGACATGGAGTAATTGCAAGAAAAAAAGGAAATTATTAATTTAGTTTAGTCTTATTTTGTTTTCAAAATGAAAACTGTTTTTCAACTGAATAATTAGCAAGATTGAGGCCCTGGGAAGAAAAGAAAATTAAATGGGATAGGCTTACATTTTTCAGGTGAAAAATGATCAAATTCTGAAAAAGAAACAAGTATATCTAAATAAGACTTTTGGAATAGCAGAGTTAAAGAGATTAGTGAAACTTTCCCTGGAAAGTAACTGTTGAAAATTATTTTTTTAAAAAAGCAATCATTTAAATTCTCTATACATTGTCCTAAGGGCATACAGCAAATGGAGAAAATTTCATTCAGGGAAATCTATTCGATCTTGGTAAGAACAGTGAGAGTCTGTGGCATTTGAGTCCTAACCTGCTCCCTTCCCCACCATGTTATCCCTAATGTTTTGTGTTATGGGAGTTCTACATTGGGCATGTGCAGCCAAGAAAACAGGGACTCCTTCTCCCCCAGCTCCTAGTCTTTCACTTGAGAAAGAGCAGACTGCCAGCATTTCTCATCCCCTTCTCCCTCAGCCTCACGTTACAGAAGCTTAATTCCTGGAAAGTTCAGTTGAGAGGTCTGAGTCTCCATTCTCCCACTTCACTCCCACTCTTAGAGTGAACTACCTACTACTGGCACTTGGAACACCTCTACCCCATTTTACTCATAGAGTGGAGATTCCACTATAGGAGGAAGGACAAGCTGAGAAGACCAAGGGCTATCACTTCCCCAGTGGCCATGGGGTATTACTCTGGGAAAAGTGGGCTCCTGCCCACAGATTTGGTGCAGTGGTGTATAGATGCCTTTCCCAGTGAGAAAGACAGGCCATAAGGACAAAAACTCTGCAGCTCTGCTTGAGGAGACTGTTGCCAGATAGCAATTAAGAGGAAGCTTGTAACTCCATGATACAAGCAAAATGGTGGGACAGCCAGAAATTTAAAAGAAGAACCAGGAAAAGAGACAGCTAAAAGGAGTCCTCCTATGATACAGTCACCTCTGGGCTTGGGGAGGCTGTGTTCATTCACTAGACCACACCCACTCAGGAGCATCAGAGCAGAATGTTGGGCAGACTTGAAAGCATTCCCAATGCTACACACAGACCCATTAAAACAGGGCAAAAGCCTTACTGGAACAAGGGGCTTAAACAGAATCTCTGACTAAATGCTAACCAAACCATTAGCTTCTTTAACCTACAGGCAACTCCTAGAGAGCCAGGTTTAAAAATAAAATTACTTTCATCCCTGGCAGTCTGGAAGACTATGTGCATGCCCAAGGCAGTACCCTCTCAGAAAGGCTCAGAGAGAGAACCTCTAATCTAACAGTCTTTGGCTAAATATAAGGCAAAACCCATAAAATCTCTGAACTATGATAGCAGCTTCCAAGCCACACACATACTCAACGGTAAAGGTAAAAATATAACTGATTAAGAAGACTTAAGCATAACCTTTGATCAATAAGTGGTTTAAGCCAGCCCAGGGGTTATTCCTAGGTAGCTAGACTAAAAGATTAATATAAGGGGGAAAAATCTGAGCAAGGACATCAGAAACTGCCTATTGCAAGTAAAATAGACTTCTCAGAATTAGTTGAGCCAAGTCATTACACAAATAAACAAACCATCAAATGAAGAGTAAGAATACCCAGGTTTGGAGGAATCAGTACCTATACTTGTTACAGTATGTTTTCTAAAATGTACAATTTTCAACAAAAATATTATGAGATACCCAAAACAACTCTAGGAAAGTACGACCCATAAACAAGGAAAAAAAATAAAGCAATAGAAAACGCTTTTTAAAGGCTCTGTATGGTTATCTTTGCAGACAGACTTTAAAGCAGCTATGATGATTATGTTCAAAGAACCAAAAGAAGCCCTACTTAAAGAATTTAAGGAAGAAATGATGATGACAATGATGTTTCATCAAATAGAAAATATCAATAAAGACATGGAAGTTATGAAAAAGAACAAAGTGGAATTTTTAGAGTTGAAAAGTACAATAACTAGTAGAAGCCCTCAACAATACATTTGAACTGACAGAAGAAAGATTCAGTGATCTTGAAGAAAGATCAACAAAGGTTACATAACATGAAAAATAGAGAAAAAAATAGGATGAAGAAAAATGAACATAATTTCAAAGATATGTGGGACACTTTTTAGTGCACCAACATATGTGTAATTGAAGTACCAAAAGGAGAGGAGGGAGAAGCACAAAAAATTTTTTTTGAAAAAATAATGGCAGAAACTTACCAAATTTGATAGTAAACATGAATCTATACATCCAAGAAGTTCAATGATTTCCAAACAGAACAAGTGCAAAGAGATCCATAGTCAGATACATTACAGTAAAAATGTTGAAAGCCAAAAATAGAGAAAATCTTGAAAACAGCAAGAGAAAAATGACATCACATATAAGGAAACTCTAATAAGATTAATGGTTGACTTTCATTAGAAACAATGAAGGCCAGACAGCAGTAGGATGACGTACTCAAAGTGCTAAAAGTAAAAACTGTCAACCAAGAATCTTTTATTTAGCAAAACTATCTTTCAAAAATGAAGGCAAAATAGACATTTTCAGATAAACAAAAACTGAGAGAATTTGTTGTTAGCAGACTTGCCTTAAGAAATATCAAAGAAAATGCTTCAGAAAGAGAGCTAGTGGCACCAGACAGTAATTTGAATCTATATGAAAAAACAAAGAGAACCAGTAAAGGTCATTACGTAAGTAAATACAAAAGACAGTATAATTGAATATTTCTCCTCTTTTCTCTTACTTGAAAAGGACTAATTACTAGTGACCCCAAACACAGTAAGTTAAACAAAATGAGAAGACAGAGAAATATGCGGCAGATGAAGGAGCAAGGTAAAAACCCACCAGACCAAACAAATGAAGAGGAAATAGGTAGTCTACCTGAAAAAGAATCCAGAGTAATGATAGTAAAAATGATACAAAATCCTGCAAATAGAACGGAGACAATACAAGAAACGTTTAACAAGGACCTAGAAGAACTAAAGCGCAAACAAACAATGATGACCACAACAATAAATGAAATTAAAAGTTTTCTAGAAGGAATCAATAGCAGAATAATTGAGGCAGAGAACGGATAAGTGACCTGGAACTGCCACAAACCAGAATAAAGAAAAAAGAATGAAAAGAATTGAGGGCGGTCTCAGAGACTTCTGGGACAACATTATGCACACTAACATTCAAACTGTAGGGGTCCCAGAAGAAGAAGAGAAAAGGAAAGGGTCTGAAAGATATTTGACGAGATTATAGTCGAAAACTTCCCTAACATGGGAAAGGAAATAGTCAATCAAGTCCAGGAAGTACAGAGAGTCCCATAGAGGATAAACCCAAAGAGAAACACACCAAGACACATATTAATCAAACTATCAAAAATTAAACACAAAGAAAAAATATTAAAAGCAGCAAGGGAAAAACAACAAATAACATACAAGGGAAGCCCCATAAGGTTAACAGCTGATCTTTCAGCAGAAACTCTGCAAGCCAGAAAGGAGTGGTAGGACATATTTAAAGTGATGAAAGGGAAAAACCTACAACCAAGGTTACTCTACCCAGCTAGAATCTCATTCAGATTCGACAGAGAAATTAACCTTTACAGACAAGCAAAATCTAAGAGAATTCAGCACCACCAAACCAGCTTTACAACAAATGCTAAAGGAACTTCTCCAGTCAGGAGACACAAGAGAAGGAAAAGACATACAAAAACAAACCCAAAACAATTAAGAAAATGGTAATAGGAACATACATATCCATAATTACCTTAAATGTAAATGGATTAAATGCTCCAACCACGAGACATAGACTGGCTGAATGGATACAAAAACAAGACCCGTATATATGCTGTGTACAAGAGACCCACTTCAGACCTAGGGACACATACAGACTGAAAGTGAGGGGATGGAAAAAGTATTCCATGCAAATGGGAATCAAAAGAAAGCTGGAGTAGCAATACTCCTATCAGACAAAATAGACTTTAAAATAAAGACTATTACAAGAGGCAAAGAAGGACCCTACATAATGATCAAGGGATCAATCCAAGAAGAAGATATAACAATTGTACATATTTATGCACCCAACATAGGAGCACCTCAATACATAAGGCAAATGCTAACAACCAAAAAAGGGGAAATTGACAGTAACACAATCATAGTAGGGGACTTTAACACCCCACTTTTACCAATGGACAGATCATTGAAAATGAAAATAAATAATGAAACACCAGCACTAAATGACACATTAAACAAGATGGACTTAATTGATATTTATAGGACATTCCATCCAAAAACAACAGAATACACTTTCTTCTCAAGTGCTCATGGAACATTCTCCAGGATAGATCATATCTTGGGTCACAAATCAAGCCTTGGTAAATTTAAGAAAATTGAAATCGTATCAAGTATCTTTTCCAACCACAATGCTATGAGACTAGATATCAATTACAGGGAAGAAAACTGTAAAAAATACAAACAAATGGAGGCTATACAATACGCTACTAAATGAGCAAGAGATCACTGAAGAAATCAAAGATAAATCAAAAAATACCTAGAAACAAATGACAATGAAAACACAATGACCCAAAACCTATGGGATGCAGCAAAAGTAGTTGTAAGAGGGAAGTTTACAGCAATACAGCCCTACCTCCAGAAACAAGAACTATCTCAAATAAACAACCTAACCTTCCACCTAAAGCAATTAGAGAAGAACAAAAAAACCCCAAAGTTAGCAGAAGGAAAGAAATCCTAAAGATCAGATCAGATAAATGAAAAAGAAATGAAGGAAACGAGAGCAAAGATCAATAAAATTAAAAGCTGGTTCTTTGAGAAGATAAACAAAATTGATAAACCATTAGCCAGACTCATCAAGAAAAAAGGGAGAAGACTCAAATCAATAGAATTAGAAATGAAAAAGGAGAAGTAACAACTGACACTGCAGAAATACAAAGGATCATGAGACATTACTACAAGCAACTCTATGCCAATAAAATGGACAACCTGGAAGACATGGACAAATTCTTAGAAAAGCACAACCTTCCGAGACTGAACCAGGAAGAAATAGAAAATATGAACTGACCAATCACAAGCACTGAAATTGAAACTGTGATTAAAAATCTTCCAACAAACAAAAGCCCAGGACCAGATGGCTTCACAGGCGAATTCTATCAAACATTTAGAGAAGAGCTAACACCTATCCTTCTCAAACTCTTCCAAAATATAGCAGAGGGAGGAACACTCCCAAACTCATTCTATGAGGCTACCATCACTCTGATACCGAAACCAGGCAAAGATGTCACAAAAAAAGAAAACTATAGGCCAATATCACTGATGAACATAGATGCAAAAATCCTCAACAAAATACTGGCAAACAGAATCCAATAGCATATTAAAAGGATCATTCACCATGATCAAGTGGAGTTTATCCCAAGAATGCAAGGATTCTTCAATATGCGCAAATCATTCAATGTGATACACCATATTAACAAATTGAAGAATAAAAACCATATGATAATCTCAGTAGATGCAGAAAAAGCTTTTGACAATATTCAACACCAGTTTATGATAAAAACTCTCCAGCAAGTAGGCATACAGGGAACCTACCTCAGCATAATAAAGGCCATATATCCAAAACCTACAGCCAACATCGTTCTCAATGGTTGAAAAGAGAAACCATTTCGTCTAAGATCAGGAACAAGACAAGGTTGCCCACTCTCACCACTATTATTCAACATAGTTTTGGACGTTTTAGCCACAGCAATCAGAGAAGAAAAAGAAATAAAAGGACTTCAAATCAGAAAAGAAGGAGTAAAGCTGTCATTGTTTGCAGATGACATGATACTATACATAGAGAATCCTAAAGAAGCTACCAGAAAACTACTAGAGCTAATCAATGAATTTGGTAGAGTAGTAGCATACAAAATTAATGCACAGAAATCTCTTGCATTCCTATACACTAAGGGTGATAAATCTGAAAGAGAAATTAAGGAAACACTCCCATTTACCATTGCAACAAAAAGAATAAAATACCTAGGAATAAACCTACCTAGGGAGACAAAAGACCTGTATGCAGAAAACTATAAGACACTGATGAAAGAAATTAAAGATGATACAAATAGATGGAGAGATATACCATGTTCTTGGATTGGAGGAATCAATATTGTGAAAATGACTATACTACACAAAGCAATCTCCAGATTCAATGCAGTCCCTATCAAACTACCAATGCCATTTTTCACAGAACTAGAACAAAATGTTTCACAATATTTATGGAAACACAAAAGACCCTGAAGAGCCAAAGCAATCTTGAGAAAGAAAAACGGAGCTGGAGGAATCAGACTCCTGGACTTCAGACTATACTACAGAGCTACAGTAATCAAAACAGTATGGTGCTGGCATAAATACAGAAATATATATCAATGGAACAGGATAGAAAGCCCAGTGATAAACCCATGCACATATGGTCACCTTATTTTTGATAAAGGAGGCAAGAATATACAGTGGAGAAAAGAGAGCCTCTTCAATAAGTGGTGCTGGGAAAACTGGATAGCTACACGTAAAAGAATGAAATTAGAGCACTCCCTAACACCATACACAAAAATAAACTCAAAATGGATTAAAGACCTTAATGTAAGGCCAGATACTATAAAACTCTCAGATGAAAACATAGGCAGTACACTCTATGACATAAATCACAGCAAGATCCTTTTTGACCCACCTCCTAGAGAAATGGAAATAAAAACAAAAATAAACAAATGGGACCTAATGAAACTTAAAAGCTTTTGCACAGCAAAGGAAACTATAAACAAGACCAAAAGACAACCCTCAGAATTGGAGAAAATATTTGCAAACGAAGCAACTGACAAAGAATTAATCTCCAAAATATACCAGCAGCTCATGCAGCTCAACATCAAAAAAACAACCCAATCCAAAACTGGGAGGAAGACCTTTGTAAAGCAATTATACTCCAATAAAGATGTTAAAAAAAAATTTGAAATTGAAAAAAACAATCAGTGAACTTGAAGACATACCATTAAAACTATCCAAAATAAAGCACATATGGAAAAAAGATGGACAGTTATTGCATAAAACTTCAGTGACCTATGATATCCAAAATAAGACAGGCACAAAAGACCACATACTGTATGATTTCCTTTATACGAAATTCTAAACAAAACAAGCCCATAGTGTTAGAAAACCCATCAGTGTTAGCTTGGGCCTAAGGTAGGGAGAAAGAATGGACTGAAAATTTCCACCAGAGGGCTCTTATAGGATGATAAAAAATATTCTCAGTCTTGATTGCTGTGGATTTCATCAAACTGTCCACTTAAAATGGGTGAATTTTACTGGATAATTTTACTTCAATAAAATGTATTTAAATTAGGGGAAATGGTTATGTCTTCCAAGTTATGGGGAAGAAACCAGAATAGATCTTGGATTATGGCAAAAATGAATAGCTTAGGAAACATACTTAAAATTTGTTTTTTTAGCAAAATCTTGTTACGTTCTGAACTTGAGAAAGACAACTACTCTCTTTAGCTTAAAAATAACCTGTTAAAACACTTGAAATGAATAGTTTGTTAATTGATTTGCTCTTTTATTTTTTAAGTAATCTGTTAGAGAGATCTTATCATGCAGTCAGTCAGTAATTCCTTTAATTTCCTTTAGAGAAGGAACTTACAACATGAATAAGAAAGAACATAGATCTGAGATGTGCTTTTGATACGAGTTTCAGCATTAAATTCACAAGGAATCTCGATCCTTTTGATTCCTACCTACCTTATATGCTTAAACTGATGTTGGTCCTCAAGTATAAGAGTCAGGAAAACCTGGCCAAGCCATGGCTCCACATAAAATTCATCAATAGCTTCCCATATCCTCAGGATAAATCCCAGCTTTTTAAAAGTGGCCCACACAGGAAATAAAGAACTAACTTTATGTTTCCTGCCAGCCTCATTTGTTCCTCCTCTGTCCTTTCTTCAGACTGTGCTCTGGTTTAGCCATACCATCACATCTCTCTATACTTCCAGAGCATTTCTTTTCTACAATTTTGCTGCCATAATTTTGCTCATGCTTCAAGTATTAGCTTTTTAGTGGTGACATTCCTTGATTCCCTGATTAAATTAGGTTTTACTATGTATTCCCACTATAACACCCTGTATTTTTCATTTAAGTAAAATTTATTACAGTCAGTTCTCATTATTTCCTGTAGTTATACCCCAAACACTTAATTGTCAAATACTGAAGCATTGTTCCTGGGGAAATATATCCATATAAATCTATATCTATACATTTATATCTGTTTCTATATCGATATCTCACATAGATTATAACCTTAAATCTTAAAAACAACTCATCCTGGTAGATTCTATTTCCTGTATTTTACAGGACAGAAAACGAGGTTCAGCAGTGTTAAGTGACTTGCCTGAAGACATCTGCCTAACAGATGCCAGGTTGGGATTCAAACCCGTCAACAGGCCCCAGAACCAGAGCTCCTTGCACTCCACTGCCCCCTGTCATGTCTATCTTCTGGTCATCTCTAAGAGACAGAACTCAAATAAGAAGGCAGAGTGTCTCTTTGTTCAACTTCAGTTGGGAATGTTTGCAACAGGCGACTTTGATTTTTCACAGCTCTGAACATATCCACCTATGACTGCTAAAGCACAGTGGGTACTGATTTAGGGGTTACAAATACATTTTAGCAAGAAGATAAATTCATTAATATAGAATACGAATAGCAAGGATCAACTGTATAGTTATTTGTTTAATATCTGTCTTGCTCATGTGTAATTTTTAGGAGGCAGGCACCATCTCTTTCGTGTTTACCAATAGAGCTGGCTCATATTAGGTCTTCAGTAACAGTAATGACAGACTGGGTAAAAGAATGAAAGAATGAATGAATGAGTGTATTAGAAGTCCTTCTAGACCTAGAGCAAGTAGGTTCTGAAAATAGCTCCCCCCTAGTTGCAGTGGTGTCTCCTAGATGAATTTAACCTGTCTAGGTATCTATTAAAGTGTCAGCTCTAGCTTTCCTATGAAGAGGAAGGCTTTCCTTTCTCACCATGTAGCAATCCCAGTTGACCCATAGGTACCAGATCCAAGCTAGGAGCCTCATCCCTGCCAATCTTCTCTTCTAGAGCCCATGCTTGTTTCTATTGTATCAGATATAGCCTTTCTCCTCTGTGATTCGTGACCCAGCTTCCTACTCACGCTAGTCAAAGTTCTTGGTGCATAAAAACAGAAACTGACTCAGATTAACTTAAGCAGAAAAACAATTTGTTAGAAAGTTTCAGATCACAAAAGTAATGAGAAGGTTGTAGAAAGAAGCTTGAGTAGTAACCAAAGAAGTCAAAGCAAAGGTAAAATCCTTTCATGGGGACTCTACTCAGGATGCTGCTGTTGGTGGCATCACTCTGCACCATTTACCACACACATCACTCTGTATGTTACGAGTCTTCACTCTATCACAACTGCTTCAAAGAATCTCTATCTGGCCTTGCACCTTTATGTCTCTGCCTTGGGACTCACGTGCCAAAGCCCTGGCTGCCAAATAGGGAGGGGAAACACTTTCTCCCATTTGGCTTCTCTAGTGAAATGAAAGGTGACCCAAGAAAGGGTACTCAGATTCAGGCAGCAGAAACAACAAATGTCAAGTACACAATCTAACTCTGGAACCTCTGTCACGGAGAAATCTTGATGTTGAAATTTGAAGGAGAATTGTCCTACAGTTCTAAACTGTATTTGAGTTTGCATCAGGCTTCTTAAATAGCTTCCTACCCCAGATTCTCTTTTCTCCTCTGTATGCAAAATTGAGAAGCTTAGGATCCTGCTTTTAAAAATCTTATCAGATTTTAGCTACTTTGCTTAGTGTAGCAGGTACTTTTATCAGGAAACTAGTCCTAATTTAAGTAGATATAAAAGAGACAGATCTGTAGTACCCTGGAAAGATCATGTTTTGCTACCTACAACTCCTCATCCTTGATCCAGAATTAAAATAAGGTGTGGGGTACAGAGAAACTCTGACATAGAGGAGAAGAAATAAACCATTACCTCTTCTGTCCCAAGGTAGTTCATATTTTTCCAACAGTATCAAAACAGTTTAACCATTCTTTGTTTGATCTTTAACCCTTCTGTTTGTCGTATGTCTTTGATGGCTTTTGAAAATAAATATGGATAATACCAAACAATTGATTTTTATTTAGAGACTATAATTAAAATCCAGAATCAAAAGTCTTCCAGAACCTAAAATGTGTTCACATTTTTAAACAAATGATCTTCGAGAGAACCTATCTTTAATGCATATTGCTTGTTTGTCTTTATGCAAGTTCCATACAGACAGAAGCAATCTATCCTACTTGCCATATCTCCAGCACCCCACACAGTACCTAAAACAGAGAAGCCAAGAGTACATATTTGTTCAGCTCTATATTTCCAGCTTGTAGTTTTGTTGTGGATACATGGTAGACAATAAATGTTCGATGAAATTAGTTGGAAGGATACAGGAAAGGAAGATGAGTAAAACCACACATGTAAATAAATCAACTGAGAAGAAACACCTTGTTTTGTTGTTTAAAGGGATTTTTGTTTTGTATCAAATTGAGCAGAAGAAAAACATATAGGTCCTTTGTAAGAGCAAATTTGTCATCCTCCAATGGAAAATGAAAGCCTTGAGTGCAGGAATGGGCAGACACCATTAAGAACACTTTCTATAAAATGCAACAGTGTTTCTCACAGTCACCTTGGACGGATTGGCCACATGCAGATCCTGGGACTCAGTCCTCCAGGACTCTGATTTGCGGAGTTGGGGCCCAGGAATCTGAAAGCAGCTGGTCCTCAAACATTGTATGAGATATAAGACAGCTGGGAGTGGCCCTGCACAGGCTGGGATTTGACTCGTGGCTGCAACCACTATCTACAAAGTGCAGGGCTTTGCCTCTTTGTTACTTGAATTTTGTTATTCTAACTTAGTTATTCACTGTTTATTTACAGAATAAAATGTTTCAGTTCCCTTTACTTCCAAAGTTAGGAGAAGGTTTTTACAAAAGAAGAGCCTGGATCAAGATGCCGTGAAATCTTTTGTTGAGGAGGAAATTCTCCCTAATCGTGAATGGTTAACCTATCTGGCATCCCAGAAAGACATAATGTCTTTTATTATTATTATTTTTTTCTATACACTGTAGACCCTTGGCTACTGGGTACTGCTGGAACCCTGAACCCTGAATTGCTTGTGGGGGAGTTAAACAATTTTTATCTTAACCTTACATTACTGTAGCATTTTGCATAATATACATAATTTTTAATGAAAGTTTTTCATAAAACTGAACACTCTGCAGGTATTCCGCCTACATGGCCGTCTAATTTCACACCCCTGATGGATTTCCCTACAATGTTGCTAGGAGACCAAGACACTTCTTAACAAAGGTTACAGAATGTTATTAACCATGTGGATATCTGCTCCCCCAAATCCATTTGCTTGTTGCAAATGTGGCTTCCTTAAAGTGTGGTCTTTAGGACAATACCAGTAACCATGGGGAAACTGTGCAGCTCCCTAAAGTAGGGGTGCAGTACTCTTCTGAGCAATATCACCACCTCACTCTTCTCCCAATTTTATGACCACATAAAGGTGGAGAGGGCTACGGGCTTTTATTTCTTCATGGGACAAAGACTTATATTTTGCTGCTGTTCCACTCCATTTTAGAACTACAGATAAGAGAAAAAGAATCAGAGCACAAGAGTCAGGGATTGTTGCGAAAAAGATTTCTCTCAACATTTTTTGAAAGTCACCCCTGTTTTTTATTTTTCATTTTAGTACCCCTTTGAAGTACATTATGTTAGCCATGGTAGACCAAGATTCGCTATTGACATCATAATTTAATCCTAAAATGGCAATCTAATTAGCATAAATCTTATTAGCAGTTTGTAAGTTTTAAAAATAATATACGTTTTGGTGATAGATCTTCTGTATCATCAAACGAAACTGTGGGTAAAGTCAATGAGTAGCAGTGCAGAAATCCTTTTGTGGTCAGGTACAGATAGAAGCTGTCTTCGTGACCATAAACCTGAAACAACTGAGGTTCTGTAAAACCCAGGATTGGACAGTCCATGCTCCAGAAGTATTTGATCCAGAAAAGGTGGGTTCCTCCTGAGACCCTTCCTTCTGGACCCTAGCTCTCCACTGTTTATTTCCCCCAGTCTCTCTTTCTTCTAGACACTAACCTTTTGAGCATGTTCTCTTTCTACTTCAGCAGTCCCTCTTCCTAGAACAATTTCCAGCTGTTTAACTTCCACTGGACCTTTAAGATGCCAGCTCAAAGACTTCCCTGGTGATCCAGTGGTTAAGACTCTTTGCTCCCAATGCAGGGGGCAAGGGTTCGATCCCTGGTCGGGGAACTAAGATCCCACATGTTGTCAGTCGTGGCCAAAAAAAGAAAAAATGTCAGCTCATTTGTCCCTTTATCAAGGAAGCTTTCTGTGAACCCTTCCACCCCAGCTGAAGCCTTTACTATAAACTGTCACAGTAGCTGGTATTTTTTTAAAAATGTACGACTGTAATTGTGATTATTAGATGAAAGTCAGTCTTCTCCCCCTCCTCATTCCATGAAGGCAGAGATTTGTTCCCTACTATAGTCACGGAAGCTGCCATTTATTAGGGGTTTATAAATTTTCAGGACATACTTGTTGATAAATAACTGAGACACATGATACTGTTCTCTCCAACACTCTAACTCTGGTTCTCTTACATTTTCTGACCGGTCCTCTATACTTTCTATCCATTATTTTAAGTAACTTCCAGGATTTTAATTTTGTTTCTTTTGTCTTCCTCACCTATTCCTAAACCCTACTTTCAAAGCTCAGCTAATCCAGATGACTTCCAAATCCAGTGATTCTGTCTTGATTTCTCATTCTAGCTCTAGTCATCTGTTCTATACTATATTTAAGAATCAGTCACTTGAAGGTTCAGCTGTCATTTCAAATTCCACTTGGGTGAAATAGATGAAAGAGTATTGGCTTTGTTCTTAGGAGTCATAAATATTTAGTACTGTACAACTTTGGAAAAATTATTTTACCTCTCTGAGTCTCCATTTCCTTATAAAATTGAAATATTGATACTTGTCATGCAACACTTTTAAAGATTCAGAAAGTATAATAGACACACATATGTGTGTATGTGTTTACATTCTGACATTCCATATCAATCAATGCTTGAGACAGTTGGCAGTCAATAGTAAGCATGTATTGCTTTATATATTTATTAGAATAAATAATCTCTCCAGCCTTTTACTCTTTCCTATTTTACTTATCTTTAAAACAATAAATCCCCATTTTTCTTAATGGGGTTCAATGTCTTAGAGTCATTTTTCTACTCCATAGGTCAAATCAAAGATCAAATCCTATTACTTCTTCCTTCAAACTGTGTCTCTAATTTAATGTGTTGAATTCAAAATACTGTTCGCATTTTTACCACCTTGACCCTGGCCCTCACACTTGGCCCTGGACCCTTTCCTTTAAGCTAGACTTCTCATCAGTTGCTTTGCCCTGGTCTCTTATCCTGTGCCTGTTACCAGTTTAATCCGCCTAGATCATGTGGTTTTACCCACAAGGTTCTCATGGAAAAGCCTATTATCACTCCTGGCAGAATTAAGTCCAGTTTCTCCTCCCACTTTCAGTTCTTCTTTCCTCCCTATCTAACCTAAAGTCCTCATGGACCCCATGAACTCAAGATCCAATTAGTCTAGACTCCACATACTTCACACTTCATGATGGTCCCCAGTTGTCTACTCTTTATCATGTTGTTCCTTCTGCCTTGAACGGTTTCACAGCCCTTTTCTTCCAATCCCTTTTCTCAAAGCTCACATCCAGGCATTTACCTAAATTTCTGTAGCTTTCTCCATCTACAGTCCCATGATGATGTAATGATTATTTGTGTGTTACTTTGATCCTGATTGTTTCATGTATGACCTAAGTTCCTTGAATATGGTGGCTGTGTCTTCTGTTTTTTTCCCCCTTTGCTGGACCTTAAACAATTCTGGATTTGTAAATAGAATTTTTAATTTGCATTGTTTACTGTAATCACTCTGGGTTGAAGTACCACAGAGAAAAACTGAAAGTTAATAGGTTGAATTGTACGAAGTTATCAATAGTTAACCAATTTTGACCTATCACACAAACAATTTTGTATGGTTCAACCTGATAGTTTGAAGTCCTGATCTCAGGTGACTTGCTAAAATATCAAATAGATGCTTTCTCAGTTTAGAAATGGTCCATAGAAATTAGAAAAAGGATAGGTTATGTCCTGTTCATATCTCATTCCACATGCTCTAGAAAGGACACTCTCCATTGTTTTTTTGTTTGTTTTTTTGTTTTTAAGATAGTCCAAGTTTATTTTCTAAGCGGGCTGGTGAAGAAAATATTGGAGGTGATTAATAAACTTTAGATCCACATTTGTTCCTGAAATAGGAATTTTTTTTGTGTATAATGGAATTACTAACATTTTACTAGGGCAGATCTAGGATCAAGATCCAACCCTGCCACAAACTTGGATAAACTTAAGCAGCTTACTTAAATTTTCAGTGTCTTTGGTTCTTCATCTATAAAAGAGGTTGATAACGTAAGTATCTACCGCTCAGAGTCAGAGTGAGATTTAAATGAAATAATCTAAATAAAGACTTTAGACCAGTGCTGGCACATAATAAGCATTCACTGAATGTCAGTTGCTTTTATTACTCTTAATTTAATAAAAGAAGAGTCTCTGATATTCTGTAGATGTAACCCAATACCAATAAGCATAATAGTAGCTCTCTGTTTATGTTATGGGGCAACATATCACCTTATTTATTCTTTCTGGCTTTTTTTTTTAAGTTAGATTTGAGGCTTTTCAAAACGAGTAAAAATAATAAGTAAATAAATGTCTTATTCCTATAAAGTAAATTACCATAATTTCATATCATGTCTCTCTCTTCTCCTATGTAGACATGAGTTCAAGCAGCATTAAATGAGACCTCTGTAACTCACTTGTTTTTAGAAATATCTTGTGCTTTCTGCAACAGATCACTTCTCCTTCACAACTCCCCCCATCTCCTACTAAAGCAAAAGCCATAGCTCAGAAAACAAGTTATCCAAGCAAAGTCCAATTCTTTTTGTACTATAAAATAAAAATAAATTGAAACCGTAATACTGAGCAGTGGTATGGATCATTCATGAATTAAAGATTTGTCTGGTTGAAAAGATTTAACACGATGCTTGAAAACACATTGAAATTGCCCAATACTTTTATGACAACAATGTATTTATATAGGGTTTATTCCTGAATGATTCAGTGTATTTATGGATTTAGCAAATTACTATATTTAAGCCAATTTTAAGTACCTGATTAGGCTGACATCACCTCTGTTGATTCATCTATTTATTAATTCGACAAATATTTATGAAAGTATTACTGTAGGCTAAGCACATAATAATCTGGAGCTTACCCAAATTAGGGCTGCCTCTCCTCTTATAGAATTTTTTAAAAAATTTTATTTATTTAATTTATTTATTTTTGGCTGCATTGGGTCTTTGTTGCTGCGTGCGGGCTTTCTCTAGTTGCAATGAGCAGGGGCCACTCCCCGTCGCGGTGTTAGAGCCTCCCACCGCGGTGGCCTCTCCCATTGCAGAGCACGGGCTCTAGGCGTGCGGGCTTCAGTATTTGTGGCACGTGGGCTTCAGGAGTTGTGGCTCGCGGTTCTAGAGCGCAGGCCCAGTAGCTGTGGCGCACGGGCTTAGTTGCTCCGCGGCATGTGGGATCCTCCGGGACCACGGCTCGAACCCATATAACCTGCATTGGCAGGCAGATTCCCAAGCACTGGGCCACCAGGGAAGCCCTCTCCTCTTATACAATTTTTAAGGGCAGCCATGGCCAAAGAGTTTATGATCTTTTTATTTCCAGTTTAAATGGTGCCAATATAATTGTTATTTCTGACTTCATGTCTATCTCCAGCTTAATACGATGTGTTTTAATTGTAGGACTAGCCTGACTCCCAGCACTGGTTTTCCTGCCTGGCAACGGGGGAGAACTTTGTGAGTGCAACTGAGCAGTTATTTCTGGGAAGTGTATTGACCCTATTTCTCCCTGCCCCAACTTCTTGGCAGAAATTAACATTTTCTTGGTGATCTTCATTCACAACATTCTTATCTCATCTGGTTCTGTTTTCTCTCTATTCAAAACCATCATAATTCTTCAACAGAGGGGCTTGAAGCAGAGGTTTTATGTATATTACATAGTCTCCCTTATTTAGCTTCTCACCCTATCTTTTGGAAGGGGCCCAGAAATCCAGATATCTTGCTGCACCCTGTTGGAGAAAAATTGTTAACAGTCCTTTAATTCCATCCCTTCCCGAGACAAGGAGAAATTGTTAAATGGCCATGCCAGGGGTTTCAAGCCCCATAAGTGATGCTTGCCAAAGGGTCTTTCATAAAGCATAATTACATATATTAATTGAAAAAATCAGACTCAACTGGAACTGGTAAATGTAGTAGGTAAGGCAAATATGGGACGTCTACTTTCAAGGAGTTTAGAGTCTGAGAAAAATGGGTTTTGAACAAGTGCAAATAAAGGAGGAAAAAAAACATTATCTGTCATAGGGGACAGCATTAGATAGAACCTGAGGCCAAAAGAGCATGGTGGTTTTAAGAAATTAAAGAGGACCCCTATGGCTGCAATGTGGAGTGACAAAGAAAGGAGGCCCAGATCCTGCAGGCGTGTGCACTGTTCAAGATGTTTGGACTTTACCCTAAAGGCCAGTGCAGTCAGGAAGGATTTTCAACCACAGAGTGAGCTGTCAGGTTTGTGTCTTTCGAGATTACTTTAGCTGTGGTGTAGAAGCATTGGAGGAGGGAGACCAGATGTGAGGGAGTCAGCTGTCATTCCAAGTTTCACTTAATTAATCTTTTGTTTGGTTGAGATTTAAAAAAATCAATTCTTAAAACTTTCTTTAATTTCTCATCTCACGTCCTCTAATCTTTTCTAAAAGAGTTTTCTTCTATTCCCTTGCCTAATCTTATCTTCCAAGGGCCTTGTGGAAGAGCCCTTTTAGGAAATCTTCTAGATGCATTTATAAGTTTTTGCTATTTGCTATTTTGAATCATTGTAGCACATTATTGGCATTGTCTTTTCAGCCACTTATTTATGGCTGCCTATTTATGGTGGCTGTTTATTAACTAAAAAAGTGATTTCTTCTTTCTTCCTCCTCTTCCTTGCCTTTTTAAATTAATCGGAGAAGGAGATCTATCTTGCTTAGTCGTGCACCAGTTTCAGAGCCTTGCATGCAATAGTAAATAAATAACTGATGAACTAAATGGAAAAGATGTCATACACACACTCTTAATAAAGTAAGTTACTTCTTTTGGTGGAACAGCGGTGTAACTCGGTGTTAGTAATATTCTCTTTTGTTGCATTGTCTTAGATATGGCTTTGCCCACATAGATAGCGCTTAAAATGTATTTTTAGTGAGTCTGGAAGAACACTAGTTCTATGAGCCTGGGATTTTGTCTCTACCCTGATTTCCTATTCTTTAGACAGTGATTCATTGTTCTAGAAGCTGGTCTTATTTTGTTTAATTCCCATTCTCTTTAGATTTTAAGCATTCATCCCTATTCTGAACGTCCTCTGTGCTTTCTGAGGGGTTTCATATGCACTGTGGAGGTCAAGTTCAGAGCATAAGTTCTTCTCTGTGCTACCCCAGTCATATCCACGAGTTTCTGTTTTTGTGCCCCTGACTACGTAACTGATTTGTAATTTTGTTGTTCTGTAAATGGACTTAGGAAGCTTCCAAACATGAGCTAAATCGGAGAAACATTACGTGCAATATTAATTGAAATATGTAAATAATATTTACAACATAGGTTGAGCGGCATAAATTATTTCTCTGGAATAAAATAAATAGCAATAAAAAATACTCCTATGACATTCTTTAATTATCAAGATAAGTAAAATCTCTGGTCTGTAAATTGCCAGTAGAATACTGGCATTTAGACAATGAAGAAGGTTTAGTGCTATAAAGCTTAAAACTGACATAACTTCTCTTCAATTCCCTAAAGGACAGTTAGCCAACTTTTATGGCTTCCAGAGAAAAACATCAGATCTTCTGAAAAACTTTCTATCATTTAATTGTGTCTGTAATGAATAGAAAAAAAAAAAACTTCACAAAAATGTTTCTACCTAGTTTACTGCAGATTAAAAAACCCCCAAAATTTAGATAAATATATCTAATGCTATTAATACTAATATTGGTCTATAGTAATTTATACTAATTTTATAAATACTAATATTTATTTAACACTAAGTAGGATAATTTTTTCAAACCGTGGAGTGTTCTGGCAGAAGATGTTAGTTCTTTGGGGCTAATACCTTCATTTAAGAAAGGACAGAGAAATGGAAACTTGGAAAATTAGTGTATCAGTTCATTTCCATGGAAGTCATTATTCTTGGCAGAAATAGTCAAAGCATTCAGGAGTTTTAAGCTATATCTGGATGTTAATGATATTTAAGTTCCTTAGTCCACAAAAACTAACAGCATCTTTTTTGATATTAGATATATGGTGAGATTTTCTACTCCAATTTTTTCATCTTTATAAAAAATATGAAACTGAAGATATTCTAGCAATACATTATCTTTTTCCTTATACTAAATGTAAGCCAAAAGTGTTGAAAGGAAAAATTTTTTCTAAGGTTTGAGCATTCCATGATTTCATGGATGATTCTTTAATGATTGTGCTCAGAAATTATTTTCATATTATGTAATGCAAGTCAAGTTGCAATGGCTCAGTATAAGACACATCCAAATCCTTTTTGGTTCTCAAGCATTAGATGTTTTGACCAGGAATATGGGAGCAATTAAACAACTTTATTGGCAAAGATATTTTTTGGAAGACACGAAGAGAATTTAGAAAGTGCTATCCATAAGGAAACGTTGTTAAATTGAACTACGCTAAGATTAAGACCTTCTATTGATCAACAGACACCAGTAAGAGAGTGAAGAGGAAATCCACAAAGTGGGAAAAATATAGACAAACTAATAGAACAATGAGCAAATGTTTGAATAGGACCTTCATCAGAGAGAATCCCCAAATGGCTAGTAAACAAGTAAAAAGGTGATCAACCTCATTAGTCATCAGGAAAATTCAAATTAAGACCACAGTATGATACCACAACATCTTGACTAGAATGGCTAAAATGAAATTGGTCCATTTCTTCTAGGTTGTCCATTTTATTGGTGTATAGTTGCTTATGATCCTTTGTATTTCTGTGGTGTCATTTGTAACTTCTCCTTTTTCATTTCTGACTTTATTGATTTGGGCCCTTTCCCTTTTTTTCTTGATGAGTCTGACTAAAGGTTTATCAATTTTGTTTATCTTTTTAAAGAACCAACTTTTAGTTTCATTGACTTTTCTATTTTTTTTGTCTCTATTTCATTTATTTCTGCTCTGATCTTTATGATTTCTTTCCTTCTACTAATTTTAGGTTTTATTTGTTCTTCTATCTCTAGTTGCTTTAGATATAGGGTTAGGTTGTTTATTTGAGATTTTTCTTGTTTCCTGAGCTTGTATTGCTATAAACTTCCCTCTGAGAACTGCTTTTGCTGTGTCCCATAGGTTTTTGGATCGTTGTGTTTCCATTTTCATTTGTCCCCAGATATTTTTCTGAGTACGTGAGAGTACCGCATGTTGGCCAGAATCCTGGGCAAACATACACTGCTGGTGAGAAGGCAAACATTGGTACAATTGCTTTGGAAAACTTTTTGGCAATATTCACTGAAGCTAAGTATACACATGCCTATAACTCAGTAACTCCACTTCTGTGTACATATATCTAACAGAAATGCATCCATGTGTTCATCAGAACACATTTGTATGAATGCTTGTAGAAGCTTTATTCTTTTTTATCATTTAATTTTTATTTTATATTGGCGTATAGTTGATTTACAATGTTGTGTTAGTTTCAGGTGTACAGCAAAGTGATTCAGTTATACATTTACATATATCCCTTCTTTTTCAGATTTCCCATATAGGTTATTACAGAATATTGAATAGAGTTCCCTGTGCTATACAGTAGGTCCTTGTTGATTATCTATTTTATATATAGTTGTGTATATATGCTAATCTCAAACTCCTAATTTATCCCCTCACCCACGTTTCCCTTTTGGTAACCGTAAGCTTGTTTTTGAAGTCTGTGAGTCTGTTTATGTTTTGTAATAAATTCATTTGTATCTTTTTTTAGATTCCACATATAAGTGATATCATATGGTATTTGTTTTTCTCTGTCTGACCTACTTCACTTAGTATGATCATCTCTAGGTCCATCCATGTTGCTGCAAAAGGCATTATTTCATTCTTTTTTTATGGCTGAGTAATATTCCATTGTATATATGTGTACCACATCTTCTATATCCATTCCTCTGTCTGTGGACATTTATACTGCTTCCATGGCCTGGCTATTGTAAATAGTGCTGAAATGAACATTGGGGTGCATGTATCTCTTTGAATTATGGTTTTCTCAGATGTATGCCCAGGAGTGGGATTGCTGGATCATATGGGGGAAGCATTATTCTTAATAGCCCTAATGGAAGCAAGCCAATACCCATTCAGAGTAGAATGAATAAATACTGGTATATTCATACCATGGAATACTATACAATAAGAATAAATGAATTAAAACAATATATGGTAAATGGGTGAATCTCAGAAATATAATTTTTTTTTAATTAATTTATTTTATTTTTACTTTTGGCTGTGTTGGGTCTTCGTTTCTGTGCGAGGGTTTTCTCTAGTTGTGGCAAGCAGGGGCCACTCTTCATCGCGGTGCGCGGGCCTCTCACTATCGCGGCCTCTCTTGTTGCGGAGCACAGGCTCCAGACGCACAGGCTCAGTAGTTGTGGCTCACGGGCTTAGTTGCTCCACGGCATGTGGGATCTTCCCAGACCAGGGCTCGAACCCGTGTCCCCTGCATTAGCAGGCAGATTCTCAACCACTGCGCCACCAGGGAAGCCCAGAAATATAATTTTGAATAGAAAAAGTCAGTAGCAAGATTGCACATAATATATTTATACAAGATTCAGAAATAGGCAAAGCCAATCTTTGGTGTTAGTATTTAGGATCGTAGTTACCTATGAAGGACTTGTGAATGAAAGTGGGAAAGAGGAGGTGTTTTAGAGTGCTGGTAGTAACATAGTGAGTTCAATTTGTATAAAACTGTCAAGCTGTTCACTTAAGTTTGTGCACCTTTTGCTTGTATGTTGTGTGTCAATAAAAAGTCTACACAAAATAAAGTTGATTGATGATCAATTTGGCAAGCCATACCTGCCAGTGATATGCAATAATTAACATGTGATCCATCTCCAGAGTTTTGTTGACAGCCGTAGTGCCAGTAGGAGGACAGAGAAAGAATCAACAAAAGTCAGATGAGTGTCAACTCTTTTTAAACTGTTATTAAAAAAAAAAAACTTGTTGGGTGAATCAAAACTAATAAAAATATGTTGATGCTAATTCTATGCAGATTTTGCAGCTATGCTAAGAAGCAACAAGAGTTAAAAAATATTTGAGTGGGAGGTAAATTATGTCCTCCTGTTTAGAGTTAAGACCAATCTGAACATTTTGAAATTTGGGAATTTTAAAAATTGTTATTGGCAAATACTTTGAAGTAGCTAATAATCAAAATATTTTGGCAAACTCTAAATATTCAGAAAAACATAGAAAGTTTTTTTGTGACAAAAGGACTTTGTGGATGCTTTATTCAATAAAAATATATAGTAAAGGCTATTTTAATTTAAAATTATGTGTTTACTTTGCACTGGCCAAAGTATACCATCTCTAGAGACTATGTTATGTGGCTCTTACATTTATGTAATTATCTTATTTTTTTTGTAATTTTCTACCTATCAAATGATTTCTCTCCTATTCAAATTAATACAAACTTCTAAAATTCCTTCATTCAGTATTATGCTCTCCATATATAATTCTGTCTTAAAATCATTTTGCTCCTTCCACTAAAGATAATATCATCTTAAGTGTTGTTTCTGAGTAACTTACTTGAAATTTCCTTCAATGATTTTTTTCTAAGGTACCAAACTCCAAGCCTTTTCTCTGGACCTGAAGCCTCAAACCAGTAAATCAGAATATCCTCAGTATTTTTGTGCACTATTGTAGCCCTAAATAGAGCTCCAGAGGATGCTGTAGCCTGTTAATAAATAATTGTTAAATGGAATGTTACTAACTTCCTAATTTGACCTCTGCCTCCTTTCTTCCATGGAGCCTGTACTCTTGTTTGGTAGTGATGACTTCTCCCCATCTGCTCCCTCAGTCTTCACATTCTTTCTCACCATTCTTCTGAAATCCATGGATGTATCATTGGTATTCCCTCCTTCTCACCCTAAAGAATATCTGAAAACTTCAAGAAATATATATGTAATCTAAAAAAAAAAAAAAAAGGTCATGAAGAACCTAGGGGCAAGACAGGAATAAAGATGCAGACCTACTAGAGAAATGACTTGAGGATACGGGGAAGGGGAAGGGTAAGCTGGGACAAAGTGAGAGAGTGGCATGGACATAAATACACTACCAAACGTAAAATAGATAGCTAGTGGGAAGCAGCTGCATAGCACAGGGAGATCAGCTCGGTGCTTTGTGACCGCCTAGAGGGGTGGGATAGGGAGGGTGGGAGGGAGGGAGACGGAAGAGGGAAGAGATATGGGAACATATGTATATGTATAACTGATTCACTTTGTTATAAAGCAGAAACTAACACACCATTGTAAAGCAATTATACTCCAATAAAGATGTTAAAAAAAAAAAAAGAAAGATTTGGAGCAACTGCAAAACAATTGGAAGCCACAGTCTAGAATTAATCCACCTCTCTTGCATGAGACAAACTATCATTTTAAAATAAAAATTAGAATTTAGATCTATGGCATCTAATTCAAATTCCATCATCCAGTGTCCACCTGGATACCTCCACAGTGGGAAGGATAACTATTTCATGAGTTGGTTCATTCCATTGTGGTTAGCACTCGTTGCTGACTCTCTTCACCCTTCTGATGTTATAGAAACAGTATTTTACTTAAGAATCTTTCAAATATCCTAAGGGACCTACCTTCTCTCACCAAAGCTACATCTTCTTTAGTTTCTTTAATCATTCATTTTATGACACCATTCCAAACAATCTCCTGTTTTGCATCTTCCAAACCAAATTAGGTCAGTGTCTGTCTTAAAATAGCATGCTCCAAATGAAATACCCATATGTGGTCTCTCCTATACAGAATACAGTGGTTGAGTTTCCCATTACCTGGATTCTAAACTTGTTTTAGTGCCATTAGGTCCACACTCTACTGTTAGTTGACTTTGGTGACTCTGACCATAACAGTCCTCTTTTTCTCTTAGATTCCACCTTTAAACCAATTCTTTTCTTTCTCCTCCAACAGGGAAATTTCTTTTTATTTTGTGGAATCACTTAAAAATGCTTCTTCTTTCCTTACACTTGTTTCTCGTCTTCCTCCATTCTTCAATAACTGTGAAGGTAACTGCCCTTGCTTCCTGAGGTTCTTTTTCTACCCCAGCTTTTATTTTAACATGCTCATAGATCTGTTCTAATTGTATGTTCAAGCATTAGCAACAATTCAAAAGGACAAAATAAAAACATCTGTCATTTTCCCCAAAAAACATTCTCTCAGTCAGCATCAGCACTCATGTGGATGTACACACACAGAATGGTAGGCTCTCAAGCCATTTTTGAATTATCTTATGGATAGTTTTGATCTTTTCTCCACTTACCTATGCTATGCGGGAACTAGAACCTTAACCTGGTCCAGTCTTTCAGAATTAAGCAATTGCTTTCTGAGGAACCCTGAAGTCAATACTGATAAGAAAAATATTTAAGTTATAGAAGCATGGAATATTAGAATGGAATATTGTCTAGCACAACATTCTAATCATAGTAGAAATGCATCTTAACATATCTCTGCCTTATCCAGCCGCTGCTTGAAGAAGAGCAATGTCAGGAAGCTCACTGCTTTTTAGGGCAGCTTATTTAATTTTCAAACATTGGATGTGGGAATCTTCTTCAGTGTAAGATAAGTTTATTTTCTTTTCTTTAGCTTTCTACTAAACCTTTCTAGTTATGTGTTCTGTTTCAAAAATGAATAAACCTCTTTCACAGGACAGCCCTAAAAACTTTTAAATTATTTATTATATTTCACCAGGTCTTTGTTCTTGAAGAGGCCATTTACTAGTATAGTATAAAAATCATAATAATATTAGCTAATGTTAAGCACTTTGCAAATTACAGTGTGTTTTTTTCCTTTGGATATCACAGAATATTTAGTATTTTGGAGGATCATAATTTTATAGGTGAGGATTTAAGTAATAGTTACAGAAGCTAAAGAGCTTGCTCAAGGTCACAGGTTAGTCAGTGATGGAGCTTGGTTTTAAACCCAGTTATTTCCTGTAACAGTGCCCCAAATCTGAAATGCTTCACTTTGTCTACCGTATGACATAGTTTCCAGATTTCTCGCCATTGCATTTGAACTCCTTTAAATGCCTTTGATTTGAAAATGTGCCTCTTTAAATGCAATACTCAGAACTGGATGTAATACTCGAGATATGATGTAACCAGCACAAAATAGAATAAAACTTCCTTCCCCTGAACTAGATTTGCTACATGAAGTACTACAACATAAGTTTACTATAACATTTCTGTACTCATGTTACAAATGCACTCTTGATTAAATACAATTTGTGGCTATCTTCTAACTCAAAACTTCTTTCTTTTTTTAAAACAAGATAATGCTCTGACATAATAGCTCCTTAGGCAATTTTACAATTGACTTTTTAAAAAAGTTGTGGAGAAATACATATGGCATAAAATTTACCATCTTAATCATTTTTAGGTGTGTGATTCAGCAGTGTTAAGTATATTCATGCTGTTCTGCAATCAATCGCCACAACTTTTTGATCTTGCAAAACTGAAATTATATATACATTAAACAACAAGTATCCATTCCCTTCTCCCTCCAGCCCCTGGCAAAACCATTGTACTTTCTATCTCTATGAATTTGACTACTTTAGGTATCTCATATAAGTGGAATCATAAAGTACATTTGTGTGTGTGTGTGTGTGTGTGTGTGTGTTACGAACTTATTTCACTTAGTGAATGATCGCAAGGTTCATCCACTTTATAGCATGTATCAGAATTTCCTTCTTTTTTAAGACTGAATAACATTCCATTGTATGTATATATACCCTGTTTTGCTTATCCATTCATCCATTGATGGACACTTAGGTTGCTTCTACCTTTTGGCTATTGTGAATAATGCTTCTGTGAACATGGGTGCATAAATATCTCTTTAAGACTATGCTTTAATTCTTTTGGATATAGACCCAGCAGTGGAATTTCTGGGTCATATGTAATTCAATTTTTTAATTTTTGAGGAAACACCATACTGTTTTCTGCTGTTGCTGCACCATTTTACATTCTCACTACTACAAAGGTTCCAATTTCTCCACATCCTTGCCAACACACTTGTGATTTTCTTTTCCTTTCTTTTTGCCTCCTCTTCCTTCCCTCCTTCTTTCCTCCCTCCCTTCCCCCCCTCCTTCCCCCTCCCTCCCTCCCTCCCTCATTCTGTTTCTCCTCCCTTCCTTCCTTCCTTCCTTTCTAGCAGCTACCCTAATGGGTGTCAGGTGATATCTCCTTGTGGTTCTGATTTGCATTTTCTTAATGTTTAATGATGTTATCCATCTTTTCATATGTTTAGACCATCTGTATATCTTCTTTGAAGAAATATCTATTCAAGTCTTTTGCCCATTTTTAATTAGGTTATTTCTCTTCTATTGTTGAGTTGTAGGAGTTCTTTATATATACTGAATATTAATCCCTTATTAGATATATGATTTGTATATATTTTCTCCCATTATGTAAGTTGCCTTTTTACTCTATTGATTTTGTTCTTTGATGCATTGACGTTTTAATTTTCATGTAGTACAATTTATCTATTTTTACTTTTGCTGATTGTGCTTTTGTTGTCATGTGCAAGAAATCATTGCCTAATCCAATGTCATGAAAATTTTCCCCTATGTTTTCTTCTAAGAGTTTTATAGTTTTAGCTTTTAGGTTTAGGTCTTTGAGCCATTTTGACTTAATTTTTGTACACAATTGACTTTTTTTAACATAAATGTAAGTTTCACATTTAGTTCCATTAAATTTCATATTTTTAATTTGGTCATTTTTCCATCTTATCAAGATCTTTCAAAATCACAATTACATCATTATATTAATTCTCCTTTTTGAAGAATCTGCATGTCATCTTAAATTTTCATCTGCATGCCCTCTCTGTCCTCAACCTAATAATACTGTTTACAAAGGACATTAAAGTCCTTCCTGTGAGTCTTGTTGGCCAGTACTATTTAAGTGTGTTTGTTGAAGTTTTCTTCATAAGTTCAACAAGAAAATTATGAATATTAGGGATATTTACTTCATAAAGTTTTACTGAAATCCATACTTGCTATGACTACAGTATCTCTTTAACTCATCAGCCCCCAAATTACATTAATTTGAATTAAAGTTAGTGATAATATGAACCAATTGACTTAGCATGTAAATTGTAGAAAAGATTTTATAAAATGCATTTTCCATTACTTTTTAGTTCACACACTGCTAAAAATTGCTGCAGAGTAAAAGTCCTTCTATACTTCCTCTAATAAAAATATAAAAATTATTTCTAATTATATTGTATAAAACTTGTAAATTAATTGTTTTTTGTTTTACATGTTGAAAAATAACTTTACAATCATATTTGCATTATTAATTTGCTTTCAAAGTCTATCTTCATGCATTATACATAGTACAAACAAAAACTACTGATCAAAGCCTCCAAAATTTTATAAATACAGGATTAGTGAGGCTGATCATGATGGAAGTTCACAGAACTAATGGGAAGTTAGTAAAAAATTATTCTTAATGACTGTATTGCTATCTGATTTATTCTTTTCATAGGTACTGATGTATCACACAAAAGAAAAAAGAAATACATATACATATACATATATACATTTATATATAATATACATTTACATATACAAATATATTTACTTACTATATATACATATATGTTTTTTTACTTACAATCTGTTTATGTTAGTAATTTCATGGCAGAGGAGCTGTGTGATATAGCCTGTTGTAGTCATATATCAAAAGAGAGTCCTGAGAGAGCTTGAATTCACTTAAATCTGAATTATGCACTGATGATTCCTTAGGAGGACATGACCTTCAGGTTAGACAATCAAGGCCTCGTTATTTTTATCAAATCTGCCAAGAAAAATCAATTACTTCCTTCAAAAACAAATTAAACAACAAACCTTTCCCAAGGAAGTTACACACGTTTGTTTATGTAAGTTGAGATTGTTTTTGTGTTCCAAAATACTTGCTTTCTGAAGAACGCATTGTTAGAAATGAGTCTAAAGAATAAGATTTTGATATTTTTAGACAGATAGAAATTTAATATATAACCAATAATTGGTTCAGCTTTTGTAACTAGTGGTGGGAACTCAACAGAACTATGTTTAATATGTTCCCTAATTTATCATATGAAACCAAAAATGTTGACTCACCTGAACTGTGGACATTTAATCTACTGTAGAATTGTATAGGTCTACATAGTCAAAGTTTTTTCAATGGCAATTGTTTTTTCATCTGAATCTATAGCTTTACTGATGTAACTATAATACATATATATATATATATATATACTTACTCTGAAATAACATAATATGCCTTTATGTTTTATCTGTAAGTTTATTTCATGTCTTTGGTTAAAATTCCATGCATAAAAGAATTGAGAATTTTATTTAATAGAAAGAAAAAGAAAAACAACACAATTATATTATCACAATTATACACTATAATATATACATATAAATATATTATGGTAAAAATATTATTGATAAACCATCATATATCATTAATGGAAAATATAGTCACAAAAAAACGACTTTAAGCTGGGGGTTTGCAAACTGCAGTACATGAGTGAAGCATTAAGGGGTGGAAACCTCCAGTCCTATTAATATGCACAAAGACATTCTTCATAGCATTTTAGAAATCCCATGACATATTTGGATGCTTCTTGTGGCCACATAATGAGCAATATAACCTTGCTCCAAAGCCTGGACTTTCCCTTCATATATCCACAAGTCCCAAACAGAAAAATGTGATGTTAGAGAGCAGAACAATTCATGTGTTCTGGGTATGGTATATTAAGGGATACAAACAAATTGGAACAAAACTATTTTCATGAAACAAAAGATATGTATAAATTCATCTACACACACACTGACTGACACACAGGTATAGTTATGTTTCAGTCATGATGTAGATTCATCGTGTGCTGGTTAAGAGTGTAAGCTTTGTACCTGGGTAGGGAATCTTTGCTTACGGTCAGATTACTTAACCTCTAAGCCCTTGTTTCTCACTTATAAAATTGGTGAAAGATTTTATACTTGTAAAACACTTAAAATTTGTTTGCACATAGTAAAGATTCATAAATGGTAGTGGATATTGTGAGAAATAACCTGTGATGTTACATGGGTTAATGCATATAATATGACTGACACACTGACACACAATATTTTTTGTTATCTTTAAATCACTTGTGCCAGACTTTTCTATGTGGAGTGAGGCTGAACTTTGAACTGCTTCCAGCACTCTGTAGCCATGGACATTGTTTTAAAATGAAGTTTCTTGTACTCTGATAGCATCCTGAAGATGGTGTTTTGCTGTTTCAGAATATTCTCAATTACACACTATCATATTTGATCTTAAAATATCTCTTTCTGGGAAAATGGAAAAGTTGTGTAAAATATATATTAGCTCAAAAAATATTTATGGAATATCTGCTGAATGGAGGCATCCCTAGATATATTACTTCCTTTTATGGGATTTGAGATCAAGATAGGGATATAAGATATTAATATATGAATATTATGCAATATTATTGAAACTTTGGACTTTATGAGGGACATTAATTAAGACAGCCATTATATAACTGTATCCTTGAAGGTACATAAAGACGTATTCTTTGCTGTTAAGTCCTAACTTTTACTGCTATCAAGCAGTTAATTTTTACAGAAGTACCGACATATAAAGCTTTGTTGTTCTGACTTCCAGGCAATTGTAAATCTCATAATTCCTTACAATCGCTGTTTAATTTCTATCCTTTCTTTTAAATGGTGGGGTGTTTGGGAGGAGCGGATTGCAGTAGCTTTCCACATTGAGTGTAAACTCAATACTTCCACTGCATTTCCAGAGCTGGACATTGTTCCTACCCAACCAGCTTGCTCTGTATCTTAAGGTTCATCAGGAAAGTCTTTGTTAACCGCCAGATGGTATGTCGACCTAAGGAAATGAGCCTTTGGCTCTTGGAAATCTATTGTGCCAAGTACAACATTCCTAAATGGATATGGAAGGAGAGATCATTGTTTATGGTCCACCCATTAACCCAGAAGAGTTGCTGAGTCCTGGGATTCCAGTAAGGCTAAGGATGGTGAAGTGACAAAAGACTCAGGAGACCACTTGAAAGTATTTTTCCCTACTTAATTAGGCAATAAAGATTTTCCAGGAAACTCTACTTCCTTAGATTGAGAAGGTCCTTAATATTGCTGATCTAAGATATTGCAAAAATGTGTGCTTGGAGCTTTATTTTCAAATATCTCCCAACCATCTAACCACTCAGCCCTGACCCTAGCCATCATCATCTCTCCTCAACTACTTGCAATAGTCTCTTACTCACTCTTCTGTGCAGTCATTTCTACACACAGAAAACAGATAAATTATTTTAAAATGCAAGTCCAATTATTATACTCTCCTGCTAAAAACCTTCTAGCGGCCCTCCTTCTCACTTCAAGTGAAAGCCAAAATCCTTACAATGGCCCGTAAATTCTGACATCATTTCTCCATCTCATTCTCGCTCTGTCCTCACTCGTGTGGCTCCCACACCCCTGCCTTCTTTGCTGTGTTCTGAACATGAGGCCTGCTCCCACTCACCTTCGGTGTTCTGTTCCTTCTGTGGGAGCACTCACCCCAGATATCCACACAGCTATGCTTTGCTCCTCACCTCCTTCAGGTCTTTGTTCAAACTGTATCTCCACAGCGAGGCTGTCTTTGACCACTATATAAAGTTACAACACTTCCCAACTCTAACAGTCCGTTGCACTTTGGCAATTTATTTTCTCCGCTATTACCAACAGACATTATTGTATAGTTTACTTATTTATGTATCTGCCTACCACTACCAGAATATAAATTACATATAAAGATGGGGATTTTTGTCTGTTATATTCATTGTTAATTTTGGAACCTAGAAGAGTGCCTGGCCTGTAGATAGACACAATAAATATTTGTTGAATAAATAGAGTGAATGAATTGTGCTGGAGATTAAAGTCTTTCAGTCTTCCACAGATTTAAGAATGACCTTGAAATCTTACCAATGACCTGACCTTGAAGTCTTATTAAAATGTCTGAGCTGCCACCTCTCCTCCAGCCGATGAGCTCTGAATAAAGCCATAGCTTAATGCTTCAACATGGCATGGCATTTTAGTTCTAACTCTGTGTTCCCTATGTTACTACATTTTTCCTAACATTAAAACTGGCCTCCTTGGGCTGGCTATAAGGAGCATTCTTATGAGGGGCCCTGGCATAAGAATGTGAAGGAGATGGATGCACACATTCTGAAGTGAATGTAAGCTGCTTTCTTAGAAGCCCTTGCAGAGTCTGATGGAGGAGTGGCAAAAAAGCTGTAACTCTTTAGTGCTGCTTAACTGGCTTTCCAACATGGACATTTGCAAACACCATGACTACAAAACAAATACAGAAAAAAAAAAGGATACATGGGTAGAGGACTTGAACAATTTGTGTTGCTGGAAAGCAGATGAAAATAAATGAATTTTCATTTCCTTCCAAGCATTTGGTAGACCTTTTAAATGTACCAAATTAATAAGGATTATTGATTAGTTGATTTGTTTTTTGTGTATGTAATAGGCAAACTGATTCACCATAAAAATTCAATACAGAAAGGAAATTAAAGAATTTTAGTTCCTATTTAAGATATATGTAATACATGCTAGGTGGTGTGATAAAAGGGAAGGTATAATATGACTTCATAATAAATGACTACAAACTATCTGTCAAAGTTTGAGTCTCATATAAGTGATGACAAAAATAACCCTTATGCAATTATGTCAGACTTTCATTTTTCCCATGAAGTATTGCCATATTTATACTCAGTCTGAGGGAAAAAATATTATTTCCCTCAGGTAAGAAATAATGAAAGCAATGTAATATATTTTATACTCCAATTAATACACGATTTTATTAAGTTAGGATAAAGTATTTTCTTTTTGAATGACAGTCATTTATTGTCAAAAGTTACATTTATATCCTTTCATTAAAAATTTTAAATTTCTAGTCTTCTCACTTTTATTTCTTACACTCCACTCATGACTGACTCTCTCCAGTATGACTTCTGATAATACCGGCATTGTGCCCTTTAAATCAAAATTAGGACAGTAAATAATGTCCGTGGTCATTATTAGTGCTCTACCTAGTGGCAGGCACCATGCTGGGAACTTTGCACATTTAATCACCAAAAATCTTACCCTGTAGGTATTTCTATCCCCATTTCATCAATGCAGAGGTTGAAATCTGAAGATTACAAATCTAAGAGATGGTAAAGCTGAGAATTAAATCAAAATCTCTATGATTCCAAAGCCTGTATTTTTCCCTCTATACCACAGTCATTTCCTCAAACTATTTTATGTAGTTTTTGGTTGAAAATTATTCCACATATGCATAGTAACACTTTGATACATGTGAGGAAAGGACAGGAGAAAAAAAATATGTACTAAGTATTTATTATGAGCAAGCCTGTGTTCAAAGTTTTCATTATATTATTTCAAAATATAGAGGTTAGTGTTATTATCCCATATTATAGATGAGTAAACCAAGTTAGAAACAGTCATCAAGGGGGATGATTGGGCTTCACACTCAAATCTGCCTGACTGCAAATGGCATAGCACTTACACCATAGTAAAGCTGGCACAAGTGTGGAATAAAAGATATGCCTAAGAAATGAATAGTCATCATTTTCACTGAATTAAGGCTACCTATGTTCTGGCTCAGGGAGAAGTGATCAGGCTGAAGATATAAGTGACATCACAATCCTTAACAATTACTTTTCTAACACTTTCTCTATAATCCCTGATTCAGTCTTTATGGATATGTAGAAACTGAGCATTTCTCTTGATTTTTATGACAATTCTTGAATATTTTCCCAGTTCAAATCATTTAAGAATGTGAATTTAACCAGAAAATAATTTCCCCTAATTATTTGGCCTAATTTAATTTAGACTTAAATTGGATTTTTTCCCTCTAAAATGTGTAAGAGATACATTTATGGAGAAGAATAAGGAAATTTCAGTTGGAAAAACTCAACTGAAAGTTAAGTCTGTAAACATCTTTATGCATGTTGAAAAGCTTTTCTAAATTTGAAAACAACTTTTTTATCCCACTTCTATTTCTTTCTTTTTTTTTTTTTTTGCCTTTCAAATAGAAGAAAGTGGACTGTCATAGTCAGCTGCACAGATTCAAAATGGTCGCTTTTGTAACTGAGCATTTCCAGAGTTGTTCAGAAGTTGTATTATACAACCATGTAATGACAGGCTCCACGTCCCAGAGTAATCCTTATGCATGAGAGGGCACAGCTAAGGTTGCTGTGGGAGTATTCACACTGGCATTTCTGACTTATTTGGGATTAAGATCCAATAATTCACATTCTGCAAACACAGCATTCAGGTTGAATTCACTTGGAAGCGGGAGGGAATAAGAACTAGCCTCTGAATTTCTCTGTTCTGGACAAAAACAATAAAACTGACATGGCTATAATGTCCTTAGCTTTGTCTGGGTCCCACACAAATTCCCATTGTTCCCTTCCACGCAGTCACTCACTTCAATGATGCCCTGAACATCTTACTCTCAACAGAAATAAGTGCAGAGGAAAGGAGAGAAAAACAATCAAGACTTCCCCAGAAGTTGCTTCATGATTCCTGTAGGTTACATGAGGTGGGTGAGATAAATTTTTCTGTCCTCAAAATTTCCATTCACAGACCAAGGATGGGAAGCTGACTGCCATTTCTTTATTATAGCCAATTCCAAAGGAAAATTAAAGTGTCACAAATTTTTATGCACGCTCCAAAAATATTAAATAGAAGAAAATTGCTGAATGGCTGAAGAAGTGAGTACCCACAGCCTTTCTGCCATTTTACCATTTCTTTAGCAAATAACTATTACCTTCAGAACCTTCTGCAATATAAATGGAAACTCACAATCCATTTGAAGTTATAGATCAAAGCACTAATTAGTAAATCTATCTTGTTTTTTAATGTTACAAAACCCAGAACTGACTCACGCTGAGTTCATCCATCTTTGTTCTGTCCCTAGACCTTATTTCTGCGTGGGACTTTAAAGTGGGAACTTCTCACCTTGGGAACTAACTGCTCAACAAAATGCTTCCTTTCCTGTGAAAGAATGTGTTTCACTTAGTGACTACTTTTCGTTTGGGCAAAAGAGGTTATTGTCAGTATTTTCCCTTTAAATTCTAAAATATTTTTGAGTAGAAAATAGTAGAGGGATATATTTGCATAAATGACAGAAGTTGAATCACTTACTGGACTATACCCTACAGTTTTCGAATTGTGACTTTTGATCTTTCCTAAATAAGAGGAAAATTTACCAAGTGAAAGGGGAACTGGGAATTATAAAGTTGTGACAGAACTTAGAAATATTTAAAAATACATACTATACTATTTTACATACAAAATATATATTTCATTAAGTCTTGACTTGGCATATTATCCAAGAACAGGACTTCATGTCTGGCTCTTAGAACTCTGCAAGTTTAGAGGCAGACAGGACACCTTTCCCTGGGTCACTTACCTATATAGTGGGAAGTGCCAAGATTATAAGGTAGGCCTTCTGATTTTCATTCAAGATTGGGTTGTTTTCCCATGCAAAGTCATATCTTTATGTTAGATGCAAAGTAAACTAGTGATAGGTGGTATGTTTGACTGTTTTTGTTCCTGGAACTCTTTTGAATTTTGAGTAGTAGAGAATAATCGAGAACCAATTCCCATATATCACTTAGCCAAAGGGTCAAATTGCCACTATTCTAAGCCAGTAGAGACATTACCAATAATCCTAACCTTAAGAATGGGAGTTGCATGCCAGTACAGTATGGTCCACTAACAAGGCAGCCTAATGTATTCATATGAAAAAGAGTAATAAACCACAAGCATATCAGGGAACCAGTCACAGGACACAGGACTAGAAGATGGCAAGGGCAAGTTGACATCACCTCCTTTTCCAAGGGAAAAGTTGTGTTTCACAGTGTTGACAGAAGGAAAAGCAACTAAGGAGCTGCTTCAGTGCAGTGCTTTGCCGTCCACAGCGCCTTACTTGATTGCAATCCTGTCACGATCTGAGATTTTATAACATGTCACAAGAGAGATGTTTAATTCTTCCTAATACTTTGCTTCTAGTTATTGCCACCAGTTTGATTTGTTAGGCCTGCTAGTTTGGACTGAGAAACAAGAATGAAGGAAAAATACTTCAGATCTCTGTAATGGCCAAGGTGGTCTCCTTCCTCCAGGACAGCCCCCTCCGAAAACTGACCCCTTTACTCCACCTGCAGGCTCAGTTCCACCCCCCTCTGAAAACTGACCCCTTTACTCCACCTGCAGGCTCAGTTCCACCCCCAACCTTGGTGACCAGTCCTTTTTATTGACAAGGCTGCTGGAAAATCTTTTCAATTTGCAGAGTGAAATACAGCAGCTGCCCTTGCATTGCTGGGTTGTGCATTCTCTCTGGTTGGAAAGGCTGTGAAGCCAAATTAAGATCAGAAGATGGTGCGTTGAGTGCCATATCACTGTAAAAGTAATTAGATGATTAAATAAAAGATAATAACAATTTATAAAATTATTATTATTAGATACTTCCAGTGCTCAATAGAGAAAATGTATTTCATTGTAAAAGAAAATAGAGCATATAGAATCAGAGATCACCAACTTGCTGACAGAATGCTGGTGAAATTTTCTGCATGGAAACTTAAGCCACTGAAGACTATTAAAAGGTCTTATGAAAGGATTCTTTTCTATCGGAAGATAAGCTGACTCTGCTGGGAGAAGACTTGTCATCACGGGGGAGGAAGGCAGAGGCGGTCTTGGCTTCTTTCTATCCATAACCTCTAGTTGCTAGGAGTGTCAGACAGTGAAACAATTTTTTCAGGAGGTAAAGACCTAGCTCAGGCAACTGAATTTCAGAAGATACCATTTATGGCCATTCCTTTATTAAAATATGAATTACATCTAACCTTATGGTATTTCATTGGTGAATGCCTTACTTTTGCAAGTTTTTCATTTTACATTTGCTTATAAAGTAATTATCCTCCATATCCTTTTGAATTTTAATTCTAAATGCAAATTTAATGGTTTTTCTATTCGGGTCATCTTTCAAAGAGTTCTAAAAAGTTTATAAGTACAACCTGATCTGCATTTCCCTTGCCTCCAATAACCTTGCAGACATAAGGCCATTCTATTTCTTCCTGGAGCAGAAGATAGAGAAGGGTCAGATTACATCCCCAACTCATCTCTCATCAGAAAGACCATGGGTTCCGAGACTGTAACCACATTTCAGTTTGGGAGTCGGGCTGCTCTTTATCATCATATTAATTTGTTTCAAAATTATACTAAGGCATTAGTTAGTCCTTAAATAGTATATTAATGTTTACTTCTAGAATTTAAACCTGGGAGAATACTGAAGACAATACTTTTTAAGCAAGTAGAAAATGAAAGAGAACTCTTTTGCAAGGTTTATAAACTGATGACTTTACCGATAGTAGTATTTTTTAACTGTCATTATATTTCTGGCCCTCTTTTTGTTCCTAATTTCTTATTTTTCCTATTTGTATCTTGGACAAATATACAAAGTTAGGTGATCTCTACCAGCAAGCAAAGCAAACTCCCAGAATCCTAGGTTAATCATTCATTTTTCTCAAGAGGCAGCTCTTCTGGGATGAGATGATATCACAAAACTAGTGAGGAAAGTAAAAAACTACTTTTTCTCATTTATAGAGTAAAAAGTTTAGCCATGCACAGACCAGTGGCAAATGCAGCAATGTTTTCTCAAGTCTTTTGACCCTGTAAACAATTATGCTTTTAATCCTTATTTTATTATTCTATTTGTATCTTGTCCCTATATAGAATACAAATGATCAATGTAAAGTTACACAGTTCCCTTTCATGCTTCCTTAAACCATGTATTATTTTTTCTATTTTTTCCCCATTTTCATTATAATGAATAGAAAATTCCAAATTTTCCTCATAACTAGACAATAATCTGAATTGCAAGCCCAGCATTGCAAGAGCAATACCATCATCTTCAAACACGAAGGAAAGGAGATTATACTTATTACACTGTTATTAGTTAAATATTTAACAATTACAATTTCACCATAGAAAAGGAGATAACTATTATGATAGAAAAATTTGTGTTTACGTGATACTACTTTGAAGCTATTTGTAGTGATGAACATTCTATTACTGTTTCTCTTTGCTCATGCTAGAGAGCTTTCAGGTATTTTTGAATGGGACTCACGGATTCTATTCCTCCAGCCACTTAGCATTGGTATCAGGAGAGGATAATTCACCATAAAGAAAATTAAGTGGGTGGTTACTATGGCTGAATGATGCCCTCCGTCAGCCCACGGGCAAGAATGGAGTTGAATTTAACCTTTAGTTTCGGAGGTTAGAGAGAGATTAGATAAATGGGAAGCAGCCACTCCTCCCATATCCTGTTCATGGAATGTAGGAAATGACTAAAATAGGGTCCAAAGGAAATTTACTACTCAAACATATCAAGGATTAGGTTCCGCAGTACTTAAAAAAAAAAAGAAAAGAATCCCAGAATCTATTGTAAGAAAGAATTCTATTTTCAAAGATGGATTACGTGATTCTGGAGTTTCTGAAAAACAAGTTTATTTTCCAATTTGTATTTGTCACTGAGTAAACAGAATCATATTTATTCAATGGAAACCTTTGGTTTTCTCAGAGTAAATAGAATTATTAAAACACTGCTGACTCGGACTTCGCTAGTGGCGCAGTGGTTAAGAATCCACTGCCAATGAAATGGGCACGGGTTTGATCCCTGATCCAGAAGATCCCACATGCTGCGGAGCAGCTAAGCCCGTGCACCACAACTACTGAGCCTGCGCTCTAGAGCCCGCGAGCCACAACTACTGAGCCTGCGCTCTAGAGACCGCGAGCCACAACTACTGAGCCTGCCCTCTAGAGCCCGTGAGCCACGACTACTGAGCCTGTGCTCTAGAGCCCATGCGCCATAACTACTGAAGCCCGTGCGCCTAGAACTCGTGCTCCACAACAAGAGAAGCCACTGCACTCAGAAGCCTGTGCACCACAATGAAGAGTAGCCCCCGTTCGCCGCAATTAGAGAAAGCCCGCGCACAGCAACAGAGACCAAACGCAGCCAAAAATAAATAAATAAATAAATAAATTTTTAAAAAGAAAAAAAAATACCGCTGACTCATTCCCCTAGCTGCTGGGTAATTGGCTGCTTGCGATCAATAAAAATACACCTCTCCTAACACTGACTCCAAAATTTTGTCAAAGATTGGTCTTGTTTTAGATTACAAACCAGGAACTCATAGCTGTGATTCGTGCAGCTTTTCACATACCCAGCATGTCATACTCCATTAAATACACATACTTGCTTTATTTTTTAAAAATAATGGCAAAAAAAGAATAAAGGAGAATATAGTAAAATAATTTCCAAATGTACAAATCTATGAACCTTAAGTCCTTCTTATGCATTCATAAGTCCACAAGTCTCCCATGGGCACTGAAGTCCCATTAATGTTAAAGAAAGTATGAACACGTCTAGGCCACAGGGAACATTGAAGGAGGACCAACTTCTTTGTTACACACAAGCTGCTCTAGTGATCAGGGTACTTGACCTTGTCTTTGCCTCAAGAGCCATGGAGCTGGCAGAGGACCCTCTTTTAGAACTTGTTTCCTTATACAAATCTAAAAATAATCCTTCCGCAGCAACAGAGGGAAATGTGAGCCCAGTCCCTATTTTAAAAAAGATCAACTACTGATTTTTATCACTTTAAGGATTCTCTATATTCCCCCCTTCATGTTGTCATCTCTGCTCTTCTGTGTATCAGCCTCACCTCCCTCAATTATTTTTATTTTCAGCACAAGCCAGCAGGCAGTGCATGAGACAAGAGGTGATAACGAAAATGACTGACAAATCATAATAAATAAAAAAGGTCAGGTTTGTTCTTAGTTACTTCTTTTGTCTTTAGAAATGGAGAAAGATGAATGGAAAAGTCCTTTCTGAAGGATGGCAATACAGTAAGGAGAGTGGATTTTTATGTATGATTCCTCAGTTTTGTCACTCCATAGTCCTGACACGTAAATAGGGTGAGGGCATGTCAGTGAATGTGTTGTGAGCAAAAGCAGTCACATCTGAGTTACTCATGCTTGGAAATGAAAGTCAGTTTTCCTAGAACCCCCAACTTGCCTGTCATATCTCACTCACAGTTTATATAGGCAAGGTGGGAGAGTCTGGTGATTGAAGTCATTCTCCTAGGTATGTAATCTCTGCAGGAGTGGATAGATAAGTAAGAGATTTATAGGCACTTGTCTATTCTTTACTTCTTTACAAGAATGCTGTTAGAGGAGGACGTTGGAAAATAAATTTACCTTTGGTTGCAAACCCAATGCAGAACTATGATGCTACTATAGTTTCTGGACTCTATCTCTCCCACTACCACTGCCTGGGTAAAGATGGCTAGCAAGGATCACAGCAAATTCCTGGAATTGCCACAGTTTCCCTCTCACTTAATGGAACAGGGCATACCTCTTTTTCCTCAGGTATGACATTCAAAATTATATCACTCAGGAGCTCATGCTTCACTACTGGTCTCTCTCTAGCCTTTCCCTATCTCTCTCTCTCTCTCCTCTCCTCTAACGTTTTCTGAATGAGGCAGTATTGTTATGTTATGTCACTGTTGGTGAGGAGTGGTGAGGGGGCATATTTATTTTAAGAATCTTTTGTAGCCACTAAGGAAACTTGGCAGAAACTAAGAGGATTTACTGAGGCTGCAAATTAACAATGTATTCACGTTAGGAATCCACAGGATGAAATACCAACAATCACATGAAAAGATGTTCTACCTCAGTCATAATAAGATGGAAATTAGAACCATGTGATATAATTTTTCAACATTTAGACAGGAAAAGATGAAATATGCAGTATTACTCAGTACTGAAGAAATATAGGCATGTTCCTTTTGGATAAAAATTTGGCATCATCTATCAAAATTTAACATGCACATACTGTTGGACCCAACAGTTCCATCTTTATGAACTTTTTCCGATAGCTCTACTAATTCAAGTAGGCAAAGATGTTTAATGCAACATTTTTATATTGCGTTAATATATAAATACACACATTTTAATATTTACATTTTTAAAGTGGGGAAAACATTTTCATCCATCATCAAGAGACTTGTTGATAGATTACGGCATAACCATTTAATAGATTTTATGACAGATTTTAATGCATAGACCTAAGTTTTCACTATGGAAAAATGTCAATGCATAGTAAGTGAAAGAAAGATACATACACACATAACAAGAGCTATATAAACACAAGAAAATATTCATAGCAGTTTCCTCTGAAGAGTGAGAATGAAGATCAGGAGCATTTGATTTTTTACATTAAAAAATTGGAATGAAGAAAATAATTCTTTTCTTGTGGTCAACTTGGTTTTATGTATTTTGTTTTCTTTTTTAAAATATGTTTTTGAATTGAATAACTGTCATAAAATTTCTTTACACTAGTAAACTTGTGATTACAGTTTATTCAATATATTTATACTAGACTTTTCTTGTAACCACAATAAATAATGAAAAAAATACACCCAACAAAAGCTCCAAGCCAGATGGTGAAGGTTCTGGAGACAATGGCTTTGCTGAAGCCTCGGGGCACTGACCATAACTAGCTCCCCAAAGAGAACTGGGCTTCTTGTAAAAACCTCTCTCCAGACACCACGCCATAAAATTCTGAAAACCTGCTTTCTTTACTGCATAACCAAAGCTATGTTACATGCTTACAAAATGCCATATAAATTTGATTTGATACTTAAATGTGTTGCAGTTATTTGGCTACTGGGGAAAAAATTCTTGGGTAAACATTTTCATTAAATAGGACTCACTTTTTTCCCCCCTTCAGGAAAAGAAATCATCATTAATGAAAATGACATCAGGCATTTACATAATGCTCTTAAGCCTCAAGGTAGTGACATGCAATTTGCAAGATATTTCTAGGAATCACTTTATCCATTAAGGATATAGACTCCTCTGATATGGAAGAACTTAGCAAACTTCTGGCATTATTCAGCTACTTAAGTCAGAAAGTAAAGATCTCACACTCTTGTGACTCCATTCAGACATCCATAGTTTGTATAATTACATTTGATATCTGCCTTCAAAAAAGATGAGATTGATGATCTATCTATCATGTAGCTATCTAAAAGAGATGGAAAAGGAGAGGGACAGGGCCTGGGAGAGAGATAGAAGAGTGAAAGAGAGAGAGCGAGAGAGAGAAGAGAGAGGAAAGGAAAGAGGAAGAGAAAAGGGAATCCAGAGGAAAAAAGAAAGAATTTTAAAAAAAATACAGAGAAGGAAAAACAAAAATCAATACCTGTAAAGAAAAAAAAAAAAAACAGTTATATGGGAAATTTATACTGGAATCTTTGAAAGATCATTTTCTCTAAGCCATTCATTTTATAACTGAGGAAACTGAAACCCAGAGGGATTTCTCAAAGATTATAAGGAGTCAGGATGATACTGAATTTGACAGGACATCCTAACTTTCCCTTCCCTACCTTTCATTTTACATTATTTATGTTATTTACCTTAATAGTAGAATATCGAAGAGTAAAATTAAAAGATTAGAAATTCAGCCTTGTTTAAACAACACAAGGGGCTAAGGCTGTGAGCATGTGGGTAGATATCCATTGTGTCACTCTACCCATTCGAACTTGCAAAAAATATTTTGGGTGCCTCCTATATGCAACACTTGGTGCTGGATTCTGAGTATATGGCAGTTAACAAAAAAAATAAGGCCCCTGTGTTCATGGCATTTTAGTCCTACAGTATCTTAGCTGCACCATAGAGGTAGGGTTTCTCTCTAAATAATAACCAAGGAAATTCTTTAGGCAGCCTTGCTTCTGTCAACTATTTTCAATTATTGTGGCAAAGCTAGAGATTCCTTACGCATGCTAGGTTGTTGACCTGACTTCACAGTGCTTTCTCAACACTAATCTTTCCAGGATAGACCTGGATAGAGGACAGATCTATCCTCCTTTAAATTTCCTTTATGTATGACTTTAAAAACATTTTGCCTTAGTGTAACAGACATTTTTATTTGATTTGATTTAGACATGTCTACACCCAGACATGCAGTGAGGAGTTGGCAACAACAGCCCACTACCCCCTGTCCAGATGGACAAAGCCATATGCTGCAAGGCCCCCCCCACCATGGTGCCAATCTTCCTCTGCTCTACAAGGCAAACCAATCCATCTCTAAAATCTTCAGTGTTGATTCTAAATCGGGTTGCCTTGAAGTCCCAGGGAATATTCCATTCTCTCTAGGATTGTGTCGATAAGTGCAACTTCATATCTGGCCTACTGGCAGCCTAAAAATACATCTTTCTGGGTCTGGGTAACTTTAGGATCTTTTCCCAAGAAAGTTTGAAGGCTAGTGATAGCTTTGGAAAAATGGAGGAGGAGAAGCTTTCCAAAAATTGTGTAGCATGAAAATTTACTGATTCTCCTGGTTGAAATTCTTTACTCCCACTCTCACATCTTATTCCACCGACTTTTTAGTGTCCACCATCACGTTATTATGGTAACAACTTCTATTTTAAAATGACCTTACTTTTACATCATTTAAAATGTTTATCAATCCATTTATTCAGGTGACTATTGGCTAACCATTTGATTAACAGATTCAACTCTTTTCTATAAGAAAGTGCTCAACGAGGAATGAGTAGTTTATTCTGAGGGGTTCAATGAAATCATTATGCCCCCTGAACCAAGAATGCAATTGAGACTAGAAATAAAGTTTGCCCACTCTACAGGGTTCTCTACCCACGGGTTGACTCAGGTTTCAAATGGGGGTCTTTTTGCATTAAGTTAAACTGTATGAGGGGAGAGGGGATGTCTTTGCTCAAGTTCTCAGAGAACTGCAATTTAGAATATTCGTCAGGAAATTGCTCTGTGGTGTGAAATTGAAATGGGGATTGGGCTTGAGCCTTTAACGTGAAAAGTATGCATCCAGAATTCTAACTAGATGTGTTTTAAATATGATCCTCTACTCATTTTGGTAAATCCTTTCATTTTTAAATAGGAAATTAAGTCTTTTTATTTAAGCAATTTTATTTAGCTCAACAAACACTTTTTGAGCATTTTACCAGGAACAAGACAGCCCACTTTGTTCTAGGGATTTACAATTAATGACTCTGGTACTAATAGCCAAGCAACTCACTCAGAGAAATAGGTAATACATAGATATCTCTATATATCTACCAAGGGACAAACTGACTTGATTGCTAAAAGAAGGGCACGTAAATGTAACAGGAGGACAGAAGTGAGAGGAGTTACATTTGATTAGAAATATAAATTCTGACTTGAAGAAAAGGTACAATTTTAACAACCATAAGCAAAGATCTTCGAGGGCATGATCTCCAAGAGAAGACTTGTCCAAAATTTTAATTAAGTAAAAGTGGATCAGTTAGAAAGAAAATACTAAAATAGCTTTTAATATTTTTGAACTAATTATTTAAAATGTTTATTTTTTAATGTGCCAAATATTTTTGTTCAATAATGTGTGATGGTTTATTTATGTGTCAATGTGACTGGGCCACCAGGTGCCCAGATAGTTGGTGAAATGATATTCTGGGTGTGTCTCTGAGGGTGATTTTTGAATGAGGTTAACTTTGAATCACTACTGACTAAAGCGGGTTGCTCTCCCTAATGTGGGTTGCCCTCATCCAATCTGTTGAAGGCCTGAATAGAGCAAAAAGGCTGACTTTCCTGGAAGTAAAAGGGATACCCTAAGTCTGGCTTGAGATGGACATTGGTGTCTTCCAGTTTTCAGACTGGAACTTATACCATCAACTCTCTGGAGTCTCCAGTTTGCCAATTGCAGATGTTGAGGCTTGTCAGCTTCATTAATCAAGTCAATTCTTTATAATTAATCTCTCTCTCTCTCTCAATTTCTCCCTCCCTTTCTTTCTCTATCTTCTATTGGTTCTATTTCTCTGGCGACCCCCTCATTAATACAAATGTATATGTTTAATTCATAAATTTAAAAAAGCATATATTTGGTATATAAAAGGTTGCTCAATTTTTTCTGCTAATAGATATGTGTATTCAAATGTGATAATCTTGGATATTAAAACTAGAAGGATATTTTTCATTTGAAAAATCAGGATGTGACAGTTGAACACTGCCCACAGATACTACTATCTTTTTAAGGAAAAAATTTACTTTTATTTTTTTCTTGAGACTTTCCTTACTCAGATGCTGCCTGCACTGCCCCACTGGCTGCGATTTAACAAAGACTTAAATACAAACGGAAAATAAAAGAGAACTAATTAAAAACACATAACCCCTCACCACATACACCCCGCCATCACCATCACAACAATAACAAATATAAAATCAAATCAGGCATATAAATGTCAGATTTCTGGTATGATCAAAGCTCACATGCCTATAAAAATTCTGGACACTGTCCTATCCACACTTTATCTTATAAAATAATCACAGACCATTACAAGATGCTTATACACACACTTCTTAAGCACTTGGCTTTAAGTTTCTTTAATATCTTCAAGTGGTATGTTTATCTTCAATCCTAATATGCTGGAACTAGTGATAACCATGTTGTCATCTTTACAATTAATACCAAAAAAAAAAGAAAAATTCTACCTTAGTTACTTGCTAAGTACCTGCCAGTGAGTTCTGGTTTCTTGTTTGAAGAATGTAATGGGAAGGAGTATGCTGTTGACACACAATCACCATGGATGACAGTAGCTGAGATTTCACCCTATAAGGCAAGAAGTGATATTGTCCCCATTATTAAGCCACCTTTAGGAGTGCTTTCATAATAAGTATAGCAGCCATAAAAATTCCATGTATAAATATGAGAAAATATATTTATGTTGTTAGGATAAGAGATGTGATAGGTATTGTAGGTCAAAAGAAAAGCAGTTACAAAGAAGTGAACAGTAAAAAGACAGGATATGTTCGGAAACCTGAGTACTCTGATCTGTCTACAATACACGATGCTCAGAGGGAGCAGTGGTAAGCAAGGCTGACAGACATGGAGGAAATATATTGCCTAGATTCGTATTTGTCATGGCAAAAGGGATTATGATGTTTTTTATAGGCCTACGGTTCCCAAATTTGTGGAGAGGTTTCTGTCCCAGCATAGGCATTGATACTGTGGTGACAAACAGTCTCTATCAGGTTCCACTTTCTCATGCCTACGCACTTTAATTACTATTAAGTATTTCCTTTCTGGTTCAGAAATAAGATTCTGAAAGAACTATTTTTCTTTGTTTTGATCAACTTCATGCAAAGGGAGAAGAGGGGGCAGTTTCAGTGTAAACTCAGTCTGCCATCTTGACTCAGAAGTCTCTGTAATCATTCTTCACTCAGCAGTTAGTGTCATCTTTTTAGATAATGTCACGTTCATGTCAGAAACTGTCCAATTGATCCTTACATCCTACTTTTTATTTATGATTTGAATACCGTACAAGAGCTGTTCTCGTGCCTTTCTAAATATTTCTCACACCTTCATGTTCTGGGCTCAGAAAATTTCCACACCATTAGTTTTCCTTCTGTTTATTAAACATACTCCTTTTTTTTTTTTTTATCCAGGCCTGTTACTTTGTTCTGAAAATACTTGTCCCTCAGATCTTCACATGACTGGCTACTTCTGATCATTCAGAAGGGTTTTTCCTGATCTATCTATCTAATGTAGCGCTTCTTTGTCATTCTTTATCAAATCACATTATAACGTTCTTCACAGCACTTAAGAATATCTAAAATAATTTACTCCTTCCCCCCCCCCTTTTTTTTTTGGCTGCATTGGGTCTTTGTTGCTATACACGGGCGTTCTCTAGTTGTGGCGAAAGGGGGCTACTCTTCGTTGTGGTGCTCAGGTTTCTCATTGCGGTGGCTTCTCTTGTTGTGGAGTACGGGCTCTAGGTGCTTGGGCTTCAGTAGGTGCAGCATGCAGGCTCAGTAGTTGCAGTATGAGGGCTCAGTAGTTGTGGTTCGTGGGCTCTAAAGTGCAGGCTCAATAGTTGCGGTGCATGGTCTTAGTTGCTCCACGGTATATGGGATCTTCCCAGACCAGGGATCAAACCCATGTCCCCTGCATTGGCAGGAAGATTCTTAACCACGACACCACCAGGGAAGTCCCATTTCTTTACTTTTTAGCTCTGTGAAGACAGGGACCATATACTCTATCTTCAGTGACTAGACCATTGAAAGAAAATTTTGAACAAATGAGCTAATGAATGAGTGATTGGGAAGGTAGTAAATAAAAATTTAGAGAATAAAGATTAGATTTTATAAATGCAGTAGTGCCTAAATTAAAGAAAGCATGCACTATTTACTTAGAATTCAACCCCCAATTAGTGATATTCTATATTATTCATTTAGAGTTCAATCCATTCAGAAATGATTTGGAATGAACTAAGATAGTGGCAGGGAAAATAGAAATGGAAACTAAAAATAATTTTCAAGAAAGTGTCATCAATACATGGCAGGTAATTTAATATGGGGGAAAACCATAAGTTGGATAAATTTAAAAAACTGACTTTGAGTCCTTATTTCTGAGTATCAGGAAAGATAACTGTGTTATTAAGAGAGACTAGGAATATCATAAGGGGGCATGTGTGGATGAGAAAATGCATTTATATAGAATGCCCTGAGTGTGGTGGCTCAGCAGACACCCAGGTGGAGGTGTCCAGTGCGCAGCTGAAATTATGAGCTTGAAGGCTGGGGACACAGAGTTGGAGACACAGATCTGGGAATTATCCTCACAGAGGTGATAATCGAAGCTGTGGGATCCCACAAGATCATGTGGAACATTTCTTCCTTACTCTATCTAGACAGTCACAGGAATCATCCCTGTGAAAAGCTTTTTCTTGGGAATTTATAGGCCTTTCATAGCCGGCAATGAAACAGGCTTTGATTTAAAATGAGAAATTGCTGATCTTTAGACACTGGCATGGGGCAGTGATTTTCTTTTCCTAGCTATTTCTTGAGTATGTTGCCTGTGATAACTGCTGGCCAGACCTACAACTCTGGGTTAAGGGAGTATGGAATACAGCATGCTAAGCCTATATTTAGGGAGCACAGATCAAGAATCTGACGGAGAATAAGGAAACATTCATTTTAATGTTAAACATTTTTTTTTTTAATAAACTATTTTCTAGTTTTGTGTGGGAAACCAATCTAGCATGATTCAGTGAATTTTCAACAGAATAGAGATATCCATCAGTCAAGGTTTCTCATTGTCCGTATTAGGACTCACTTCACAATGTGTTTGGAAGCAGATTCAGAAAATCAAGTCATTAGGATATAATCACACATCTGATTATCCTGGTGCCTTGAAATGAGAAGTTTTTCACTTCTCCTGAGGTCTATTTTGATTTGAAACATAAAGTTGTTTGGAAGAAATGAGAAGAAAACCTGAGAAGAACACAAGCTTTTGAAATGGAATAAAGGAAGTATGAAAGCTCTATTGTTTGGTTTCTCAAAACTATAATAAACTGATTGCTCCTATTCGTTTTGCTGGTATTTTGTATTAACTGTCCATCTCTGGCTAATATCTGCGTGATTCCTGTATGCTGATATTAGTTGATCTTTGAACGTCTGGACTTTGTCATCTCTGACATTTCTCCCATTCATGACCTTTTAACAGTACATTTTTTTTAAAGTGCCTGTTCTTGTGGTGAGTATCCATAATCACTTTACAGGATAAACAGATCTGAGAAATTTAAAATTCCAGTTTACAGCCCATGAAAACTGTGATGTTATGGGCATTCTAAACTGCTGAAACAACTTTAGTACTTAGGAAAAGAGCTGAAAGTGACATTAGGTTTTTATTGCATTGAGAAGAATATTGCTTTCATGGTTTTGTAGGTATGAATCATATCTGATATTTCAGATACTTGGGAGGATATTTTTAAGAAAATAAAGGAAAACCAGTAGATATAATTTATTTAGACCTTTCAAGGGAGTTTTCTAAAGCACAACATTAGGGGATTAAATGATTTTGACACGTAAAATGTGAGAAATAGATCACTACTATGGATTTTAAAAGTGGCTGTAAGAGAATACTTGTAAACTTGACAAAAAGTAGTCAATATTTGGTCCAGAAAGTTTTGGGCCATTTAAAGACCTGCTGTTAATAACTTGTAAGGAAAAGTGAACAGTGACCTAGTAAAACTTGTGCCTCCTTGACACCCTGGTTCACTCACTGAGAGTGGAATCTGATTTGGTTAAATAGGAAACAATATAAAAATTTTAGATTATATTTTTAAAAAAAGAATAACAAAGGAAGAAGCACAATATAATACTTTTTTTAATTAATTTTTTAATTTTAAGATAATTGTGGATTCACAAAAGAGATCAGAATTTATGTATGACATACACATTTTAAATAATTAATTTATTTATTTATTTATTTATTTATTTATCTTTGGCTGCATTGAGTCTTTGTTGCTGAGCGCGGGCTTTCTCTGGTTGCTGTGAGCGGGGCTACTCTTCATTGCGGTGCGCAGGCTTCTCATTGTGGTGGCTTCTCTTGCTGTGGAACACTGGCTCTAGGTGCGCAGGCTTCAGTAGTTGTGGCTCGAGGGCTCTAGAGCGCAGGCTCAGTAGTTGTGGCACATGGGCTTAGTTGCTCCACGGCATGTGTAATCTTCCCGGACCAGGGCTTGAACCCATGTCCCCTGCATTGGCAGGCGGGTTCTTAACCACTGCGCCACCAGGGAAGTCCAACATACACATTTTTAATGACTAAGATGTCTGATAAATAATTATGTAGAATTCATGTCAGATGGCACTTAGATATTTAAATGAAATTCAATATCAATATGGTATATAATAAAGACAATGCTCCTGTGTGGCCTATTAAAATTGGGATCTAATTATGACTATGTGATATAGATCTTAAATATTGAATAGATCTCTCACTCTAAGTCTATAGTGGAGATCTATATGTTACCCCTCCTTGGTAACATCACCCTTAATTCCTTTTGAGGAATTCTTTCTCTTGAATGGCCTGTTCTGTTAGTAGGACTGTCAATCAAAGCTCCACCCCAACTACAAGGGGTAGGTATAAGACTCAAGCCAGCCCAATCAGACTCTCTTGAACATAATGTGCCAAGAAAGAAAATGCAGTCAGAGATCAGGCGTCTCAGCTGTGACTCACTGAGAAAACTGTCAGTAAACTCCTGCTGTCTGGATTCCCCAGAGATGCCCTAACTCCAGATCTTTCCATGGTCTGGTGTTTCAGCAGCCCCTTTGATTTACTAAGCACCAGAATAGCCTTCTTGGAAATTCTCTTTTTGCCTAAATTATAAAAAAAGTTGTTGTTTACAAAGTTGTTATTACAAAGTTGTCCTTTATTGATTGCAACCAAAGACTAATACTAATAAAAATCAGTTTGTCTCTCCCTTTAAAAATGTTTTCTACCTTTAAACATTTTTTCTAATTATATAAGTGACAGGTTTCAGTGTAGAGAACTTGAAAATTCTCTAATGAAATTTCCCCAATCAGAGATAGCCACTCTTATTTTCATATTTCCCTTATGTTTTTATGTATAAGTGTGTGTCTATGTATGTTAAAGAAAATTGAATTTGTAGGTTAGTTATCATTTTCTATTTCCTATTCTTGCAACTTGGTTTAACTCACGAGAAATTTTCCAATGAGCTATTCTTAAAATTTCTCTTACATTTTATTCTTTGAATATATTAAACTTATTAAAATTTATCCAAAATACTGCTGGGAATACCAATATTTATTCATAACTTTTTGCATAAATGTAATTTACCTTTGTTATGGGCTGAATTATGTCCTTCCCAAATTCATCTGTTGGAGCCCTAACCCTCAGTATCTCAGAATGTGACTGTATTTAGAGATAGGGCCTTTAAAAAGCTAACTAAATTAAAATGAGGCCGTTAGTGTGGATCCTAATTTGACTGGTATCCTTATAAGAAGAGGAAATTTGGACACATAAAAAATACCAGGAATGCATGTGCACAGAAGAAAGACAGTGTGAGAACACAGCAAGAAGGTGGTCATGTGCAAGCCAAGGAGAAAGGCTTCAGGAGAAACCAAACCCTTGATCTTGGACTTCTAGCCTCCAGAACTGTGAGAAAATAAATTTCTGTTGTTTAAACCACCCAGACTGTGGTACTTTGTTATGGCAGCCATAGAAAACTAATACAACATCTGCATGCAAAATGAGTCTAGTAAACAGACTTATCACACCTAGAAATCATAAGTAACTGAAAGCATACAAGGTATTCAAAGTGTGGTTCAGGTGCAACCCTTTCCAATCTGCTTCAACTTCCATTTTCCTTATATCTTAGAATGGCCATCCTATCCTCAAACCATGTGAGAATTTTGATGTCTCTTCCTACTTAAATCTAATGACTAGTCATGTGTTGCTTAAGCTATTTTTGCTATGGCTCTTGTATCTGAACTTACTTTTAAATGCAACAACCATATAGTACTTTTGTTAATCAATACCTCTTAACTAAAGTAATGTCACAGCTTTTTAAAAAGTTTCTCTGAGACAGTTCCTTTCTGTGGCCTTTTTTTTTTTTTTTTCAAAATGTGATGGAACTGCACATTTCTTTGTAATTTTTAAATTTATTTTTATTTTTTGGCTGTGTTGGGTCTTTGTTTCTGTGCAAGGGCTTTCTCTAGTTGCGGCGAGCGGGGGCCACTCTTCATTGCGGTGCGCGGGCCTCTCACTGTCGCGGCCTCTCTTGTTGCAGAGAACAGGCTCCAGACGCGCAGGCTCAGTAGTTGTGGCTCACGGGCCCAGTTGCTCCGCAGCAGGTGGGATCTTCCCAGACCAGGGCTCGAACCCGTGTCCCCTGCATTGGCGGCGGATTCTCAACCACTGCGCCACCAGGGAAGCCCTGGCCTTTTAAATTAAAAGAAAACTTCCTAAAGCACAGTTGTGAATAACTCATTATTGTACTCAAAAATCTCTATTTTTTATTATTCTTTTCCATTAAAACAGCAATAAATGCTTTTCAGAGGAAATCAGGAAACAAAAAAGTAAAAAAATATGCACTACTATTCCTACATGCAGAGTTAAATAGTAGCAATGTTTGTGAGTTTTTTCTTCAAATTTTTATCTGCTTACATGACTGATCATGATGATACAGTTGTGCACAATGCTTGTACATTTAAGATAAAATTGTGTATAGAAGCAATACAAACTGTTAGGAAAATTAGAAAAATATTGAAAATCCACAAAGAAGGAAAGAAAAAATCCACCAAGAATTCTACTCTGCAAAGACAAATGATAAAGACCTATAAGATTTTGATGCATACGTTAGCAATCTTTACTCTTTTCTTCTTTATAGTTGAGATCATCATACAAATTTTAACTAGAGTTAAATAGAAACAGTCATCATTCCTAGATAAAAATAAAACAAGGAGGGGTTTATGGACAAATAATATCTACCACCGGATTTTTTTTTTTTTTTTAGCCACACCAATTAAATAGCAAAACACATGGACAAAAATACTTGGAAAGTTTAGTATGATTTTTCAAAGGTACTGAAAATTACTGAGTTTCTTAGCCATAAAAATGGCCATAAAAAAGCCTTTCCCCCTCAAACTTTATTCTTTTTTTTTTAATCAAGTGTAATGTAATCTGATATGTTCTCTCTCTTTTTTTTTAAAATTAATTAATTAATTAATTTATTAATTTATTTATTTATGGCTGTGTTGGGTCTTCGTTTCTGTGCGAGGGCTTTCTCTAGTTGTGGCAAGCGGGGGCCACTCTTCATCGCGATGTGCGGGCCTCTCACTATCACGGCCTCTCTTGTTGCGGAGCACAGGCTCCAGACGCGCAGGCTCAGTAATTGTGGCTCACGGGCCCAGCTGCTCCGGGGCATGTGGGATCTTCCCAGACCAGGGCTCGAACCCGTGTCCCCTGCATCGGCAGGCTGATTCTCAACCACTGCGCCACCAGGGAAGCCCTCAAACTTTATTCTTAAGGAGAGAGAAAGGAGCGTTTTGTTTATAATCTCCTAAACCATATGCTAAATGTATAAATAAAGGACTTTGTGGAGAAGGGTTGAACCACAATAGAACCAGTAATTATTTAAATTTTTTCAAATATAGGCGAAATCTTTGTCAACTATGGAGTGAAAGAGATTTCATCTTGGTAATAGTGAACTGAATAATTAGAAAGAGCTAGAGGAAATGTTAAAAGCAAAAACAAACAAAAAAAAACCCTAAGTACAAACAAACAAAAAACTAACAGTATAATCACATTTGACCATCTAAAATCTAGAAGAAGATTTACCCAACCAAAACCTAGGAGAAGGCAAGAAACTGGAGAGGAAAGGGTAGAACTCAAATCTGTTTTGCCCTGAAGGTCATTTATCCAATTGGAAGTAGCAGCTGTGAAGCTGAACTATAGTTTTAGCAGCTTGGTAGGATGCTGGGGGAATTAAAAAAAAAAAAGAGAAAAAAGCCCAGGGTTCACTAAGATAAGGATTTTAAACTGCCCCCTATATACCCACTTTGAGAGGAAACCCAGTACGGCTATACCCTCATAGTAAGGGTGAACCAGAAGTGAACTAGCCTTTGTTCCAGGTTACTTGGGTCATTTGGTGACTGTAAACATGAAATTCAGACATAAGTTGATTCTGAATTTGTACCCTCCCAAAGGCCTAGCAAAAGCCACAAACATCCTCTCTAGAGGGATGTATAATCATCCTCAGCCTCAAATTATTCCTCTAAATAATTTTCCAAATAATTTGCTGTCAAGGATAACAAAACACATGGGGAAACAAGATATCCACTGTGAGTGAGAACCAGAAAAAACAGTCAATAAAATAAACTCACAAGCACTTCACCTATTTATATTATCTGACACAGAGTATAAAACAATTTTGCTTCGTATTTTTTCTTTCTTTTTTTTTTTAAATTTTTATCTTATATTGGAGTATAGTTGATTAACAATGTTGTGTTAGTTTCAGGTGTACAGCAGAGTGATTCAGTTATACATATACATGTATCTATTCTTTTTCAAATTCTTTTCCCATTTAGGTTATTACAGAGGATTGAGCAGAGTTGCCTGTGCTGTACAATAGGTCCTTGTTGGATATCTATTTTATTTATTTATTATCTTTATTTATTTATTTTTGTGTTAGTTTCTGCTTTATAACAAAGTGAATCAGCTATACGTATACATATATATATAGCTGCTTCTTATTTACAAAAATAAATAAAAGAGCTTGAAAATGTCTGCAGGGTACACAAAATATAAAAGGCAACATAGCAAATTTGAAAAAGAACGAACTAAAACTTGTAGAATTGAAAAAGATGATACCTGGAGTTAGTGGATGCAAACTATTACATATAGAATTGTTAGTGGATGCAAACTATTACATATAGAATGGATAAACAGCAAAGTCCTACTGTATACTACAGGGAACTATATTCAGTATCCTGGGATAAACCATTATGGAAAAGAATATAAAAAAGAATGTATATCTGTGTATAACTGAGTCACTTTGCTGTATAGCAGAAATTAACACAACATTGTTAATCAACTATACTTCAATTAAAAAAACTTCAATGGATGAATTTCACAGTAATTAAATTTAGGTTAACACAATTAAAGAAAGAATTAGTGAATTGCAAGTAAGTTTAGACAAATTATCAAGAATGCAGTTAAGGGAGGCAAAAATGATAAAAACAAACTAAAAGAACAATCTATGTATGGAAGACATAGATTGTTAAAAAAGAAAAACTTAACATACCTGGAACTGGAATACCATGGACAGAGGTGAGAAAGAATGGGACAGAAACACTATTTAACTAAATAATACAGGCCTTGAACCAAGATGGCGGAGTAGAAGGACGTGCTCTCACTCCTGCTTGCGAGAACAGCAGAATCACAACTAGCTGCTGGACAATCATCAACAGGAAGACACTGGAACTCACCAAAAAAGATACCCCACATCCAAAGACAAAGGAGAAGCCACAATGAGATGGTAGGAGGGGCGCAATCACAGTAAAATCAAATCCCATAACTTCTAGGTGGTGACTCACAGACTGGAGAACACTTATACCACAGAAGTCCACCCACTGGAGTGAAGGTTCTGAGCCCCACGTCAGGCTTCCCAACCCGGGGGTCCGGCAACAGGAGAAGGAATTCCTAGAGAATCAGACTTTGAAGCCTAGTGGGATTTGATTGCAGGACTTCAAGAGGACTGGGGGAAACAGAGACTCCACTCTTGGAGAGCACACACAAAGTAGTGTGCGCATCAGGACCCAGGGGAAGGAGCAGTGACCCCAGGGGAGAATGAACCAGACCTACCTGCTAGTGTTGGAGGGTCTCTTGCAGAGGCAGGGGGTGGCTGTGGCTCACCATGGGGACAAGGACACTGGCAACAGAAGTTCTGGGAACTTGGCATGAGCCCTCCCAGAGTCTGCCATTAGCCCCACCAAAGAGCCCAGGTAGGCTCCAGTGTTGGGTTGCCTCAGGCCAAACAACCAACAGGGAGGGAACCCAGCCCCACCCATCAACAGTCAACGGATTAAAGTTTTACTGAGCTCGGCCCACCAGAGCAACAGTCAGCTCTACCCACCACCAATCCCTCCCATCAGGAAACTTACACAAGCCTCTTAGATAGCCTCATCCACCAGAGGGCAGACAGCAGAAGCAAGAAGAACTACAATCCTGCAGCCTGTGGAACAAAAACCACATTCACAGAAAGATAGACAAGATGAAAAGGCAGAGGGCTATGTACCAGATGAAGGAACAAGATAAAACCACAGAAAAACAACTAAATGAAGTGGAGGTAGGCAACATTCCAGAAAAAGAATTCAGAAAAATGATAGTGAAGATGATACAGGACCTCGGAAAAAGAATGGAGGCAAAGATCGAGAAGATGCAAGAAATGCTCAACAAAGACCTAGAAGAATTAAAGAACAAACAGAGATGAACAATACAATAACTGAAGTGAAAAACAAATTGGACCTAATGAAACTTAAAAGCTTTTGCACAGCAATAGAAAACATAAACAAGACCAAAAGACAGCCCTCAAAGTGGGAGAAAATATTTGCAAATGGAGCAACTGACAAAGGATTAATCTCCAAAATTTACAAGCAGCTCATGCAGCTAAATATCCCTTTTTTTCTTGATGAATCTGGCTAATAGTTTATCAATTTTGTTTATCTTCTCAAAGAACCAGCATTTATTTTTACTGATCTTTGCTATTGTTTCCTTCATTTCTTTTTCATTTATTTCTACTCTGCTCTTTTTGATTTCTTTCCTTCTGCCAACTTTGGGGTTTTTTTGTTCTTCTCTCTCTAATTGCTTTAGGTGTAAAGTTAGGTTGTTTATTTAAGATGTTTCTTGTTTCTTGAGGTAGGATTGTATTGCTATAAACTTCCCTCTTAGAACTGCTTTTGCTGCATCTCATAGGTTTTGGGTTGCCGTGCTTTCATTGTCATTTGTTTCTAGGTACTTTTTGATTTCCTCTTTGATTTCTTCAGTGATCTCTTGGTTATCTAGTAGCGTATTGTTTAGTCTCCATGTGTTTGTATTTTTTACAGTTTTTTTCCTGTGATTGATATCTAGTCTCATAGCTTTGTGGTCAGAAAAGATACTTGATTCGATTTCAATTTTCTTAAATTTACCAAGGCTTGATTTGTGACCCAAGATATTGTTTATCCTGGAGAATGTTCCATGGGCACTTGAGAAGAAAGTGTATTCTGCTGTTTTTGGATGGAATGTCCTATAAATATCAATTAAGTCCATCTTGTTTAATGTATCATTTAGCGCTTGTGTTTCTTTCTTTATTTTCCTTTTGGATAATCTGTCCATTGGTGAAAGTGGGGTGTTAAAGTCCCCTACTATGATTGTGTTACTGTTGATTTCCCCTTTTATGGCTGTTAGCATTTGCCTTATGTAATGAGGTGTTCCTATGGTGGGTGCATAAATATTTACAATTTTTATATCTTCTTCTTGGATTGATCCCTTGATCATTATGTAGTGTCCTCCTTTGTCTCTTATAATCGTCTTTATTTTAAAGACTATTTTGTCTGATATGAGAATTGCTACTCCAGCTTTCTTTTGATTTCCATTTGAGTTGAATACCGTTTTTCATCCCCATACTTTCACTCTGTATGTGTCCCTAGGTCTGAATTTGGTCTCTTGTAGACAACATATGTACAGGTCTTTTTTTTGTATCCATTCAGCCAGTCTATGTCTTTTGGTTGGAGCATTTAATCCATTTTCATTTAAGGTAATTATTGATATGTATGTTCCTATTCCCATTTTCTTAATTGTTTTGGGTTTGTTTTTGTAGGTCTTTTCCTTCTCTTGTGTTTCCTACCTAGAGAAGTTCCTTTAGCATTTGTTGTAAAGCTGGTTTGGTGGTGCTGAATTCTCTTAACTTTTGCTTATCTGTAAATATTTTAATTTCTCCTTGGAATCTGAATGAGATCCTTGCTAGGTAGAGTAATCTTGGTTGTAGGTTTTTCCCTTTCATCACTTTAAATATGTCCTGCCACTCCCTTCTGGCTTGCAGAGTTTCTGCTGAAAAATCAGCTATTAACCTTATGGGGATTCCCTTGTATGTTATTTTTGCTTTTCCCTTCTGCTTTTAATATTTTTTCTTTGTATTTAATTGTTGATAGTTTGATTAATATGTATCTCATCGTGTTTCTCTTTGGGTTTATCCTGTATGGTACTCTCTACGCTTCCTGGACTTGCTTAACTATTTCCTTTCCCATGTTAGGGAACTTTTCAACTATAATCACTTCAAATATTTTCTCCCATCCTTTCTTTTCCTCTTCTTCTTCTGGGACCCCTATAATCGAATGTTGGTGCATTTAATGTTGTCCCAGAAGTCTCTGAGACTGTCCTCATTTCGTTTCATTCTTTTTTCTTTATTCTGCTTCCTGTCTGTTATTTCCACCATTTTATTTTCCAGCTCACTTATCCATTCTTCTGCCTAAGTTATTCTGCTATTGATTCCTTCTAAAGTATTTTTAATTTCATTTATTGTGTTGTTCATCATTGTTTGTTTGCTCTTTCGTTCCTCTAGATCCTTGTTAAATGTTTATTGTATTTTCTCCATTCTCTTTCTGAGATTTTGGATCATCTTTGCTATCATTACTCTGAATTCTTTTTCAGATAGGTTGCCTATTTCATCTTCATTTATTTGGCCTTGTAGGTTTTTACCTTGCTCTTTCATCTGTAACATACTTTTGTTGCTTCATTTTTTTTTGACATATGGATTCCTGTCTTACTGGTTGTTAAGCCTGAGACGTCCAGCACTGGTGTTTGCAGACAGTTGGATAATCCGAGCCGGGTCTTGGTGCTGAGAAGAGGACCTCTGGGAGGCATCACTCCAATTAATCTTCCATGGGGTCTGAGGTTTTCTGTTAGTCTGGCAGTTTGGACTCAGAGCTCCCACCCCAGGAGCTTGGGCCCAACCTCCAGCCTTGGAACCAAGATCCCACAAGCTTCGTGGTGTGGTAAAAAAAAAAAAAGTAGAAAGAAAGAGAAAAAGGAGCAGTACAATATCAAAGAATAAAAAACAAAATAAAATTAGAAAGATTAAAATATATTAGGAAAAATAAAACTATAATTGTAACAACTGCAACAGGGTAAAATAAAACCACAACAGAAAAAAGAAAAAGAAAAAAAAAAAAAGCAGGGGAGGAACAAACCAAAAGGAGAGAACAATAACAAAGTATAAAGAATAAAATAAAATTAGAAAAATAAAAGATTTATTAGGAAAAAAAAAAAAAACCTTGGCTATAGGGGTGGAGTTTAGGCAGGGGTGGAATTTAGGCAAGGGTGGGGTTTAGTGTGGGGTGGGACCTAGGCGGGTGGGTGGGTAACACTGAGCGTGGGGCGGGGCCTAGGCTCACGACCCATGTAGCCAGAAAAGGCACTGGGGGCGGGGCCTAGGCGGGGTGACGTTTGACTCTGCCACCCTCACTTTTTCTTTATATCTATAGGTTGTACTCTTTTTGAAACAAAAAGCATTTTAAATTTAAATGACACTCCTTGCTTACCAAATTAAATCACAACTCCTTAGCAGGATGTGATGAAAAACACTTCCTGACATGGCTTTAAACTACTTTTCTACTCATGTTATCTAGTATCACTGCACTAACCTGACAGGAGAGCTTACTTTTGTAACGGAAGGCATGGAGAAATCCTGAATAATTCATAACACTTGCCATGCACTAAGTAAGGCACTTTACATACATTATTTCAATCAATCCTCAAATGAACCTGATGAGAAACATATTATCCTCATTAAACAGATAATGAAAATGAGCACAGAGAAATGAAGTCATTTATTAGGGACCATAGAGCCAGTAATTAATGAGGCAAAATTTTACCTTTTACTTTGTTGAATTCCAAAGCCCATGGTATTACCCACAAATTATACTTCCCCCCCAATTTGAGTAAACCAAAAGAACATGGTAACTCAGACTCAAAGCAAGCTAGCTCTGATATTCTAAGGTCTGTTCTGTGGCAGGGACGTGTATTTGTTTCTAATTGCTGTTGTACCAAATTACTACAGACATGGTGGCTTAAAACAATGCAAGTACACTGTCTTATAGTTGTTGAGGTCAGAATTCTTAAAAGGCTTCCACTGGGCTAAAAGCAAGGTGACAGTAGAGCTGCATTCCTTCTGGAGATTCTAGGGTGACATTTATTTCCTTGCCTTTCCCAGCTTCTAGAGGTCACTTGCATTCCTTGGCTGTGATTCCATTCCATCTTCAAAACCAGCAATGAACAGTCAAGTCTTTCTCATGCTGCATCACTCTGACACCAACTCTCCTTCCTCCTTCTTTCACTTAAAAGGACCCCTGGATAATCCAGGATAACCTCCCCATCTCTAAGCCAGATAAGTAGAAACTTTAATTATATCTTCAACATTAATTCCTCCTTACCATGTAAAAAAAACATATTCAAAGAGTCTAGTGATTAGGATTTGGACTTCTCTAAGGGGACATTATTATGCCTACCACAAGGCAGATAAGGGTCTTTACAATGGTAATGCTCAGAGCTAGGCATTATGACAGTTTCTAATCTATTTGGAGTAGAACTCTTCCAGCAAATGTGGGTTCCAGGAAAGGGGTCCAGTTTTTGGTTGAAAAGTCTCACAAAAATTATGTAAGGTATCTGATTCCCAGACAAGTTAATTAAGATTCAGGAAAGCATTCAAAACTTGGCAGTGGAGATGAATTACAAAACAGGAGACCAAGATAAAAGTCTTGTTATAGGATCAGGTCAAGGAGATGAGAGAAGCCTGCTCTAGAAAGCTCAATAATTTTACAGGAACCCACAACTCATTCCAAGCAACCTTGGCTCAAGGGCAGCAAGATCAATTCCCCATCCCACCTTCTGCTGGAAATAGTACTTCTAATATTTGTTCACATTTAGTCAGGATAATCTCAGGAAGTAGGTGGTGTGGAGCCTTTGGAAGGAAGCATCAATGCTTATAGCTGACAGAGGGTAAAAGCTGGCTTTTTCTTCCATTTACAATGCTATCCATCCATCAAGATCAACTGCAAATGCCACTTCTGCCTTGAATCCTGTCCTAATTCTCTCATCAGGAATCATCTCTCCTTGGATTGCTAAGGTACTTTCTATGTATATCCCTCTAGCACTCACGACTCCCCATCTTTTACCATTACAGTGGTTATTTGTGAATGCATATAACATTTAGCTGGATGTATTAGTTTCCTAGAGCTGCCTAAGAAATGTACTGAAAACTGGATGACTTAAAGCAACAGAAATTTATTCTCTCACACGTATGGAGGCTAGAAGTCTGAAATCAAGATGTTGGCAAGGGTAATATTCTCTCCAAAGCCTCTAGGAGTGGATCCTTCCTTGTCTCTCCCAGTTTTTGGTAGTCCCTGGCATTCTCTACTATGTGGCAGCATAACTCCAGTCTCTGCCTCTCTACTCACATGACTACTTTTCCTCTGCGTATGTCTTCTTATAAGGGCACCAGTCGTATTAGATTAGATAGGACTGAGAACATGGGGGAAATACACACACACACTCACACACTGGCAGTGTACCACCATGAATTGTTTATGTATTTATCAATATTTTAGTTAAGAGGATTTTTCAAAAACAAATAGCTTTATATTCCAACAGCTTTTATCAGTAACATTAGATGAAGAATGTGTGTATATCACTTTTTTGTTAATAGACTATAAATTCCCTGTAGTCACTAATAAATGCTTTATACATAATGTCTTGCACATGGTAAGGCCCTCAATGAATGCTTCTTAGGTATTATGACTTACACTGAAAGAGGTATTTTATAAATAAAAAATTTTAAATAAAGAAATCTTCAATTTATCAGATATTTTTGAATAGATATGTGTGTGATATGCATGTAAACACATATATCATAAAACATTCTGTTGAGACAAATAGTAAGGATGTCAGTTTATCTACTACATTATTAATTGATTGAAAAGAAAGTAGGTTGTCAGCAATATTTGTGAAATGATACCTCCAGTAAAAACGTAAAGAATTCTGCCTTTACCCACCAGATTCTGTCTTTTAATAGAGAGTATTAATCCTGAAAATTGTAGTTTCTCCTTACCATTTTTATTTGAAAAGATTGCCATTATTACTTGTAAATACACATAAAAAATACGAAACTCTTTAGTATATTATCTTTGTTGAGTATTTTCCATTCAAAGAATAGGGACAGATCATAGCCACATAATCTATCATTTATTCTATGTTTTTGCCATTTATTTACTTATTTATTCATTCATTCATTTATATACCAAGCCTGAGAGACAGCTGAACCTTCAATTAGTCCTTCTCATCTCTGTTAGCACTGGAGAAAGTGCAGAAACATTGCCTAATTTTGGAGGTGACAGTGTAGCAAAGCAGAACCCAAGGTGGCTGGTTAGCGTGATAGCTGAATCGAGGATGTTTTCTATCCCTCTTGCTTTTCACCTCCTCCTACCTCATTTGTCTTTGATTAGAACATTTGCTTTACCTTTGCCAAGGTACTGTCATTTTGAGTACAAACGAGTTGCAGGAGGATGTGGTTACACAAATGCTCAGGACGCTGATGGTGGCAGCTACACATGATGCAGTCCTTTCACAGGTGGGTCTGCACTAGAGAATAAATGGGTTATTGTGTCTTGGCACCTATGGCTATATCCATAACCTGCCAAGTCAACTCTCACTGGGGAATTGTGGGATTCTCATAATGCTCCTTAAGTTCTTTCTTTGGCAGATATCCCACAGGTTATGACATTTTGCATGACATAAAAGAAAAAAACAGAAAGAACGTAGGTAAAATAGTAGCAATAATAGCAAATGGGCTATGCCAGTTAGTTTAGAAGATGAATGAGATGACCAAGACAGCAGTTGAGAACTCCATTCGAAATAAAATGATCAAAAGCTGTAATTAGTTGCCCTCTGAGTGATGCTAATATAGGCTTAATGTTAGTGAGCCAAGACTTGGGTATGTACTGATGGTTATGATGGTTCTCAAAGGACCATGGCGAGACTAGTTGTGGTCTAGACAGTACTGAGTATAACACGGCCAGCCATAGAGATAGAGCATGAACTGTATTCCAAAATAGGAACAACCAGTGTTTGAAATATCATGCAACTGGGATAACTTGGAAGAGAAAGACATGCCAGGTTCCCGATAGAAGGTCAGGGATTTAGGTTGGTGGTAAACAGGATGATGATTCAGTGAGTTGAGAAAGGTATTGCTGCAAAACACTTTGTTTTTTTTTTTTTCAAAAGTCTAAGAGACAATTCTGCTGCATAGGTAGGTTTAAAAACTACTGTTATATATTTTTATCTGTCAATAATTTTTTAAAAGTTTATTTAACACATGATGTTGGCACTACTGGTTTTATTCTCTGAGAAGTTATTGGGCAAAGCTCATGTGTATTTATTTTTTTTACTTACAATATTTGAAATGACTTTATACTCTTGGTCCAGTTCTTAGTGATCATAGAATATATTCTTTAAAAAATTCAATTTTGATGATAAGCCACAAAAACAACTGTTCATTAACTATGTTTTGGTATCTAACAGGCATCATTACATTTTCAAAGACAGCAGATGTCTAAGTGGGAAGGTGGTTGATTTTTTGGCCCGATCTCCCTGAGCAATGCTGTTGGGCTTTTTAAGTCATGAATCTCAAAGGACAATTCAGAGTAGACTTTGGCTAGGAAATAAAACAGTTGATTTTATTTATGCTTATGTGAGCAGTTTAACAAGGACCACATTTACATAAATGTCTGTTATGCTTATATTATAGTTTCCTAATTCCAGTTCACCTAAAATTATACCAGATAGTAGCAATTTCCATGAATTGATGATGACTGCCTGTCATGAGTCATTCCACTCCCTTCCTTTCAACAAACATTTACTGAGTATATACTAAATACCAGGCACTTTGCTAGATACTAGATGTTACAGAGAGAATTAAAAGAAACAAAGGCCCCGCCCTCAAAGAGCTTACACTTGAGTGGAGAACAAGATACAGTACAGGAGAAAGACAAGAGATCAGAAACTATAATATTGTGTGAGAGCAGATATGCTATAAAGTTGCATAAAGTGCTGAGGGTACCAGGGGCAGGTTGCTTCTGCCAGAGAAGAGGTAGGGGAAGAGGCATTTATTAAAGGCTTTCAAAAGACCCCACCTGCATTATGACTGGGAGGAAGGGGAGGGGCTTGCAATGCAAAGAAGGGAGAGAAAAAGAACCTTCCAAGCAGGGATCAATAAGGGAAAGACCACAAAGCAAGAGAAATCCCACTATGTTCAGAAGTCCAAAAAGGGATTAGGATGATGAAGAGAAGAATGAAAGGTGGGCAGAGGAGAAAGTGACACGGCTGTAGGGAGAAGCAGTGGTCAGATCACAAAGGCTCTTGGATTTCACACTGAGAAATTTAGATTTTTCCTGAAGGCCACAGACAGGAAAATAGAAAAGATTTTAAGCAGAGAAGTGGCACTGTAGCAGATGGTACCTGAGTTGTCTTTCTTCCTCCCTTCTGTGCTGCATGACTGACCATGCTCACCCCTGCCATAATTTGATAAGCCAGTGGTGTTCTCTGATCAAAGTTGAGGCAATTGTGTTATCGTTATTAGGGGGTTGACATTCTGACTGAGATACTATGTTCTATGTAAGAGAAAAGACAGAAGCTATAGAGTGGTCATATGCTTGGAAAAGCAGAGAAAGTCATGATCTATATACACAACTGATCAAATGGCAGAATTGCTGCTAAGAAAATGAAACCTGTAATTATGGCCAAATTGAGAATGTCAAGCCATAAGGATGAAAAAGGACATAGAAAGCACCAAGGATGACTATAGGGTTTGGGCTGAAAAGCAGAGCTGTTGGCCAAATTCCAACATATTCAATGAAAGTGGAGACAGAGCTACCAAGTATCTGTGTAGAAATAATGAAGATGGGGTAGCGGTTGCTACAGCCAACTGATAGCCTTCAAAGATAATTTTTAGTAGAATTTAGCATAATTGTATATAGGCAGCACTGCAGAGAATAAATTATGAAAAGGATACATATATAAAAGAATTCGTCCTGGAATTGAAACTGAGCGGAGCCCTGTGAGGCTCCCAGAGGCCCTTTGGTGTCCCCCAGCCCGTGCCCCCCACCCCCGTTTCTTGTAAGCAAGACTCCAGCCTCTATGACCTTCCCTGTGTTCCAAAGAGCAGATTCGAACAGTTGCTAATCAAGGGAGGAGCAGTCATGAAACCACCTGAGGCGAGATTACAGGGACCAGAGAAGCCCATCAAGATTAGGAGACCGACCACTTGAGATTAAGGAAGTACAGGCCCTACTCACACCCTAATATTGTCAGAGATCCCACCTTTGAACCATCGTTATAAACCCTCATCAAATCCTCCTGGGTTGGGACACATAGTTTTTCAGGCAGGAGCTCCCCTTTGCCTGGCAAAGTAATCAAGCTACCCTTTTCTTTTCTTCCTCTGTTTTTTTCAAGGCACATTTAATTTAATATCAAGAGTGCCGTACAAAAGGCCCAAATACAATGAAGGAACACATTCTCCCATTAACACCAATGACAATGCTCTTTCAACATGAGCCCGTTGATTGGAATAGGGATTTAATAAATTTCACTACTGAAAAACATAACGCAGTGAGTCTCATCACAGCCAATATCCTTGTACAATCTAGTTGTGAAATGAATGTTTATAATGCTTCAAACAGTTTAAACCTGAATTTTGATACCACACCTTCATGTTTGTACAGTCCTCAATAAGATTATCTACAGTATCCTCTTCTACTTCACCCAAAGCTCTGTCTCCAAGATTTGATTCGGCACCAGTGTACAGAGAGGCCGAGCTTTCGGTAGCAGAAGGCGCAATGGAAGAATCTGGGAAGAGGCAGAAATTGTGTTAGGCAGAGGAAACAAAGTGCATTAAGGTTGATTGGGGGGCCATGTCACTTTGTGTAATGAGGAAAAGAGAGCACATATCAAGAGTTACATATAAATTACTCCTAAGTTGACAAGGAAGCATAAATAACTAAAGAGTATTTGTAAGCAAGTGTTGCTTTTGCACATTTTAGTTTCAATACCATAAAACTTGTCTCACAGTGTATGAAAAGCCTTTGAGCCAATAAAAATTCAGTCTTCTTATGGGCGTGTCTACAGAGCAAATTAAAAATGAGAATTATGTCTTTAACGGTCTTGAAGGAGATGGACTGTTCTAGAGCAGCTTTGTTTCTGTAGAGAAGACTAGCCTCCAGTCATGGGGTAGAAATGCTGCAGTGGAATCCTGCTTGTGCTGAGAATATGCCGAGACCCGCTTTGACTTGATAGCTTTTCCTTTTTGAAGAATAAGTTGAATCTAGGAATCCATTCAGGTAACAGATATCAGATTCCTTCTGAAATACTGGATTCTATCTAACTAAATATTAATGTCATTATTGTTAAAAAGCTTTTGTGTAGATACGTAGTGAGATTCTTGGTGGTAAAAGAAAATAACTGCCGTTTACTGAACACTTTCTATACTTGGACTGCATAAGTGTTTACAAGGTGATTTCATTCAATCCTAACAAAATTGTGGGAGCAGGTGTGGTTATGCCCATTTTATTGATGAGGAAATGGAGGACTAAAAGATTAAATAACTTGCCCAGGTTCTCACAGTTAGTTAGTAAGAGTCAGAGCTGAACAATTCCTGGTCCACGGCATCTTTGCAGAATTGCCAACAAATCAATGAGAAGTATTTTGTATCCCGCAGGCTCTCATACTATGTATATTTGATAATTCAGCATTGCTCTTCCAGAGGCTATTGCTGTTCTGTACTTTCCAGACACATACCTGAAATTTTAGCAAACTAAAATTTTAGTTTTAGTGCATTTTAATTAACCTCCATGTAGTTAAGGGGCATGGTCTGGTTTATAAGAGTTGATCTTGTGGTCTAAATAGCTAGGATTTCCTATGAATGAGGTTAATTACATTAATAATCAGCTCTTTTCTTCCCAATTTAACTAGCATAAATACATTAAAATCTTTGTTAACTGCAACATTATATTTAATGTCGAAACAGAAATTGAGTGGAGGTTTTAAGAAATATGGTGTAGGTAAAACAGATTACCTTTCATGTCAATTTTCATCTGTGTTCAGTCTCTTTAATTTAATTATGATCTCAACCAGAATAGCATGAAGCCAACCTGAAATTTTCCTTAAGGTCAAGATTTTATCTAGGACATTAAAATGCCTCAAGTTTCACCTTGGCTTTTCTGTTAACTTGGTATCAAAGGCCTTGAAATAGTTCTCAATTTAACATTTTATTTCCTCTTAATCATTTCTAATATAAGCAGAAAAGTAAAGGTACTAATTGGCTTTTTTGGAATCACTTTTAGCATCCTTAATTCTCTTACATCATCTTTACAGGAGATAGAAAAAGTTGTAATATGAGTATGCAGAATGCTTAAAATATAGTCTTTCCCTGGTAAGAGCAGCTTTTCCAGACAGCTTCTAAGGTTGTTCAAATATCTATGATGTTTTCTCTCCATTTATCTTCAGCTGGTTTCTTTATTGCCTTCTAGCATTCTGAAGTAATTTTACTTCATGATCTCTGGCAGAGTGCTCATTCTTATTGAAGTGAGTCCCATTTCTCTCAGGCCAATACAAGACCTAACTTTTAAAAATACTGAAGCAAAACATAACAAGTTTTCCAAGTAGTTCTTCAATAACATAATTTTGCCACAGTGTCTAATGAATTCCTTATAAAGCCACAATTCTAAATTCAAACTCTCAAAGGTTGTTATTGTTTTTAAACTCCCTAAAATTGTCTTCTTTTGTTAACATAGATTTCCATTTCTAATCTCTTTGTTTTAAGTCTATCCTTTGTATTCCAAGGGTTTCCCACTTATGTCCCATGGACAACTGAGAATTTTCTGTGTTGAATCTTGTGTTTTTCTCTCATTTAAATGCAATACTGGATATTATGCCTTAGAGAATCTTGTTTTTATGACTTGAAGTAGTTTGTAAAAATCTAAATGATCCCCATATTATGTTATCAATCCATTCCCATTTCTTGCATCTATTCTTTTCTCTCAGTTTTTGCTCCAAAATTCCTAATTCTAATTCTAAATATCCTACCTGTCCATATCCTTTAAAATAGATGAGCTAAATAATAAATTACATAAGTCTTTTCTTTTTTATATAGATAAATATATAGAGAAAATAAATATATAGATATTTATGAATAATGTCACCACAGCTATTATTTAAATCGTAACGCTTCCTTAATGTGTATATAAAGTAGTGGGGGCGTGTTCTTGTCACATATAAGAAGTTAAGATTTTTTTCAATTACACAGAGAACCAAAATCAAAGAGAGGGGACATGAAAAATTCTATCTCAGCCTAGGATTCTACAGCTTCAAAAAATGATTGAACAAACAACATGGAATGGAATATACATACTTGACTATTTGTCCCTTTAGTCCTTTAACATTCGCTGCAAAGTCACTTTAAGGCCCCCTGGAGATACACACATTTCTATAATCTTCAAGCAATACTGTTTTAAGAAAAGGGAAGTAAAAGAGGCTCAAGTTTCATTAGCTTTGCTATTGTCTTGCTCACACTTTGTTCCCTGCCCTCATGTGACTTGCTTATGGTGTAACAGTGGAAACAGACAATACATCATCACTTTCTTGTCATTCATTCTCAATTTCTTGATTGGTTCCTTTCCAATATCCCATTCTATGGGACTAGTTTCTTGTCTTATTCTCCAGTCTTTCAAGAGACCAAAGCATTTTCCCTGAGCCATGTGCTGTCAGACCTGCCCAAATGTCCTTTTGTGTGGATGACATTCTGCTGAACCACCTTCCTGATATCTTGTTCTGTTTAACTCTTCAGAGCTTTGCCTGAATCCAGCATTCCCTGAAAATGACTTTCTGACTGCCCATAACCCAACTGATTACCTGTGCTCCCCTTTCAGAGCAGACTGGTCTCCCAGACCTGACCATCCTCTCTCTGATCTTTTGTCACTTTCATAGGATACTCTTTATGATAGTGCAAGAATGTTTTTGAAATTCTAGCCACAGTATATGTTCTTAATCACTTAACCAATGATTAGTTGTTTTTCTAAACAAGAGAATCAGAGAAAAAATTGTACATAAAATAAAAATAGAAAACTCAAAGCAGAATTGCTGTAGGAGAAAAATGAAGTAGTTTAAAAGTGAAAGAAAATGTAGCAACTTAACAACATATAATGATATTACATTATTATTGTCAGCATTTAAATTTTTCATAATGATACCATGGTAAGGATGAACATTGGCAAGTATGGTGAAATGAAAATAAAACCTATATATTTCAATGGTTACAATGTGAGTTTAACTTGAGAGGAGGAAAAAAGTTAAGGTATAACCTACTTGTCACTTATCAAAAATTATTTTACAAAGTAAATTGAACTGAGACTCAAACAGATATTTGTACTTTTATGTTCATAGTAGTGTTATTCACAACAGCTAAAAGTTGGAAGCAATCCAAGTATGCATGGATGGATAAGTGGATAAACAAAATGTGGTACATATATACAACAGAGTATTTTTTTTTTCAACATCTTTATTGAAGTATAATTGCTTCACAATGGTGTGTTAGTTTCTGCTTTATAACAAAGTGAATCAGCTATACATATACATATATCCCCATATCTCCTCCCTCCCACCCTCCCCATCCCACCCCCCCAGGCGGTCACAAAGCACTGAGCTGATCTCCCTGTGCTATGTGGCTGCTTCCCACTAGCTATCTATTTTACATTTGGTAGTGTATATATGTCCATGACACTCTCTCACCCTGTCACATCTCAACTCTCCCCTTCCCCATATCCTCAAGTCCATTCTTTAGTAGGTCTGTGTCTTTATTCCCCTCTTGCCACTAGGTTCTTCATGACCTTTTTTTTTTTTCCTTAGATTCCACATATATGTGTTAGCATACTGTATTTGTTTTTCTCTTTCTGACTTACTTCACTCCGTATGACAGACTCTAACTCCATCCACCTCATTACAAATACCTCCATTTCATTTTTTTTTATGGCTGAGTAATATTCCATTGTATATATGTGCCACATCTTCTTTATCCATTCATCCGATGATGGACACTTAGGTTGCTTCCATGTCCTGGCTATTGTAAATAGAGCTGCAATGAACATTTTGGTACATGACTCTTTTTGAATTATGGTTTTCTCAGGGTATATGCCCAGTAGTGGGATTGCTGGGTCATATGGTAGTTCTATTTGTAGTTTTTTAAGGAACCTCCATACTGTTCTCCATAGTGGCTGTATCAATTTACATTCCCACCAACAGTGCAAGAGGGTTCCCTTTCCTCCACACCCTCTCCAGCATTTATTGTTTGTAGATTTTTTGATGATGGCCATTCTGACCGGTGTGAGGTGATATCTCATTGTAGTTTTGATTTGCATTTCTCTAATGATTAATGATGTTGAGCATTCTTTCATGTGTCTGTTGGCCATCTGTATATCTTCTTTGGAGAAATGTCTGTTTAGGTCTTCTGCCCATTTTTGAATTGGGTTGTTTGTTTTTTTGTTATTGAGCTGCATGAGCTGCTTGTAAATCTTGGAGATTAATCCTTTGTCAGTTGCTTCATTTGCAAATATTTTCTCCCACTCTGAGGGTTGTCTTTTGGTCTTGTTTATGGTTTCCTTTGCTGTGCAAAAGCTTTTAAGTTTCATTAGGTCCCATTTGTTTATTTGTGTTTTTATTTCCATTTCTCTAGGAGGTGGGTCAAAAAGGATCTTGCTGTGATGTATGTCATTGAGTGTTCTGCCTATGTTTTCCTCTAAGAGTTTGATAGTGTCTGGCTTTACACTTAGGTCTTTAATCCATTTTGAGTTTATTTTTGTGTATGGTGTTAGGGAGGGTTCTAATTTCATACTTTTACATGTACCTGTCCAGTTTTCCCAGCACCACTTATTGAAGAGGCTGTCTTTTCGCCACTGTATATGCTTGCCTCCTCTATCAAAGATAAGGTGACCATATGTGCGTGGGTTTATCTCTGGGCTTTCTATCCTGTTCCATTGATCTATATTTCTGTTTTTGTGCCAGTACCAAACTGTCCTGATTACTGTAGCTTTGTAATATAGTCTGAAGTCAGGGAGCCTGATTCCCCCAGCTCCATTTTTCGTTCTCAAGATTGCTTTGGCTATTCGGGGTCTTTTGTGTCTCCATACAAATTGTGAAATTTTTTGTTCTAGTTCTGTGAAAAATGCCATTGGTAGTTTGATAGGGATTGCATTGAATCTGTAGATTGCTTTGGGTAGTAGAGTCATTTTCACAATGTTGATTCTTCCAATCCAAGAACATGGTATATCTCTCCATCTATTTGTATAATCTTTAATTTCTTTCATCAGTGTCCTATAATTTTCTGCATACAGGTCTTTTGTCTCCTTAGGTAGGTTTATTCCTAGATATTTTATTCTTTTTGTTGCAATGGTAAATGGGAGTGTTTTCTTAATTTCACTTTCAGATTTTTCATCATTAGTATATAAGAATGCAAGAGATTTCTGTGCATTAATTTTGTATCCTGCTACTTTACCAAATTCATTGATTAGCTCTAGTAGTTTTCTGGTAGCAGTTTTAGGATTCTCTATGTATAGTATCATGTCATCTGCAAACAGTGACAGCTTTACTTCTTCTTTTCCGATTTGGATTCCTTTTATTTCTTTTTCTTCTCTGATTGCTGTGGCTAACACTTCCAAAACTATGTTGAATAATAGTGGTGAGAGTGGGCAACCTTGTCTTGTTCCTGATCTTAGTGGAGATGGTTTCAGTTTTTCACCATTGAGGACAATGTTGGCTGTGGGTTTGTCATATATGGCCTTTATTATGTTGAGGAAATTTCCCTCTATGCCTACTTTCTGCAGGGCTTTTATCATAAATGGGTGTTGAATTTTATACAACAGAATATTATTCAGCCTTAAAAAGGAAGAAATATTTGACACATGCTACAACACAGATGCATCTTGAAGATATTAGGCTAAGTGAAATAAGCCAGTCATCAAAGGACAAAGATTGTCATTTTCCACTTATACGACGTGCCTAGAGCAGCCAAACTTAGGGAAACAGAAAGTAGAATAGTGGTTGTCAGGGGCTAGGGGAGTGGGGAATGGGGAATTACTGTTAAATGAGTATAGAATTGAAAAACTTCTGAGGTAAACAGTGGTGAAGGCTGCATGATAATGTGTATGTATTTATGCAACTGAACTGTACACTTAAAACTGGTTAAAATGTCACGAGAATAAGAAGACAAGCCACAGACTGAGAGAAAATATTTTCAAAAGACATCTGATAAAGGACTGTTATCCAAAGCTTACAATGAACTCTTAAAACTCAATAATAAGAAAAATGAGCAACTCAATTAAAAAATGGGCAAAATACCTGAACAGATATATCACCAAAGAAGATATGGAACTGTCAAGTAAGTATATGAAAAGGTGTTTAACATCATATGTCATCAGGGAATTGCAAATTAAAACAGCAATGACATAGTACTACATACCTATTAGAAAGATCAAAATCCAAAACACTAACAAAACCAAATGCTGGCAAAGATGTGAAGCAACAGTAACTCTTATTCATTTCTGGTGGGATTGCAAGAATGGTACAGCCATTTTGGAAGACAGTTTGGCTATTTCTTACAAAATTAAACATAATCTTACCATACAATTAAGCAATCACACTCTTTAGTATGTACCCAAATGAATTAAAAATTTATGCCCACACAAAAACTTGCACATAGATGTTTATAGCAGCTTTATTCATAACTGCCAAAACTTGGAGGCAACCAAGATGTCTTCCAATAGGCAAGTGGATAAATATACCTTGGTATATCCAGACAATGGAGTATTACTCAGTGCTAAAAAGAAATAAGCTACAAATGTGGCCCCCAAATACTTTTCTTTATGAATACATGGTCAATTTTCCCCTAAAGTATATTTTGCTTACTTTGTTTTGCAAGAATCGTATGAATTTTAGAGGCCTTGAATGTCGGAAAGAAGATGTGTTTTGTAAATCAGTGTCACTAAAGCCTTCAGATTCTCTTGCACCTGACTAGGCCCAGCTCAGAAGAAGAAGTTGTAAAATTGGCTTTTATCCCAGGAGGACCATGAACATAAGTCATTCAGATCAAGAGTCTTTTGGAAAGGCTGGCATCAAAACAAAACAAAACAAAACAACAACAACAACAAAAAAAAACATAGATGACTACAGCAAACCACTGGGAAATTTCATGGTGTAGTACAAAGACAAACTGTAAACAGGACCCAGTCCGACTGGGGAAAGAACTGGGAGAGAGCCATACTGCAAGGTGCATCCAATCTCAGGTTCCAGGCTTGGAATTATCCACAGTCAGTATGTATGTAAATCTCAGCCTGGTCCAAGAAGAAAAATCCCACTCAGTAGATTGGGTGAGGAAACCTATATCCTGTTGAATAAAAAGTATAAGAGAGATGCTGAAGATTCAAATATAAATCCAGGTTATAACACTTTAGAAACAGGTTTTAGTGTGAGGCAGTGGTTCTCAAAGTGTGGTCTTTGGACCAGCAGCAAAAGTATCTCCTGGGATCTTGCTAAGAATACAAATTCTAGGACCCCACCACAGACCCATGAGTCAGGAACTCTGGGAGTGTGAGGCCAATAATCTGTGTTAGTAAGTTCTGGAGGTGATTTTGATTCGAGAACCACTGGTGTAAGGTATTGACGAATATAACATTACTATAACAACAGAGTACTAAGGTGCTTCCAACATTTAGAGATAAAATAGACCCACCAAGGTCGTGTGAATTTTCTGTACTGTTAAACTTCATTGTAATAAAATGAGAGAAAATTTTAAAAAACATTTAAGGATAAAATAATTTAACATTTTAGGTGTGAATTTTTATAGCTGGATATTAAAATAAATATTTCAATTTAAAAAGAAAAAGAAAAAAAAAGAAGCTACAAAGCCATGAAGGAAACTTAAATGTTATGATGTGAAAGAAACCAGTCTGAAAAGACTACATACTGTGTGACATTCTGGACAAGGCAAAACTGTGAAAACAGTAAAAAGATTGGTTGTTGCCAGGGTTTAGGGAGAAGGGGGAGAGGAATAGGCAGGACACAGAGGATATTTAGGGCAGTGAAACTACTCTATACGATATGACAATGTTGGATATATGTCATTACACACTTGTTAAAACCCATAGAATGTACACCATCAAGAGGGAACCCTAATGTAAACTATGTACTTTGGGTCATAATGATGTATCAGTGAAGTTTCCTTGATTACAGCAAATGTGCCACTCCGCTGGGGATGTTGATAGTGGGAGAGTCTGTGTGTGAGGACAGAAGGCGATGGAGCAAATGTACCACTCCGCTGGGGATGTTGATAGTGGGAGAGTTTGTGTGTGAGGACAGAAGGCGATGGGAACTTTCTGTGCCTTCTGCTGAATTTTGCTATGAACTTAAAATGGCTCTAAAAAATAGAGCTTATTAATTAAAAAATGTTTAATGTGGTAAATTTTATTTTATGTGTATTTTACCACAAAAATACATTAAACTGGACATTTTAGTTGTCAAAATATTTCTATAAATTTGTTGTTTGTTGTTAAAACAAAATAAATATCCACTAAAATCAGAGAACCATGGGGATGTGTCCTTGCTGGAAATGATGCCTTAAGAGTATAACTATACTATATGCATAAATATGTCCATAGAGGAGTTATTTTCAACAGAGTTAGTCGAAATCAATTGAACAGCCCAATGATAAAATAACTTTAACAATTCTTCCCAACTTCCACATAAAATAGGCCAATCCACACTATGAAGCTTGAATTGTAAAAATGTAAGATTATTTAGTATTATTTTTGTGACATTTTCATCTTCTGTCCCATTTTCTTTAGTCTCAATTGCTCTTTTCTATTAGGTCCCTTTATCCAAAGCCCATCAACATTAAATGTTCAAAGGCGCCTGCTACATGAAAGTGGTTTAAACAATATCTTTAGGAGTTTATTCTTAAAGAAGAAGTTAGATCAGTGGGATTATATAGGGATATACTATGTTGACATCACCTTTACACAAAATCAAGATGATTTTACTTTTGTAAAAGGCAATTGATAGACTAAGCTTTCCAAATTCATTCTATTGCACCTTTACTTAAAAAGATGTAATAGCTCCCTACCAACTCTGAAAAAAAATCTTGATAATCTAGTTCCATTCAGGCATTTTTTTCCCCCTTACAGCCACCTATCACAAATTCGCTATTTCAGTTGATAATTGTCTTCATCAAAATTGCAGCCATTCTAACATGGGGCTTATGCTCAGGCTATTACTCCTCTCCAGAAAGCTCTTCCCTGTTTCCTTTCTTATCCAGATAATATCAACTCTCCATTAACAGGGCTTCTAGCTCTAGAATTGAGAGGATAACTGGTGCTGGATTAACTATCTCACTATCAGTGATAAGAGCTGGATAGATTGTAAAAGGCAACAATTTGAAGGCAGTGGAACACAGTCAGGCAGGATTTGAGGAGCTATAATCCAGAAAGAAGAGGAGCAAAGAAGATCAAGAGGACATGCTGGTACTCTATCTGCCTACCAGATCAAAGCAAAACTAAATTTAAATAAATCCAAAAGAAAAAGAAAATGTTAACTCTCTAGATTAAGATAAAAATAACACAGTGCATCTCCTTAATTTTTCATTCACAGTCTCTGGAACGAAATAACATGTTATGAGACAGGTTAAAAACAAACAAATGGAAACACTAGATAGCCAAAGGCCAAGAGAAAAGCAACAGACAATATAAATGAACTACAGGGTGATACAGATGTTAGTGTTATCAGACAGAGACTTTATAATCATTATGATTAACATGTTCAAACTTTAAAGTAGTATGTAGAATTTCAGCAGAGACCTAGAATGCATTAAAAATAGATGAATGGGGGATTCCCTGGTGGCGCAGTGGTTGAGAGTCTGCCTGCCAATGCAGGGAACACGGGTTCGAGCCCTGGTCTGGGAAGATCCCACATGCCGTGGAGTGACTGGGCCCGTGAGCCGCGATTGCTGAGCCTGCGCGTCCGGAGCCTGTGCTCCGCAACAAGAGAGGCCGCGATAGTGAGAGGCCCATGCGCCGCGATGAAAAGTGGCCCCCGCTTGCCGTAGCTGCAGAAAGCCCTCGCGCGGAAGCGAAGACCCAACACAGCCATAGATAAATAAATAAATAAATAAATAAATAATTAAAAAAAAAAAAAATAGATGAATGAGGGGCTTCCCTGGTGGCGCAGTGGTTGAGAATCCGCCTGCCAATGCAGGGGACACGGGTTCGACCCCTGGTCTGGGAGGATCCCACATGCCGCGGAGCAACTGGGCCCGTGAGCCACAACTGCTGAGCCTGCGCACCTGGAGCCTGTGCTCCGCAACGAGAGGCCGTGACAGTGAGAGGCCCGCGCACGGCGATGAAGAGTGGCCCCCGCTCGCCGCAACTAGAGAAAGCCCTCGCACAGAAACAAAGACCCAACAAGCCAAATAAATAAATAAATAAATAAAAATAAATTTAAAAAAAAAGATTACTATAAAAAAAAATAGATGAATGAGAATTTTATAACTAAATTCTATAACTAATTCTGTATTAAATACAGTATAATTTTGATGATTCATTTCATAGCAGATTAGACATAGTAGAACAGAGGATTAGTGAACCAGAAAATAGATCAATAGAAAGTATCCAAATTGATCCACAGAGAGGAAAAAAATGATGGATAATACAGGAGTATAAAAAATATATATGGAATATGGTAAAAAATCTAACATACATTATATGAGAGAGAACATGAGACAGAGTAAATATTTGAAAAAAATTCTGGGTCAGAATTTCTCAAAACTAATTTAAGACATCAAATAATATGATCCATGAAGTTCTCTGTTCACCTACCTCTACCGTATAGAAAAACTATATTTGAGATGAATGATAACTTCAATAAGAAGGAAAAAAAAAACTCTGAAAGAAAACCTAAGAGTCTGTCTTCCTGACCTGGAGTTGGCAAAGGTGTTTTAGACAGAATAGAAAAATGCTAGCTATTAAAATAATTGGTAAAATTGTCTTCATTAAAATAAAAACTTCTGTCTTCAAGAGGTCCCTTAAAGAGATTAAAAAACAAGCTGCAGACCAGGAACAGAAGGCATTTGCAATGAATTATTTAACAGTGGATTCATATTTAGAAATTTAAAAAGACAATGTAAATTTAAAAATAAGCAAGACTTAGAAAAACTTTACAAAGGATGATATCTAATTGGTCAAATGAGCATATGAAAAAATGTTCAACATGATTATTCATCATAGAAAAGCAAACTAAATCCACAATGTGATATCTTTATACCTCACCTAAAAGGCTAAAATTAAAAAGACTGATCAAAGTGGCATATGCAAAGTGGCAAGTATGTGGTCAGTTGGAGCTCAAATATATTGCTGGTGACTGTACTAGTTGGTACAACCACTTTTAAAACTGTTTGAAATATATAGTTAATCTATACATACATATACTATTTAACCCAGCAATTTTACTTTCTTGTATATACCTAAGAAAAAAGTTCTTAATATTCACAAAAGTATATATATATAGCTGCTTTATTTGTAATAATCAAAACTTGAACTACAAATATCCACCAACGAGAGAATGGCAGTGAAAAAGAACAATATGTATTAAATCTCATAAACATAATATTGAGCAAAAGAAGCAAGATACAGAAGAATATGTGGTGTATTATTTTACTATATGAAAATCAGGAACAGGCAAAACTAATATATGATGACAGAAGTCAGAATAGTGATAACATAATAGGGAAAATTTGACTGAAGTGGGTATAAGGAAGCTGCTGGGGTGCCCAAACTGATCGACATCTTTATGCAGATGGTGATATATAACCTTCTACATATTTAAAATATCTGAATCTGTGTGTTATAGGATGTACCAATCACTTAATAAATACACATGTTGATGCATTTTCACAAAGTGAATATAGCCCCTTCACCTGATAAAGAAAAAGAACATTATCTGCCTCTAAAAATGCTCTTCATATCCCCAGCCAGTGTCTTCCACCCCCAAGAGTAACCATTTTCCTGACTAACACTATAGATTACTTTGCCTGTTTTTGAACTTTATATTAATTGAATTGCTTGTAGTTGTTGTTTATTCTAATTGCTTTTCAGTATTCCATTGAATGAATATACCACAATTTTACTTTTTTTTTCATTCTACTAGAGATGGCATTTACGATTTTTCCAGGGCCATTATATGTAGTCCTTTGAAAGACATTCTTGTACGTGTTTTGGTGAACATAATTATGTATTTCTGTTAGATAAATTCATTTCAATAGAATATCTGGGTCCACCAAGACATCTTTATTTCCCTAAGGTGAAGCATAATTGCCATCCAGTGTAAATCCTTTTTAGCACTTAACAGTCATTAAGTTTTACCATCTCTGAAATCCAAAAGTACTTGTACGTAATCAGTTATTTATACACTTCATTGGTCTTCAGCCTCACTCAACTACTTCTCATGTTTATTTCTTCTTTTTCCTTATAGGAGTGTAAGTTCCCAGAGAAAAAAATTTGGATCTTCTATTCTTTAATTTAAAAACATGGTTTAGTTCCTTCCTCTTCTCTTTGGCATTAGGCATTCCTCACCCCTAGATACTTTTGCATCTGCTTAACATTTCAGCCTCATCTTCCAAATTCTCTATTTCCCCAGTTAAATGTTTTTGATTTTTTTTTTTAAATACTATCCTTTCTCTGACTACTCCAAGGAACACCTGTTCCTTGGAATTTGTTAATAATAACAAATAACATAACAAGTCTATCACTTGTTTCCCAGGCTCACCTTTACCCAAGATTTATTTATTTATTCTTTGTTCCTCCTTTACTCCATGACCCATAATCTCAGAGCAGTCTCAGTGGAAGGGGAGTTTAGACATGTATTTTAAGTACCTATAATTTTTAGCAGTATTAAAGTAGCCTTAGTGAGGGGTACAAAGATGATTACAACAAGGTACCTCTTCTCACAAATTGGTCTAGTTAAGGATATGCCAAGTAAACTGAAAGAAGAAAGTCTCGTTACGACCCTTACAAGTCATTAGCAGTGAAAATATTATAGGGCTCAATCTTATCCAAAATAAAAACAACACAAAGGTATAAAGTAAGTGTAAGGAAATCCAAATTAGTTTCATTTTTTTCTATGATGACAACATTGATTAAAAAAATATATATCAACTATGAAATTATTAAAATGAAAATTCTTATTATTTTTATACACCTTTATCTTAGCCCAGCTTCCCTAGAAATTACAGACAAAAGCATACACTTTTGCACTAATGCTCTGTTGGGGAGTATAGACCTAAGAAGCAGGAGTCAGGGAAATGGGGACCGAGGTAGAGGAGGGAGAATAAATATGAGATGTCACTGTCAACTAGACTACAGTTTCCTGGAGAACTGATTGCACGGTCATTCAGGACGTTTTCTTAGAGACCACATATAGTCACTGCAACTCCAAACAGTCCATGGTGGTAGGGGACGAAGGGAGAAAAATGTGTCTGTTGACTCCCAACTTCCATTGATACAAATTCCCCCCATGAAGCATCTAATTCCCCAAACTTCTGGGTTGAATGTACATGGATGCCAAGTGAGTGCTGAGCTATCTCATGCCACACCAGCATTAGGGAAGCACCAGAGCATGAGATAAAGGACATGGCATGATGTGAGACCAGGAACCGTTGAACCTCACAAGCGAGCAAATAGGTGTGGTTGGGAACTGTCTCTGAGACAGGCTATAGGTCTGTGACGGTGTTGGTGGTGACAGCAGCAATCTGGCTGCACAACCATGGGAATCGTGTATGCTGCTACTGAGGCCCACTCTGACCCAAGAGCAAAGCAAGTGCATGAATCTGGGGTGTCACATGAACAAGAACTCCTTTTCAGATCCATTCATTTCTTCTAATGACGTCCATGTCTCTCCTAAGATAAAGATGCTCTCATTTCTTCCTAGGATAGGAAGTGCAAGTCTAATTCATCAAGGGGGCCAAACATTTTAACTTTCTAAAAACCTTAAAAAGGATTAGCAAGGCAGGCTCCAGAACCCACTGCTACAGTTGATTCCTAACCTGTAAGTGATATTCCTCACCTCCCTTCACTATCTCCCATTTTAGATTTCCCTCACTCTCAGCTAACACTCTTGCTAGCCTGGACTGCCAACCTGATAGGATGACCCAGATCTTCATCCCCAAGAGGTCTGAGCCCATAGTTGCCTTGCCCTTGTCAGGCTGTGGTTGTTACAATTCCCCATTTACAGTTTTCATTTGACATAGGAGTGCCAAGAGACACCATAGTTAGTCCCTGGATTCAAGATATTCCTCCCTATCTTCATTGTGTAACCATCAACCCAGGCTTGATTACCCACACTGGTACAGTAACGCCTTTCTTTGCCTAAAAAGAGGCCAGATGATACCCGCAACCTCTAGTTCAGTGTAACCTATATTGTGTTCCCCTGTACTCCTCCCTTGAGTACACATGACTGTGCAACCCAGAGAACAACACCCCAACCCCAGAGTGCTGTCCTCAACTTGACACGTCAGCTGAGCTTTCAATAGGCCTTTCCACCATTCATCAGGCTGGCTATTCCTGGATTACGGGGTTTATGATAAGTAGGTGAATTCTATAGTCAGGAGCCCATGGTGGCCTGTCCTTCACTTTAGAATCAGTACAGTGGTCAAAGATGTTGTGTAGGATACTATGTTCACAGATTAGACATTCTGTTAGCACTTATCTCCCATTGCTTCAAGTCTGACCCATGGGATTTGTTTGCGGGCACTGAGTAGTTTCCACAGCATCTCATGCCTATAACAGGAAAACCCTAGACTTAAAGTGAGAAGCACATAGTATATATTTGAGACCTATGTCAGAAAGAAGTTGCTAAGCTGAGCTCCAGATTTATAGTGATAGAGGGATAGCATATGCTGGTGCTAGGACGCTTCTGGCCTAAATGCAGATCAAATGTATAGATCATGGTAACCTGCAAACTGAATATGGTGTGTCCTGATTTTCTGGTGCCTTAAGCAAATACTTATTCTGCTTATTGGGTAAGTCAGCCCTGCAAACATAATAAAAGGCAGAATGCCATATACCAAAATTAGGACTGACATTCAGCCAGTAAGTCTTGGTGTGGCATACTGCCCAGTGGGTCTGGTGGATCAGGTTTCCCTCTGATAAAATTTCAGAAGGCATAAATGAGCGTAAAAAAAAAAAACAGAGAGATTTCCAAAATGGCATAGCTAAAAGAAAGTCAGAGAGGTAGAAAATAGAATGCATCACACTGGAATCACTAATCAACTCATGGTTTTTCTTAAATGATAAGTTAAAAGCAGGACCCTAAAGAGACTGGAATGAAAAACAAGAAATTTTCAAAATTTAATAGATAGTTAAAGGAGAGCTATCAAAGGTTTTTATGAGGGGCAACACGAGATCAGAACTTGGCTCTAGGAAAAGCAAGTTGGTAGTAATATTTAGGAGAAGAAATGTAAAGGTTGGGAGAACAAGTGACTTTAGCCTTAGTTGAGGCACAGTGAGGCTTGAATTTCACTAACATTAATGAGACTGGAAGGAAAAAAGCAGACCAAAGTAAGACACTACTTATAGGCTTATGCATTGGCTGCGTGGAGGAGGGGAGGAAAGATATGTCAAGAACAACTTGAGGTGTCAGCCCTAGCTTATTGACCTCAAAGATGGTTATCTTTTAATTTTGATCACATTGAATTTGAGGTGTTAGATCACCCTTCAAGGAAAGGCTTGCTAGTTAGCAACAGGGCAGCACTTGGTCAGAAGTCAGCAACCAGCTGTCTTCCCCATCAAATCTGTCTTAGCTTCAGAGAACTCCTTTGCCTGAGGTTACATCCCTCCCAGAGCAGCTTGCATCCACTGCCTGAGTGAGGCAGGAGTGTACAGCTCTGGCCTTTGTGACCTGGGCACGATGTTCTGATGGGCAATACTTTCTTCACAGCTCCTTGCCAGTTTGACTTCTTCCTCTGCCTCTTAGAAGTTTCTGCTTCTTAACTTTTCCTTTGTACACTTTTTGGTCCCTAATAAACATCTTGCACCTAAACTGCATCTCAGCATCTGCTTCTAGAAAACCCAATCTGTAGCAGTAGTGATGTATCATTTGGTGGTTCTTTTAGATGCAAATAATGGAAAAACCAACTAAACATGTCTAAAAACTTTATTGTCTCATAAAACAAAAAAGTTCTGAAGCAGGGTCGTTACAGAGTTGACTAACAGATGACTCAATGACATCATCATATCTGCGAGCATATTTCCATTCCCTTATGATAGGTTTTTGCTTTTATTTTTGTTTTTTTGCATGACTTCTTTGTTTTGTTTTAATCAGAGAAGAAACTCTCCAGGTCCCAGTGACCTGAATTGGGCCACATATCCATAGCTTATAAGGAAGCTGGGATGGCAATTTCTAGTATGTTCAGCTCTTATAGCAAAAGACAATCTGCCAGCAAGAATAAATTTGGGAAAATAAATGGTTTTGGGTGAGTAGCCATCAGTGTCTTCCACAAAAATGTCTGAATGTGATTCCATAAATGTAGTATGGAATACCTCATTTTCATTTTTCCCTTTAAATCAAATTGCCTTAGACTCAAAGTGCCCGTAGTTCTGTGCACAGGAGGAAATTTAATCATAGTCCCCTGGTGTGAAGGTTCTGTGATATTATTTGATGCCAAAGCATCAGGTAAAACCCTGTGGTCAGCAGCTGAAACTTGTTTTCACCAAACCACCCATCATTGCAGTGCACACAGAACCTTCAGGTCTGATGTGTCCACCGCTTCCGGGCCACTCACTGCTGACACATGTGAACAAATAAAGGGGCCAGGAACCTTGGTGTCATGTGTTCGACCTCCCTAGACACACCATTCTTCCACATCATCTTCTTCAGCATCTTGCCTTATAATCCTTGTAAGGCAAGTGCTTGCAAACAATGTGCTGCCCCCTGATAAACGCGAGACCTGCCAATCTCTGATCTCTGCCATCTAAGGGACATCTCTCCCTCAAGTCACTCTCCTACCTTCTCCATCTTCTTTCTTTCTCCTCTTCTCTTTAAACAACACACATAATCTTTTCATTGAGTTTCAGCTTGGACATTATATCCTGCAGAAATCCTTGAGACAAGGAAATGCTTAGGGTTTGATTATTGCTCTGAGTTAGGAGGAGGGAAAATGCAGAGATCAAAACATGAAAGAATAAAAACTCATCCCAACCTCCACCCCAGGGTTGCCAGAATTAGCAAATTAAAATTCAGGAAGCCTAGCTCACTTTGAACTTCAGGTAAACAATGAACATTTTTTTAGTATGAGTTTGTCCCATAAGTTTGGGACAAATTTAACTGGGCATTATGCATTTTACTTGGCAACTTTAAACCTCCCCTTCCTCATAAAAAAAACTTTCAACAGGTATAATTAAGGTTGGTTTGAAGTTTGGAAGAGAGGTTGCTATTGAAAATATAGATTTTAGAGGCTTCCAATTAGACTCTAGCTGATGCTATGTAAAATGATATAAACTCCAAGGGATAGGATGTACAAAGAGAAAGATTCTTTGTATTCTTCTTAAATTCTGGAATAGTGCTAGACATATAGATCTCAATAAATTTTTCTGCCAAAGTAATAGATTCTTTCTTCCCTGTTTTCATGATCTCTTTAGTAGATTATGTAACATAAACATATGTAGTAATTACTGTGACACCTTTTATGAATTAAGTGTAGAAGAGAGATTCATGTTTATATTATACTTTCATGATTATTCAAATAGTCCATGCATGTGACCTGGACATTATATTGATAAAAGATTCTCTCATAGATGAATAATTAGAAAAATTAATTTGAGAAATCAATATCTATTTCCAGATATTCTCAGGCAATGCATGGTATCAATAAAGCCTTAAATCTCAAATAATATTAAAATGTACACAATAGAGATGCTTTTCAAATTTTTTATGGTTAACTTAAATTCGTCATCCTCTTCACATGGCGCTTCTTGGGCAGATTCAGAGCTGTTGTCTAGCAATCAAAATTAAGTACTTTAACAGACCAGATTCTAGAAAGTACGACTCTAATTATATTGATATGATATGCTCAACAATATAGTCCATATAACTGGCTTTTCCCCCTGGGATAATTAAGAACACAGAGAGCCTACTACCTAGAGACTGGTGGAGGACACCGTCAAGCACAGTCATGATTGGAACTGCAGCCGTAGAGATAGAGCCCAGGTGGCCAAGAGGTAGTGTTGAGAGTGACAAGCCTTGCAGTCACGGCTTCCAGTGGCCAAGAAAATAACAGGGTTCCAGGTAGCACTCACAAAGGCCCTGCTTTTGCTCAGCCTCGCCGCATGGCTCCCTCCAAAGCATTGTATTCAAATGCAGAGGGTTTGCATTATTCAGTTATTTTAGAATCACGTTAACCTGGTAACATTTTCAGAAAATAAGAATACCGTATGTCTAAATTGACAGTAGAAATGATTTTGAAATGAAGCAGGAGGATGTTTCCTTGGATCAGAAAGACTGTGCAGTGACTGTGGTGGTGATTATTATTCCATCTGTTGATGTGATTATGGAAATTCTGGCTGAAACTGTGAAGTCTTGTGCACTCTGCCTTCCCGGTACTCCCCAAAGGACAGAGGGCTGCCAGCTACTCAAAGTGCTGGAAAGGGATGAAAACAAACCACTGACCTTGAAGTACTGTTCAGGAGTTCTTAACCCTTTTGATATAGGTAGAGTGAGTTTGTTTCTGTTTATTTACACAGCCTAGCAAAGCCCTTCAGATGTTCTTAACCGAGATTTTTTTTTTAAGTTGACCTTTGAACTCCACTGCATGGTACCCAGAAAAGCTGATGAAGCTCAGAGGGGATAAAATGAAAAGCAGTAGCAAGTTTAATTTTTAAAAATAGGATATAATATGCACATGACAATGTAAGCAGCCGAGGAAAATGTGAGTGGACCAATGCTCATGCTACACAGACAAAAGCAAAAATAATTCTTGTGAAGAGAAACAATATAAAGTAATTGACACCTTCACTTCTTATAATGTATATTTTTTTCTTGGCCATAAAGATGGACAGGGGATGTAAAAAAATCCTTCTACTTAAAAAATTATTTGACTTTGAGTCATTAATTCATTTTTAACAGAAAAGACCACTGAGACTATTGCTATATGACATCAGATTTCTCAAGAAGAGTTAAAAAATTCCATGTCATGTGGAGTCTTCCAACTCTTGGGAACTTTTGGCATCACAGGGATTTAGTCTGGTTTCTGAGATGCTCCTACATGAATGGTTTGAATTCCCTAAGGTATCCTTTTCCACCATCTGTGTGGTTAAGTGCAGTAAGATATTTTCTCTCTGAAGATAATAGAACGGGGAATTTTGCATGCCTCTTTAGAACACTGGCCATGAGGTGCTTTGTAATATTTGTGATTCAGCTTCTCCAGTGAGGCATAAGACCTGACAACATAGTTATAGAAGAAAATGAACCCTCTGTGCATCTGAATGTGTTGCAATATCTTTAAAGGTGACATGACTCGTTTCAGCCTCTGAGAGGTGGTCTTGGGTAGCTTCATTCACGTTATCGCCCACTGAAGCTATTTATTACCTAGAGGTTTTCTTTTTCACTTATAACTCATTATTCACACCCACTCCAGGGAAGCAAGCCTGAGGACAGAGATAAGACCATGACTGTTAAAAACGAATGGTGGACACCATCATGTATTGTTATAGATCCATCGGGATCAGTTTAAGATAACACATAACCACAGTTGAAGGTCTTCCGTGCAGTGAGTTTCCTCAGTTCAAAATGGCAAGAAAAAAGTTTTATTTGATCTTTTTTGCCCAAGCCATTTCTTTGGTCACACTATGGTAATTCTAATCCCTGCCCATGTTTGAGAAATTAGAATGACCTCATTAATCCAGGGCCTAAATAAAGCCAGAGTGGGTTTACAAAAGTTATTCTGGAGGCAAGTAAACCTGTTATTTTAAATCAAAATTGGAAGTATGAATGAAATTCATAGCACTAGTACTAATATTTTTTAACGCCAGACGTGTTTTTCCATTACTTGGAATATCGGTGTGATTTGGAAATAAGGACAGTGTTGTTGAATCCTTAATGAATTTAGGAAATGCTGTTGGCTAATTTCTCATAAATGAGTCTTTAAAATTGTTTCCTCCTTCCTAAGTATTTGCTTCCAAATATTCTAGAATGACATCTGTTGTGCCTGGGAGCCGGATGAATCGGCTGACTGTTCCATGGAGGCAAAAAGCCAATGAAGTGAGGGCACCAAAGTTCTTTGGATGGTCACAGTTTCCTCAAAATTTCTCCTTCCCCCTCTTCATTTATGAGCCCTGAGTTTCCTCCTATGTGTTTTGCAAATATCCCTAGTGAACCAGAGCAGGGCTGGTCTTATAAGCAGTACAATTGGCATTATTTGAAGATGTTCTTCTAATCATCTTCACAAAAATTTATTGAGGACCTACCTACCTGTGCCACTATTATAGTCACTCTGGAAACAGTCTTATAAAACAAACAAATAAACATCCCTGGTGGAAGAAACAGATAATAACCAAATAAATAAAATTTGTAGTTTGTAGGAGATAATTACCGCTATAGTAAAAACGAAAGAATGGAAGGGCTCAGGGAATCCTGAGAGTGAAGGAAGAAACCTGCAGTTTTAAATAAGGTGGTTGGGAAAAGCTTTACTGATGAAAGTAATTATTATTATTTTTTTCCTTTATTTATTTTTATTTATTTATTCTTGGCTGTGTTGGGTCTGTTTCTGTGGGAGGGCTTTCTCTAGTTGCGGCAAGTGGGGGCCACTCTTCATCGCGGTGCGCGGGCCTCTCACTATCGCGGCCTCTCTTGTTGGGGAGCACAGGCTCCAGACACGCAGGCTCAGTAGTTGTGGCACACGGGCCTAGTTGCTCCGCGGCATGTGGGATCTTCCCAGCCCAGGGCTCAAACCCGTGTCCCCTGCATTCGCAGGCAGATTCTCAACCACTGCTCCACCAGGGAAGCCCAGAAAGTAATTATTTTTGACCAAAGACCCATAATAGGTGAGGGAGAAAACTTTTTGGATATGTAAGGGAAGAGCATTTCAGGCAGAAGGAATAACAAATGCAAATGTCCTGAGGCAGGAACGCACCCAGCAGGCTTGAGTTACCACCAGGAGGCTCATGTGGTTGGAATGAGCTGAGCACGGGGAGGTGGGCATGGTGGTCAGAGAAGCTATCACAGGGGGAGAGAAGGCCTCATCTAGTAGAGACATTTAGGATACTGTAAACAATTGGGTTTTACTCTGAGAGAGATGGATACTCATTGATGTGGTCTGGCTTAAATTTTAACAGTATCATTCAGCTGCTGGGTTGAAAAGAGGGGCAATGGAGGGAATAGGAGACCAATTAAAAATCTATGGTGATAACAAAACTGGTAAACAATGACCGTCACTAGGAACAGGCTGATTGATGTCCTTGCTGATGGAATTTGCAGCTTGATTAGATATAGGATAGGAGAGAAAGAGAAGAGTCAAAGAAGACTCCAACATTTTGGTCTGAGCAATTGGAAAAATAAGAGTTTTCGTTTATTGAGATAGGGAAGAATGCAAGCTCTTTTTTTTTTTTTTAATTGGAGTAAAATTGCTTTACAAGGTCGTGTTAGTTTCTTCTGTACAATGAAGAATGAAATGAATCAGCTCTATGTATACCTATATCCCGTCCCTCTTGAACCTCCCCACCTGCCCACCATCCCACTCACCTAGGTCGTCACAGAGCACCGAGCTGAGCTCCCTGTGCTATACAGCAGCTTCCCACTAATGCTGGAGAGGGTGTGGAGTAAAGGGAACCCTTTTGCACTATTGGTAGGAACGTGAATTGATACAGAATGCGAGCTCTTAAACTCCTTGATATTTGTTCCTTGGTCTTGCCCCTTGATCTGTTACAGTACATGCAGAGAGACAATCTTTCATTTCACTTCCTCTCTCCATTTCCCAACCATCTGGAGTTTTGAAAAATATAAACCCTCCGGATTCACCTTACAACTCAGAACATGGACTACCCAATAACTTTTATATTTTATCAACGCAATTATTTTTCAACATTTTGCAAACAGAATAAAAACATGTGTGTCTGTGTGTGTCCATTTTGTGGTGGTTGTTTAAACATCTTAATGTCTTAAAAGCATGATCGTCAGAGTAACCCCTCAGAATTTAACTTTATCCCGGGCAGAAGGCACTTGGAATACTTGACTCACTTATGTGGATGACTTTTAGCTACACTATTGTTTCCATCGTGGACACTTGTTTATTTTAGGCCTTGTGACAGATGAGCTCATCTAGATCTTAAAATGCAGAATTTAAGGTTGTGTCAGACTGTAATTTTATGCTAACTTTGTTTATTCCCCTCTTCAATTACTAAACTTACCACCCTAGACTCCGGAAAATAACCGGAGACAATGTTTGTTTGGTGGCAAATTAGAAGCTGACGTCCCAGCTTTCCCTGAGTGTGACTATGTGTAGGCAATTTAATTATATTGAAACTGAGCATTATGATGTCTAAACTAACTTTCCTTTATTCTAAGATTGACTTCATGTTTGGGAAAAGCAAGGGAAAGTGGTAAATGTCTTCTAAAGTGGAAAATTTCAAACTCGAGCTACAGAGGTGGAATGCACATTCATAATATTTACATAAAACATAATCATTTCTCCTGTCCTCACCAGAGAGCTGAAGGCAGGGGAAGTGAGGGCTCAAGCTACCGCCCTTAATTGAGTTAGAGGAGTGGATGGTCTAAGGCCTCTATCTTTGGGCAAAGCAGTAAACCATGATTATGACTGTGGCTGGGAAAACATTTTAAATGTAGAATAAGGTAACAGAGGACAGAGAACATCTACTTTATGGACACTGTGGGTTTTATTTTCGGCATTTGTAAATCTACAGTTCTTTATAAACAGAACAAAGTGGTCAATTTTCACAGGGGCTGTGCTGGCACAATGGTACCAAGGGCTTAGTCTGGGAACAAAGTCATTAAAAATAACTACGTACAAAGAACTCAGTCATAAATAATGTGCCACAAAGGATCCAGAGAAATCCAAAGGCAATAAATGATATACTTCAGTGTCTAAAAGTCTGCTGCGGGCTGCCTGATCCTATGTATGGTGAATCCCCAAAGAGCTCCTCCTATTCCTTCCTCGCTTTCTCTTGTTTCCTCCTTCTTTCCTCCCCTTTTACCCCATCTTCCTCTCCCTGAAAGCTGATGGCTTGCTTTCATTCAGGCAATCAGCAGGAGAAAGAGAGAAAGAAAACAAAAGATAAAAAATTCCTGACGCCACTTTGCCTTTCCACTGGGCTTCAAGTTGTGATATAGCGTTTCTGTGATTTTTTTTTTTCTTCCATCAATACTATCTTTAAAATGTAGTTTTCACCAGGATAAAAAACAGGTTAAAAAAAAGGAGGGAAACTGACATTGCTTGGAACCTGAAATATAAAGGCCATTCAAGATCTCCATGATCTTGCTTGCTTTTTACTTTATCTTTTCCTCTTTCTCAAATTTTTGTTCCTTCTAATTACTTGTGGCTTCCTCTTTGACTCTTCCTCTCATGGCAGACATCAATGTGGCAGGAAATTCTGTTGTCTCACTCATGTGTCATTCATGTATAAATAGTGACCTCTTCTTGTCCCCTCCACAAGCCTGGACTTTTCACACTTCCAAGGGCTTACCCTGGGTTCTCTGTGGTTCATGGTCTTCTCCTCTATGAAGACTTTCCTGACTCTCTGTCCTTCCCAAATAGAATTAACCTCTCCCTTCTCTGGGTCCCAATTATGTGTTATCAAAGCAAATATGACATTTAGTTGATCAGAAAAACAGCAGCTCTTCTCTTGCTAAATGAAGGCCAAGAAAATATTTCCTTTTTCACTCTGTCTTCCAGTGTCTGTCACATATTAGGTTCTTAAATGATCCTGGAATCAATGTGTACATCATATGCCTGGCACCCCCAATTGCTTTCTTATAGATTGCCATTTAATCTTTACAACAATTCTATGATTATAAGCATAATGTTTATTCACTTCTTCTGTTTTTGATTTTCTGTGACTGAGAAAACTGAAGCTCAGAGGATGTAACTGGTTTGAAGTCACAGGTCTAATTACTGGTAGTGACAGCATTCAGCTGTCACGTTGCCTCTCTTTCAGTGGTTCTCTACTTTGCATGTGCATCAGAATCACCAGGAGGTCTTGCTAAAACAGATCGCTGGGCCATATCGTTAGAGCTTCTGACTCAGCAGGTCTGGGTTGGGGCCAGATAATTAGTATTGCTAACAAGTTACCAGGTGATGCAGATGCTGCTGCGTCTGGGACCACACTTTGAGGCCGAGTGCCTTGCATCATCTGTGCATCCTAATCTGTGAACAACTGCACTCAAAGTGGGGCGGTGCATGGCTGAACCTTTGCAAGGAGTCTAAGAGCTTATTTGTATATCAAGCATGCCAGTAAATTGAATAGTCCTCACATCCTATCTATCTAACTATCTACCTAAAATTTTAAATTCAGATAGATGTTGTTCTAATCTACAAACTCATTGAAGGTGTCCCTGAATTGGTGGGAGATTGTTGTCATTATACCTTCTTTCCTTCCATGGATATTGGAAACACAATTGCTTTATGTGAAGAGAAAACACGTTTAACATGTTAAAGGGAGGTTATCATAAGGTTACAATAAT